>NC_057862.1:45928333-46239166 GCF_019393635.1 Dromiciops gliroides
CACCAGGCTGTTGCCTGGTGAATAAAGGGATCCATGACACAAAAATTGTTAAGAACCCCTGAACTACATGGAACAGGGAATAGATTTGTTCTACTTGGCTCTAGAGGGCAGAGCTACATGCAATAGGTGGAAAGTTAAGTAGTTGAAAAGGTTCAAATCTTGACTCTGTCTCCTTCCTACCAGTGTAACCTTAATCAAGTTATTTAACTACTCTCAAGCTCAGTTTTCTCACCTGTAAAATTGGATGATGGGCTTAGATGACTTCAAAGAACTGATTCTATGATTGAGTGAACCTAACCTTTCAAGGCAGCCAATTCCATTTTTTCTTAGATTCATAGGCTTAGAACCACAGTCTAGCTTCCACTTGGAGGTTCTGATTTAGGGAGAAGCGGAACAAGTCTAAATAATACTTCTCCTAAAGACCTGGGTTCAAATGCTACTTCTGACATTTACTATCTACAACTATGGGCAAGTTACTTAACCTCCATGGGTTTCATCTGCACAATGAGTTGGTTGGGCTAAATGCCTTTTTTTTTGGCAGGGCAATGAGGGTTAAGTGACTTGTCCTCCTGAATCCAGGGCAGTGGGACTAAATGACTTCTAAGGCATATTCTAGCTCTGAATCTATGGTCCTAAATTTAATTCTTCTTTCATGTGATGCCTCTTTAAGTATTTGAAGGCAGCTATCAGAGACCCCTGTCTTCTCTTTTCAAGAATATCCCTGATTTCTTCAATGAATTCTCAAGTGACATTCAATACAGGCCATTAATATTCTTTTTTGGGGGGGCAAGGCAATGAGGGTTAAGTGACTTGTCCAGGGTCACACAGCTAGTAAGTGCCAAGTGTCCTCCTGAATCCAGGGCTGGTGCTTTATCCACTGCACCACCCAGCTGCCCCCATTCATGTTCTTAAGTGTCCTCCACTCAACTCCAATTCATTCTATATATGTCTTGCTTCTATATAGTTGTTTACATGCTGTCTCCTCCATTATATTCTAAGCTCTTTGAGGGCAGGGACTTTTTGTCTTTCTCTGTATCCCTAGTGCCTGGCACAAAATACACAGTTAATAAATGTTTGTTGACTGACTTATATGGTGCTCAGAATTGAATACAATTCTCCAGATGTCACAAGGTCAGGAGAGAGTATAGTAGGGTTATAATAAGAATTATAATAATAGGGGTAGCTAGGTGGCACAGTGGATAAAGCACCAGCCCTGGATTCAGGAGGACCTGAGTTCAAATCCAGACTCAGACACTTGACACTTACTAGCTGTGTGACCCTGGGCAAGTCACTTAACCCTCATTGCCCTGCCCAAAAAAAAAAGAAGAAGAAGAATTATAATAATAACTAGCATTCAAAGAGCACCTCCTATATGCCAGGCAGTGTGCTAAGTGCTTTACAAATAATACCACATTTTGAGCTTTACAACAACCCGGGAGGTGGGTGCTATTATTACCCCCATTTTACAGTTGAAGAAACTAAGGCAAACAGAGGTTAAGTGGCTTGCTCAGTCACCCAGGTATTAAGTATGTGAGGCTGGATTTGAACTCAAGTCTTTCTGACTCAAGGCCCATAGCACTAATCCTGAATCTTATGCTTCAGTAATTAAGATAAAGATCGTGGGGCAGCTAGGTGGCACAGTGGATAAAGCACCGGCCCTGGAGTCAGAAGGACCACAGTTCAAATCCGACCTCAGACACTTGACACTTACCAGCTGTGTGACCCTTGACAAGTCACTTAACCCTCATTTCCCTAGAGAAAAAAAAAGAGAAGATTGCATTACATTTTGGTTGTGCCATATTACAGTCATGATTCATATTGAGTTTAAAATCCAGTAAAACCCCCAGCTCTTACTCATTAGAACTATTATCTAATAATACTTTACTATCTTGTACTTGTGCCATTGGGGCAGCTAGGTCGTGCAGTGGATAGAGCACTGGCCCTGGAGTCAGGGGGACCTGAGTTCAAATCTCACCTCAGACACATACTAGCTGTCTGACCCTAGGCCAGTCACAATCCCAATTCCATCTCCATTCTTCCTGATATATATCTTGCCACTGGACCCTGGAAAAGAGAATAAGGTTAGTGACCTTGCACAGCCCTCCCTCATTTAAATCCAATTCAGTGCAAGTCATGATATCACCTCAATGTCATGGTCTTCTTCAAAAATGAAGGACCAAGGGGCAGCTAGGTGGCACAGTGGATAGAGCACCGACCCTGGATTCAGGAGGACCTGAGTTCAAATCCTGCCTCAGACACTTAACACTTAATAGCTGTGTGACCCTGGGCAAGTCACTTAACCCCAATTGCCTCACAAAAAAAAGAAGAAGAATGAAGGACCAAAAACAACTTGTGACATTATTTTTTTTAACCCAAATGTAAGACTTTACTCTTATCCATTTTCAATTTCCTCTTTTAAATTCAGCCTTATGTTTTTGCCTGTCAAAATCTTTCTGAATCCTCACTCTGTCACCCAATATGTATGCTTCCCCCCACCATCTTATATTGTCTGCAAAAGTTCTAAGCATGTCATCAATTCTATTAAGGGAGTCCACAATCAACTAAGCTTCTTTGGGTGCCCTGTAACACTGGTGACTCACCATTAGCTTCTCCCCACCCCACAATGCCTCCTCATCCTTTTCATGAGGAAACAGTGTCTCTGCATGCCTCCCTGACACTGTATTTGTACATTTGATTTTTGGAACCCAAGTATGCCAGATGGATCTTTTCCCCCTGTGTGTATCTTCACAGATACAGAGCCTGAGAAATCCTTCTGGATTATAAAAATCTGCCTAATTAGTATGAAGAAAATGCTACAACATTTCTCACCCGTTGTGGTCATGAAAAGAATATGACTTTCAAGTCAGAGTTTGTGAATAGGTTTTCCTCTCCTAATCACTTGCCAAAGAAATCCAAGCCTGGCCTAATGCTCAGGGGCTTGGGTCAATCTTCTGCAAGACAGCCTGAAGTTTATGATAGCCTCAAATGACACACCAAGTGCAGGAGGAGTCGGGCAGAAAAACAGCAAAATAATAGGTGCATTTAGAATCATTTATGGGCCAGTGCTTGACAGTCTTTCTGCTTCGTTGCTATCTGGGGGCATTCAAAGCACAAGAATGCTGACTCATTAGGGGAAAAAAAGTATCTGGGCAGGTCACATTAAAATCAACCATCTCGAAACGGGTCAGAATGCCCATTAGCAAATATTTCTTATTCAGTTTAAATGTACTATCTAAAGACAAAAATGGAAGAACATTTTATTTACTGTGACGCACCAGCTTCGAGGATATTTACAAGCAATACAGCAGACTCAGAGGTGGACGCTGGAATTTCTGGAGGAGAAAAAAAAATAGACTACAAATAGGGCAATATCTGTTTAATGGAGGTGAAGATGGGGGCAGGCCTGAAAGATAATAGCAGGCGTGAAAATAGACTGAAAAGATTTTGTCAGTTGATGGCAGGAGGTGTGGGGTTACTGCAAGAATGTGGAAAAAGAAAATGCTATAAAAGATATACAGAGAGAAACTTAAAAGGCCAAGAATTGTGGAATGTTAGACTAGTCCAACCCCCTCATTAGAGATGGGAAAATGGACCCTAGATTTAGCAACTTGCCTAAGGTCACAAAGCCGGTGGGTGACAGAATCCAAGACTAGAACCCAGGTAAAATGTCATATGTGATTTTATAACTGACTCACGATTGCGTATGCATCAGTTCCTTTCACCAATGAAATGGGAATGAAGAGTCTTTCTGTCAGAAGGATAGCATGTGTATCAGATTGTAGAAAGAGTGCTACCTGAGAAAATACTTAGTCACACCCACAGTCTCACTAGTGAGAGTCCCCTCACTGGTCTTAACCCCTCCATATCTTCTCATCCTTTGTTATAGTTGTTGTTGCAACAACAGTCTTCTCATCCTTTGTAGTTGTAGTCCTCCGCAAAGTACCTACTCAATGTGCTGGAGGACTCTCTCTGGTTATTTTATTTTAATTTTTACCAGATCCCTGATTTCACCTGGGCAGATCACCACCTATTCTGCAACTTACAATCTTAAGAGAGTAAATAAGTTACCAGGGTCATATATGTGTGTTTGTGTCAGGGGCAGACCTTGAACCTAGGTCCTCCTGCCTCCAAGGTCATTTTCCTACCCATTATGGTGCATTGTCTCATTTTAATATTTAATAGAAACATTTCCTGGAAACCATTCTCACACCATTCATCTGCTATCACTCCCTTTTAACTACATAACCAACCCACTGCTTTCCTCGTGACACATTTCCTGGATGAAATCTTGTGGGCCCCATCCTGCACACAAGTAATTGCTGGTAATATGTTACAGTCCATTTACATCTACCACACATCTTTTGGTTGCCCTGTGGATCACCTGCAATTGCGATTTTTCTGAGATCACAGAATCTTAGAGTTGCAAGAGACTTCAGAGTCTACCTGCAACTGAACAATTCACCATGCTTGTTATCTGCTCTCACGTCTTTGTATATAGACACCTAAAGCCAGGAGTTTAATTATCACTCCCTCTTGTTGTACATTTTGCTTCAACCAGTATACTATCTGCTATGAATAGCTGAGATTATTCACTGAGATGATTGTTTTTTCATATTATACCTGTTATATTCTCTGTGGTTTCTGTCTTAGTGAATGTATGTGAACAGTTTTCTTTCTCTTCCATTTTCAGTTAAAAGCTGTCTTAATCAATCTACCAAAAGCATTTATTATGCACTTATTATGTACCTGCTATCCCTGGACACACAGAAGTAAAAATGAAAGAATCCCTGTTCTCAGGGAGATTTGGGGAAGACAGCCTATGTGCATATAAATACATATAAGAATTACACCAATCAAATTGAAAATGATATACTAAGACTGAGAAACCATTTGATTTTAAATTTCCAATTACATTTAAACACACTTTTAAACATTTGCTTTTTTAAAATTTTGAGTTCCAAATTCTTTCCCTCTTCCTTCTCTCCCTCATTGAGAAGGCAAACAATCTTATATAAGTTGTATATGTGCAGTCATGCAAAACCTATTTCCATATTAGTCATATTGTGAAATAAAACACAGCTTCCCCCCCCCAAAAAAAAACCCCACACACAAATAAAGTAAAAATCAGTATGCTTTGATAAGTATTCAGACTCCACCAGTTCCTTCTCTGGAGGTAGAGAGCATTTTCATCATAAGTCCTTTGGAATTGTCTTGGATCTTTATATTGCCAGAAGAGCTAAGCCATTCACAGTTGATCATCATACAACGTTGCTGTTACTACATACACCGTTCTTCTGACTCTGCTCACTTTATTCTCTATCAGTTCATGTCTTTCGAGGTTTTTCTGAAAGGACCTTTTGTGAGGACCTTTTGGGGGAGAAAAAAATGAGCCACATGCAAAGTTTCCAGGGTCTCCCTGAGTTCAAGTACAAATAGAGACATGATGTGAAAGACAATCTCAAAATTGTACTCAAGCCCTCATGTGAGAAAGGATGCTCTGTCATAAAAGTTACTTCTGTAGAAATATCTCCTAATACATAGCAAAAAAGAGGTCCTGAAAAGTCATGATGTTATAAGTATGAGAACATTATGATAAAAGTTATGATAATGTGGTAATAATACAGTGATTTAAGTGACTGAATCAGGAATTACATATAGAACCAAGACTGTTAGGCCTATGGTTTAGAAGTTTCCCGCTTTGATTGACAATGTGCATTCTTCCCAGGCAAAACTGTGAAATTTCTGACATTTATTTCTCCAACTTTCTTTTTAGTAATCCCCAATCCCTATCCAGAGGTTCCATCTATAACCTCAGGTCCCTTTTTAACACAGAGAAAAAGTGATCTATAGAGGGGAAATCAATTTACACTAAGCTGTTATTGTTGTAGTGAAAGATCATCTAGTTCTCTTTTTCTTTTTTTTTGCGGGGCAATGGGGGCTAAGTGACTTGCCCAGGGTCACACAGCTAGTAAGTATCAAGTGTCTGAGGCCACATTTGAACTCAGGTATTCCTGAATCCAGGGCCGGTGCTTTATCCACTGTGCCACCTAGCTGCCCCCGATCATCTAGTTCAACAATCTCGTTTTGCGGAAGAAGAAACTGAGGCCCAGAGAATTAAAGTGATTTATTCAAGGTCACTCTGTTAAATGGCTGATCCAGAACTCAAACCCAATGCATCATGCTTCTAATAAATGTGTTAGGAGAGCTGGGTTCTAGACTTGGATCTACCATTTATTCACCATGCCACTTAATATTTATAAATCTGTTTCCTTATCTGTAAAATAAGGAAATTAGAGCTGTGGTTCTCAAAGTATGTTGTAGGGACCCTTTCAGAGGGTCTGCAATGTCAAAACTATTTTCATAATAACACAAAAATGTTTTCCTTCCTGATATAGTCAATATCAATAGATATAATCCACATAAACACAAGTTCTTTGGAGAAGGTCCTCAATAATTTTTAAATGTGTAATGGGGTCCAGGTACCAAAAAGTTCAAAAACTGTTGGCCTAGACGATCTCTACATATAGCACCCCCAGACACGACTTGACTTCTTTGGGGTTTGGGCTCCTCATCTGTAAGATAGTGGGTCTGGATGAGATGTTCCCTGGGGTCTCTTCCAGCCCCAGATTGCACGATTCTACTCTCCTAGCATTACTGGCCTTTTAAAAGAGGATATCTGGAAAGGTCAATGATAAACTCAAAGGAGTAAATGTCCAATAGTAGGATTTCATGTAATGTGACATCTAGGTGAAAGAGATCATTTGGGTGGGGGCTTTACAATGTAGAGGACTACTGCTTCTCAAATCAGACAGCATAGGCCTAACTTTTAAAATACCAGCCAAAAATAAGTCTGGCAGGGGTTGCAACAACTCGAAAACATCCCTTTATTTTACAGAATGTCAGATCTGGAAATCTAATCACCTCAGAAATCATCTAGTTCAGCTCCCTAAAGAGGAAATTGGGGTCCAGAGAAAAGAACTTATACCCCTAATAACTAGGAAAGTCAGAACTTGAAAACAGGTCTCAAATTGTCTATTCTCTTTCCTAGAGTCCATTGCCTTTCCTGGACTCCACACTGCTTCTGAACTCCAATCTCAGAAACTGCTTTTTGTCATATTAAAGAATGTTCTATGAATTGTAGCTGTTATAATGGGCCTTCGTGTAGATAATGAAGAGCTGTGGGCCTCAGTAGACCCTTATTCAACAAATTCTTAGAAATAGTCAGTGGGGCATTAACTCTGTTTGGGCTTTGGGTTGTTTTAAATGCTCAGGCTGTGGCAAGAATTGATTTGTATGACACAAGAGCATTTTATTGACCCCTCATCCAAGGAAAAAGAGAAAAGGGCTTTGAAATTGTCCCTTTCAGAGTTTTTAAAGTGACTTCTAATTCTTATTTCTTTGGAAGGTAAGGAAAATGGTATTCATGCCTCAGAAATATTTTGCTTATTTTGAGGGAATATATTAAGGGGGGAAAGCTTACAAACCTCAGGAGAAAGTGTTTTGATGGATTTTACAGGTGGTATAAAACCTTATTTTAAAATTATGGACCTAAACCTAGTTTTCTGAGGATCTCAGTTCTTTTTTGTGAAAATGTTTTTGGACTCAGAGGAAAAGAAACTGTTGAAAGAATTCACGAGTCCTCTTAGGTATCAAGTGGCTCCTTCAGAGAGCTCTGTTTAAGCAAAAATGAATGACAAACACGATTAAATGTCCTGTGGAACACATGCATGTTTTAGAGATTGAGACATACCAGTGAAACTACATTTTACACTTGGTTGAACATTAAACCCTGAAAAAATAGTTTGAGAATGGGTTGAACACAACGCTGTTGTACAATTCTATTTGTTGCTGCTTAATCCTTGACCTACCAACTTGTCCATTAAAATATGTCCTCAAGAAGAACCATTGATGGGATGATAGATTAAGAGCAGGAAGGAATCTTTAAAGGTTAACTTGCTCATTTTACAGATCAGGAAATTAAGGCCCACAGAGATTAAATGACTTGTCTAAGAGTAAGAACCAGTACTCAGGGCTCTTTTCACTGTACAACACTATTTCTTTTTCAAGTGAAAATGTAAGGCCGGTAATCACTTTTTTGTTTGTTTGGGGTGGTTTTTTGGATTTTGTTTTTTTGGTTTTTTGCGGAGCAATGAGGGTTAAGTGATTTGCCCAGTATTACTCAGCTAGTAAGTGTCAAGTGTCTGAGGCCGGATTTGAACTCAAGTCCTCCTGAATGCAGGGTTGGTGCTTTATCCACTGCGCCCCCTACCTGCCCCCACAGTAATCACTTTTAATATTTTGTTCTTATGTAGCCTCTTGAATATAAAACTCTAAACTTGTTTTATTGGTCTAAGTTTTATGAAAGTACAGTACTGTCAAGCCAACAAGAATGTATTAAGAACCTACTTTGTGTCAAGCACTGTACAAAGCTCTAGGGATACAAGGGTAAAAATCAGTTCCTGTTCTAGAGGAGTTCCGTCTAATCAGAAAGACAGCATGCCCCGCAAAACAAGAACAGTTGGAGCTCATCTCTGGGGAAAGCACTAGCATTAAGGGGAACCAAGAAGAGCTTCTTGTAGAAGGTGGGATTTTGGCTGAGACTTGGGAGAAGTCAGGAGATGAAGGTGAGGCAGGAGAGCATTCCAGGCATGGGAGCCAGCCAGTACAAAGACATGGAGCTGGGATCGCTATTTTACAGGGGCAGCATGGGAAGAGCCAGAAAAACCTGGGCTTATGTTCCACCTCTAGAACATAATAGCTGTTTGACTCTGGGTAAATCATTTAAAATTTCAATGTTCTGAGGGCAGCTGGGTGGCACAGTGGATTCAGGAGGACCTGAGTTTAAATCCAGCCTCAGTCACTTAACTCGCATTGCCCCACCCCCCAAAAATTCAACATTCTGAGCAACTTCCTCACATTGTAAGTTGCAGAGAAAATACCAATCTGCACTGGGAGAGGGAATCTGCTATACTAATGAAATCACAGATCCAGTCCCTATCATTATGATACAGAGATAGCAAATGAAGTACAGAAAGGATAAGTGACCAGTTGAGGGTTATATCTTCAATCACTGGTGGATTCATAAATAGAACTCATCACTGCTATGTCCTAATTTTCCGTTCCACCTGGGAAGTCACATCTTTCGGACATGACTTATTGGAAAAAGCAATTGGGAAGACCTGGATTCAAATTGCAGCTCTGCTAATTACTGCCTGTGTGACCTTGGGCAAGACAAAACCTCTCTGGGGCTCAGTTGCCTCATCTGCAAAATGAAGGGTTGGAGCAGATGATCTTTGAGGTCCCTTCCAGACCTAAATCTATGATCCTATAATCTTGTGCTTATTAGAAAATGATGATGATGGTGTATACCTTCCCTCCCTGATTGATTGGAGCAGTGGGGGACTAGAGGTATGCAACATCGCATATGCTGTCAGACTCCACTGATGTGTTTGTTAATTTTGCTGACCTACTCATTCCCCGCCCCTTCACTCTTTTAAAAAAAGATTTTATTTTACAAAGAAAGGCTTGATGGGTGGTTTGGGATAGATTCAGAAATAAAAGTGATGTAAAAACCAAAAAATATTAATAATAATTTTATAAAAACAATGGTGGTGGTAACTTCCAAAACAAATTAGAGCGAGTCAGGTGCCACCCATTTAAATGGTGAATTCACCAAGTTATAGACAAAATAGTTTAATTGGAAGGGTTTTGGTGCAGCAGAAAGCTCCATTTTAGGTTTCAGAGACAGAAGAGATTATTCCCATCCCCCTCAACGTCCTCCTGGCCCATGCAAAAGAAAGAGGAATGAATCAACACCATCTGCTCATTTCACACTTCAACCTTCTCTTCAATCATTAGGAAGACCAAACACTTAAAAACACACTCTCCTAGTCGCACAGTACAAAAATAATTCCTGAAAGCAAAAACAATATAAGTTTGTAAGAGTCAAGCATTTCTAAACACATGGGATATTAAAGGCCAAGTTGGCTGCTGGAGGCAAAAGAGCCAAATGGCTACTCGGGGCTCTACAGGGAAGGAAACTTCAAGGTTTTGGTTCTTGGTTTAATTTTTTTAATCCAGGCAGCTTTCTAGTTGGGTAGCTGTTAGCTCCATAAAACACAAAGGAAGGGTCTGAAGCAGAAAGAACCATCCACGTGGCCAGTTCTGTTTCTTTCCTACTTAAGTCTTCAGCCTTTAGCTAGAAAATGCAGCATCAGGAGATTAGAAACTAGATTACCAGTCCGTGAAAAGAGGATGCAGTTGATGGTGGGTAGATTAGGCTATTTGGGAGCCCTCTTTATTCTACTTTTTTTCTTAAGATTTTTTTATGGGAGTGAAAGAATGGGTCCACACCAGTGATTGTAGTCATGAAAGGAACTTCCTCATATTGAAACTCTGCTAAGGAAGACTAACAACCTTTTTTTTTTTTTTTTTTTTTTGGTGATTTTTGTCTTAAAGAATTGCCTGGGGACTGGAATAATTAACAGATTTGACCATAGGGGGCAGCTGGTGGTGCAGTAGATAGAGCACTGGGCCTGGAGTCTGGAAAAACCTTAGTTCAAATCCAGCCTCAGGCATTTACTAGCTGGGAAAGTCACTTAATTTGTGCTTGACTCAATTTCTTCCATTGTAAAATGAGGATGTACCTTTACAGGGTTATTGTGAGGATAAAATGAGATACTATTTGTTTAAAAAGTATTTAACACAAAGGCTGGTGCATAGCAGGTGCACCTGCTATAAATGCTTATTTTCTTACCTTCCTTCCTATGGTCACACAGCATTTTCTGGGTGAGAGACAGATCTGGAGCTCATGGCTTCCCCTCTGAGATCTACCCTCTATTGACTACTCCATGCTTCCTTTCAAGATTGAAATACTGATTTTTTTCCTTTGTTCATGAGCTGAAATGGTTCTATCCAAATGAAGTTATTCTTTAAACCACAGGAAAAGCTCTACTATTAGCCATTCTCCCTGAAACACCTTCCAGATTCAGCCTCGCTCAGACTGCCTGGACAATTGATGGACAATATCGATAAGCTAGATATCTGGCATACCCTAAAAACCTAATATACTTTAGAAACCTAAAGAGAAGGGAGTGTTCTTTTCTCCCCCTCATTTCTGTTCTCTGGCTTTTAGTTCTGTTCAGTCATCTTTTAAACACTGCTTTTCCAAACTCGGATGATGGCCTCGATGACCAGAATCCTACCATAACATAGGACCAGAATCCTACCATAATTAAGCCTAGAATGGCCAAGTTGAACCCAGTCACTCTGTTTGTCTGGGGTGCTTTAACAATCCATTCTAGAATGTTATCAAAAATCTAAGTGTAAGGGTGATGGTCGATTAAGTTATTCAATCAATGGTGCCACCCTACATATAGTAAATAATGAGATACCCCAGGCCTGATACCTTTATTAATCAATGGATAGAGCAAAGGTATTCATTAATGTACCCCCTTGTGATGCCCTTCCATAAAATAATAAGCCAGTTTAGAACTCAGGACAATTTGAGCATCTGTTCAGCTAGCAGCAGAAGCTTTCCCAATCAAGCTCCTGAGAAGCAATTGCTTGAGGAAGAAGAGGGAGAGTGTCTTTTATCATCTCCCCTCCCCTTCCACCTGAGTATTCAGACTTCTCATGAATGTCCCAGGAATACCAACGACCAGTGGCAATGTCTACAATGGAAACTAAAGACAAACTAGACACCGCAAAGAAAGGTAGCCTTAACACTCTACTCGGAGCCCAGAAGAAAGCTGCTTCTTGATGAAAATCAACTTTTTTGAAGGTTTCGCAAAGAAGAATGAAGCGCTTTCAGACAAAGAACTTCCAAGAGCTGGAAGTTACCTGTTTTCTAAACTGTCCTCTAAGCTTAAATCTGCTTTTCCCCTTGAATTCTTGATGTGCTTGTGGGAGAAATTATCACAGATTTTGAGGGGATGTTTTGTATTTTTCTTATTATACTACCTTAGTAAATAGTCCTTTCTACTAATTGATTGTGCTTGACTAATTTACTAATTTGACTAATTATGAGAATGAAGTATACTGGTGGGGGTTCATGAACTATATCATTCAAAAGACAACCTCCCAACCCTACAGTGTCTCCTAAAATCCTGAGGGGAGAAGTAGCAACACTGGGAACTTGGCATAACAGCGCAAGTGAGATTTGGGAGAACAGCCAAAAAGAATGTGCTAGAGAACTCACGCTTGTTAGTGGTTCAAGTCATCTACTTTCTCCATTTTTTTTTTTTGGTGAGGCAATTGGGGTTAAGTGACTTGACCAGGGTCACACAGCTAGTAAGTGTCTGTTTTGTTTTATTTTGATGGACAATGAGGTTAAGTGACTTGCCCAAAGTCACACAGGTAGTAAGTATCAAGTGTCTGAGGCCAGATTTGAACTCAGGTCCTCCTGAATCCAGGGCTGGTGCTTTATCCACTGCACCACCTAGATGCCCCCATTTTTTTGAAGTTAGAATAATATTTGTCTACATCCAATCCTATAGCCATAATTTTTCAAAAACTGGGGAAGCTGAGGCAGAGATTAAATGACTGTCTAAGTGTCATGAAGCTCATAAATATTTGAGGCTAAATTTGAATTCTTGCCTCCAGGGTTCTATTCACATTACCACCACCACTTGGGCCTCAACAATTATATCTATAATTTTTTCAGTACCTTGGAGGTATATTTTATCTATATTTGGTAAAGTCTTTGTTGTCTTCATCATTCATCATCATCCTTGTCTTATTCTGATCTCCTAATGTTCCCAAGATTCTTACGTCATCATGCTATTATTCTCTGTATTCGTCCTTAGTTATGTGGCCTTGGTTCCAATTGCCATATATACCTTTTGACAATCTAAGTTGGTCGATAAGTTCTCTGGGAAGACACATAGGTCACTTTAGACAGTTCCACCTTTTTCTTCTTGTAGGGATGATTTATGTTTGCATTGTTAAAATGTCATTCCTCAGAGTTCATTCTTCCTCTTAGAAGATTTAAAAAGGAGAGAATGGATTCTACCTGTCTTTCTGAACTCTGGTATTTGTTCTCCCAAAATTTAATACTATCTTTAGATATGCCCAGCAGTTCCCATTTTATGTATTATAAACTCTTAATATAACTTCATTTCCCTTATATTCCAGATGCAAACCTTGGGACCCTGGCAGTAGCACAGAGCAAAAAAGTGGAAATTACCACCTCTTTCCTTCATTATTCTGCTAGGTTTGATAGAAGTGAATTTGAAGACTGTGGCTACTGGGCTGGTGTTTCAACCTATTAACGTCATAGAAGCCATTTCCTCAAAGCCCAAAGATGTCAGCCCCCATCTCCATCTGAGCTTGCTGTAGTACCCCTACCCCCTACTTCTTTAAAGGCATTGGCCATTCTTACTAATACTTAAACTGCAGCCTTGAGCTCTGAGTAAAAGTTACAGGAAGGTAGATTCAAGCTTGATGTTAGTTCCTTGCCATCAGAGCCACCTACAAGTAGTTTTCAGAGGTGGTGGGTTCCCAATCAGTAGTGGTCTTTGAACAGAGGCTAAATGACCAAATGGAGGCTAAATGACAATGCATGAGGAATATTGTACATCAGTGGCATTCAACTTTAAGAATATGTGATTTTGTGAGACAATAATTTTGTGTGAGACCTCTATCTCCCAAAGTACCTACCATTTTGGCTTCAGCAAACATTTTCTTTTCATTAGTTGATCAAATCCAGAATAGCAAATCCAGAAAACTGAAGCAGAGATTAAATGGCTTTCCCAGGGTCATGCAGCTAGTAAATATCTGAGGCTAAATTTGAATTCTTGACTCTAGGCTCAGGGCTCTATTCATTGTACCACCAGCTGCCTCTATGATCAACAATTGGAGCTCAATAATTATATCTATAAATTCATTATTTCCTCCATCTTTGGCAGAATGAAATCATCTTCAAGGCAAGACAAGTATTTATCTGTTGCTCTACTTTTAGAAGGGAGAGACTCCCAACAGATGTAACTACAGAAGTCTCCAATCACTACTTTGTCCTGCTTCTGGAATTCAGACAAAGAACTTCCAAGAGCTAGTACTTGCTTCTAACTGGCTGGTGAGAAGATTGAATTGATCCTAGTTACAGTTAATCTATTTTGTCCTTTAAATACTTAAGTCATGGTTCTCTGGCTCTGAACTTAGTTCAAAGATCTAGCTAGTCTGTAATGAGTTAAGTTTAAAAAGTCCAGCCCTCCTGCTAATCACTGCTTTGGTCTTGCCTCAAGAAATGAGATGACCTTGGGGGAATGTGTGCAAACACAGGGGTTTCAGGTCTAGTATCTTTATACCATCAAGTTATCCTTCAAGGGGCAGCTAGATGGCGAAGTGGATAGAGCACCAGCCCTGGATTCAGGAGGACCTGAGTTCAAATCTGACCTCAGACACTTGACACTTACTAGCTGTGTGACCCTAGGCAAGTCACTTAACTGCAATTGCCTCACACACACACACACAAATGTTATCCTTCAAGACTTCCTGGTTTGCTCTCCAAAAGGTCTGGTCTTTTATCTCTAGGTTTTGCAGCTACACTCATGAAAGAAGGAGGGTCATTGCTACTCCCCATTACCAAACTTCTAACCAATCATGTTGTCCCCTGTGCCTCAACTTTGTAACCAGTCATGTTGTATTCAATCTCATGATATCCTTTATCCTATTCTATTCTTTGCTCTGTACTCCCCAAAACCTATAAAAGGGGAACTGTCATTTTGCTCTAGGTCTTTCCATAAATGGAAGTAATCCATTGTCCCATTTATTGACAGGCAGCATGCACCTGTTCATAAATGTTATCTTGCTTGGAGAATTATCTCAGTTTACCTTTTTGTTAAGTTCTGAATGCTACAGTTGTCAGGATTGGACTCCCAGCAGTCTCCCTATTCTCACTTGTTTCTTCATCCACTAATCTTTAACCAATTGCTCCCACTCGTGGTTCATTGCTTTCCACCCAGGAATGTATTTTCTTAATGCATAATGATACTCAGCATTGAATAAAGTATGCCCTTACATTTCATTCTAGTAATGGGCCATAGACCATCAAGCTTCTGTTATATCTATAAGGTCCTATGCACCTCTTATCTTGAGTTCTGGTCTATTTTATTTTTCCTCTATTCTATAGACAACTGAGCCAATGAGAATATTAAAGTTCCTCTTCCTGCATATTTTCTCTTGGGATTTACTAAGGATCTTCACTAATAGTCTTCTTTCCATGATATACCAGGGGAATCTAGCTTAGTTGTTCCCCATAGGAAGTTTTATTTCCTTCCTCCACACTCTTCATTTTAATTCTCAAGCCCTCTTTAACACTTCTGCAAATCTCCAGAAAAGCATATTCTTCCTGGCCCTCATTAGGTATACTCCACTCCCATTTAAAAGTACATCATTAAGCTCTAGTCCAGAAATCCAAATCCTTTTCTTTGACACCATCTTCTTCTTTTTTTTTTTTTTTTTTAGTGAGGCAATTGGGGTTAAGTGACTTGCCCAGGGTCACACAGCTAGTAAGTGTTAAGTGTCTGAGGCCGGATTTGAACTCAGGTACTCCTGACTCCAGGGCCGGTGCTCTATCCACTGCGCCAACTAGCCGCCAGACACCATCTTCTTAACTAGATTTTCCACTTATTTAAATATACAAAAACCTTATTTCTTTCTATTCTAAAGCCTTTAATTTCAATTGGCAGCAGCAGTGAAATAACACCTAGACACCTAAGTAAGGTCTTTAGTTTTCTGCTCAGGGCTTCGTTAATTCCTTCTTTTTCTTTTTTCTCTGGGTCACATTCTTCCACGCTCCAACTTCCTGGAACGTGTTTAGGTTCTCTTCTGCTTGATCCAGTTGTTTTCTTTGTTTTCCTTTTGAAACATTTCTTTCATTCACTAAAGGAGAGCTCATACTCCCCAATTAACCAGAAGGGTAAAGAAGTATTTCTTCAGTCCTTCCACTTCCTTTTCTAGCAAAGACCGATTTCTATTTTGAACACATGGAGCTGTGATTTCCGGAAGAAACAGTACTATAGCCCATTTGCAATCAGTCCCTAGAATTCATTCCTTATGTATATATTCATTCATCCATCCATTCTCTATTATTTCTGAAAGTGACATCCTCAATTCGTTGTGACCCTTGCTGCTAATTCTAACTGCTAATGGTCACAAATTGTTATGAGTTTTCAATGCATTGGGGGTTCCTGTGTGAAACATTTTTAAAAATATATTGTGTTTTCTTATTGGGTTGTTCTTATTTTGTTTAGTGGCTCAGGGTTCATTGATCTGCAATTAGCAAACTATTGCCAATGCCCTAATGCAAACAGTAGCTATAATCAATTGCTCTCTTTAAGAAGGTGTTCTGAAAAAATCCAAACTTCCAGCCACTTCTATATTTCTCTTTTGAGGGGAAGGGGCCAGGTGGCTCTTAGTCTTCTAAGGCTAGGTTACTGCCTTCTAGGAAAATGAAACCAAACTTAACAAGAATATGTTGCTGGTATTTCAAAGTACTGCCCTAGGCAACCACTTGGAGGGAGTGATAGGCTTCCCACAGGGACTCTCTGAATCCTTCAGTCTTTGTAGGATCACAGAATTTCAGAGTTGGAAGGGACCTCACTGTTCATCTATTCCCATTCATACCTGGAAAGTACCAGGTATGCAATAAGTGGTCACCTAGTCTTTGCTTAAAGACCTTCAGGGATGGTTAATTGTCTATATCCTGAGGCAGCCCAATCCAACCTTTCTGTAATTGTTACTGAGGTTTTCTTCACATCAATGATAAATTGGATTCTTTGCAACGTCCAGCTAATCACTGCTCCTAATTCTACCCTCAGTGGCCAAGTAGCACAAATTTAATAGTCTTTCAGAAAACAGCCCTTCAAATACTTGAAGATATGCCCCTCACACACACACACCAAGTCTTCTATCCTCCAGGCCAAATATTTCCATTTCCTTCAACACTTGTAAGTTATCTCCCATTAAGTCACCACATTGGTGCCATTGGACTGTGAGAACCTTCCTGGCCACATTTTTGCACATTGGCAATGCCTTTGTCAGCCTTCAGGGTTATGGGGATACTTACAGCTTAGTCCTTACACCAGCTGTCATTAGGGTTCCTCTCTAAAAATAATTCAGATGAAATGCTAAGGTCCTTCTGTTCCAATTAAATTTTTATCTCCTTTTTCATTTTTTTGTTACTCTGAACTTGAGACAAACAAAAAACAAATGAAAGAGGATTGCACATTAAACTATGACTCTCTATTGTATATAGCTCACCTCTTTTAAGAAAAAAAATATATAATAAATTCAGCACATTAATTCTAGAGATGTCTTACTTTGTCCCTTTGCTTACTATTTTATGTTTCTCATGACTTTTGTGTTTGCATTTCTTTTAATCAGGAATACTTGAAAGTATTCTATTAAAGTTCTATTTTTTCCCCTATAGGATTATACTCTGTTTTGCAGGGTAAGTTATTCTTAGTTGTAAACCTTTATCTTTTGCCTTTTGGAATATAACATTACAATATTTTCTCTCCCCTCTGCCAGGTCTTGTGTGATCCTGACTGTAGTTCCTTGATAATTGAATTTTTTTTCTGCCTGCTTGCAGAATTTTTTGCTTTGATCCAAAAGGTATTTTTGCCTATGATATCCCTGGAAACTTTCATTTTGGCATTTCTTACAGGAAGTGACCAGTAGATTCTTTTCATTTTTACTTTTTGTTCTGATACTAATAAATCTAGGCAGTTTTCATTTATGATTTCTTGAAATATAATACCCAAGCTTTTTATTTGGACATGATTTTCAAGAAGTCTGATGATTCTTAAAATACTTCTCCTTGACTTGTTTTCCAGTTTAATAATTTTTAGTAGTAACTATTTTCTATTTTCTTCTATTTTGGGGCCTTTTGATTTTATTCCAATATTTCTTGTCACCTCGTGAGTTAATTAAATTCTATTTGGTCCATTCAAGTTTTCGAGGAGTCTGTTTACTGGATAAAGTTTTTCATTCTTTGTTCTAAGCTATTTATTTTCTTTCCAGTTATTTCTTTCAGAGCTCTTATTTCACTTATAATTCCATGATATGTCTCTTGCTTCATCTCTTCCAGGTAATGAGCTAGTCTATATATGTACATATGCACATAGATATGTAGATATGTGTGTGTGAGAGACACTTTAAGGTTTTCAAATTGCTTTACAAATATTACCTCACTTGATCCTCACAACAATGCTGGGAAGTAGGTGCTATTATTGTCCCCATTTTGCAGATGAGGAAATAAAGGGAGATAGCAGTATATGTCTGAGGCTAGATTTGAACACAGGTCTTTCTGACTCCAAGTTCAGAACTCTGTGCCCTGTGGTGTCACCTAGCTACCTTCTAGGTACTCTTATTGACCTTGCAGTCAAGTCACTTCCTTCTCTGAGGCTTTATTTGTAGATAAGGAGTCAATCTCTTACAGATTTATCTCTTATGTATTTCCTGACCCACAATATATTCTTCACAGTGTTCAGTGTCTTAATCTGCTTTCTCCTTTCTCTAGCCTCTGTTCCTTCCTTGTGTCAGAGCCAGGTTTCTCGCTGTCCCGCTTGCTTGTAAGGGGAGGTCAAGTTTTGTCTGTTGCTGACATTGATTCCCAAGGCTCCTGGCAGCTTCAGTCTTCCAGCTCCCTAAGGGATTCCCAGGTTAGGTATTGCTACAGTCTGTTGGCTAATGCTCCTGAGCTCCTGCTGGCTTCCCTGGCAGAACCCCTCTTCCAATACCCATGGCTTCTCGCTGCCCTTTTTTGTGCAAACCTGGGCTGGCTAAAGGACCCTATTGTTTTTTTCTCTTTGAATTTCTTGATCATTATTTTATCTAGATTGTTTCTGGAGCATGTGCAGAAAAGCTTAGTTCCTTTATTACCTTTCCCGCTGCCATCTTAACCATTCCAATTCACTTTTCGAGAGCCCCAAATGTTTTAAGACAAATCCAGAACCAACCACCTTGCTAGCTTGGATGGGAAGGTTTCCTCAGGGTCAGCCAACACCAAAACTGGTTTCTCAGTTTCTCCTAATTGCAGCTCCTATTCCCAGGCTTCATAAGGATTCAATAGCATAGGACAATGTCATTAGGAAAGCTCCCTGCGGTGACTGGGTACCTGGACGATTTAGAGGGAGAGGATTCGATATTCCTTGTCGATGTTATTTAATACTTTTTTAAAAAATCTAACTGCAAATCCTTCCGAAGCATCAGGCATCTTGGAGCCAAAACACTTCTATACAAATCTAACACATTGGACAAGCTCTAAAGAAGGGCAAATAAAATGATCATGAGGAAGGAAGGGTTTCCATATAAGGATAGTGTAATGAAGGACTCTGGGATGTACTTTGACCTAACTGACTTCATTAAGTGTTCTGCCTTATCACACGCTCCAAATTTATGCTATGGTTTTAAATGAAAGAAAAGGGAAATGCAGCATGTTTAAACCGTGAGAGCTTTCCATTAGCCCTTTCCTTCCCTGCTGTGATTCTGAGAACTTTCTGGCTCTCTGGTCATTCCTTCCTGAACCTAGGACCCAGACATTCTTCCGTGGTAATTCTTGGGGAAAGGGAGGCTTTATTTTCTGTCTTGGACCAACATCTCTATGGGTAATTGGTTTATATTTTTCTTGTCTGAGTCTCTGAGTCCCTAGGAACTTGCCTGATTCTCTCAAAAATAAACTTAACAATACTAATAGCTTTTATATATGTTTTACATTACATACAAAATATAGTGCTTTAAAGTATGAAAAAGGGGAAGCTAGGTGGCACAGTGGATAAACACTAGCCTTGGATTCAGGAGGACCTGAGTTCAAATCCAGCCTCAGACACTTGACACTAGCTGTGTGACCTTGAGCAAGTCACGTAACCCTCATTGCTCCATAAAATTAAAAAAAAAACATTTAAAAAGTATGAAAAACACTTTTCACATATTTTATCTCATTTGAGTTAAAATATACCATTTAGTAAAGAGAAAGACTGAAAGGAAGAATGTCTTTAAAAGATAACTAAAACATTACAAAGTGAACACAGATTTTTGAAAAATTAAATCATCAAACATGGAACAAGGAGATATATCCTTAACCTTGAACTTAATAATAACAGCTAAAAAGTATATATTATTTTAAGTTCTACAAAGTGCTACATATACTTTTTCCTGTTTTACATTCATAACAACCCCATCGAGTTGGTCCTAGACAAGTGGCTTATGGCCTGGGTAGGGGCAGAGTCTACCAGCAAAGGAATTTCTCCTCTAGGATAATATGGATTCTGAATTCATCTGGTGTGGCTTGACTCCAAGAGAGGAGTTAAGCTTTTCTCTGTCCCTCTGGTTCCCTCCCCACTCTGATTTCTTGGAGAAATTTCTTTTTTTGTTTTTTTTTTTTTGTTTTGGGGTTTTTTTTGGCGGGGCAATGAGGGTTAAGTGACTTGCTCAGGGTCACACACCTAGTAAGTGTCAAGTGTCTGAGGCAGGATTTGAACTCAGGTACTCCTGAATCCAGGGCTGGTGCTTTATCCACTGCACCACCTAGCCGCCCCCGGGGAAATTTCTTCAACCAAGCTTAGGCATGTATGTTTCATATCTAGGGTCTTCCCTAAAAGAGCTACTAAGTCTTCTTTTGGAAAAGGTACCTAATACACAATACGGATATCAGAAACAAGATAATAATCTATTTCTTTGACCACACACACAAAATCCTTAAGACACAAAGTATATATTAACAAATATTAAAAAAATAGAAATAACCCATAATCTATTAAACACTCAGGAAGTAAAGATGCCTATGGTCCTTATGAATGAGTGGCAACTTTCTTACCTTACCATTGCCATAGTAGCCATTCTCTTGAAAATCACAACTACTAAAGACCCAGAAAAGAAAGTTCTTAACACTAATGTCTTTGAAACAACCAAATGGTTCAATATCAGGAACAGGTATGTTTATCATTGGAAATTAATAACTTTATTTATTTATTTATTTGTTTTGGAGGGGGGTGAGGCAATTGGGGTTAAGTGACTTGCCTAGGGTCACACAGCTAGTAATTGTTAAGTGTCTGAGGTCGGATTTGAACTCAGTTCCTCCTGAATTCAGGTCTGGTGCTCTATCCACTGCGCCACCTAGCTGCCCTGGAAATGAATAACTTTAAAGAAAATGTATTACCATCTATTTTGCCACTCCTTCATAAGGACCATGGAACCTTCCCATAATTCATAGCTGAAATCTCTTATATGTACTATATATGATTGTCATAGGTACATAGTAGGTACTTAATAAATGTTAATTAATAAACGTTAATGGCTATATGTATTGTTTCCCCTTATTAGAATATGAGGTACTTGAGAGTTGGACAAGTCCTGCTTTCCTATCTTTGTCCTCATCACTTAGCATAATGCTTGGCACTTAATAAGTGCTTAATGAATGCTTCTTAATGCATTCATTCATTATTGCTAGGGGGACAGGAGAGAAATATTCCTTCTTGCTGGAAGTCCATAGGAAACTCTGAAGAGTCTCAAAGTGGCATACTCAGAAGATGAGTGTGGTTTCCTGACCTAATGAGGGGGTGGCTCTTCCTGGGTTTGTTCCCAATCATTTTAGACACAACCCTTTGCCCTCCTTTCCACCCCCATCCCCATCATAGGCATCAGGGAACTAAACAGGAACCACTGTGTCACATATGTCCTTTAGTAAGGGGACAAAACCCATGTCCCATCAAAGGTGCCAATATACATGTCCAACAGGAATTATGCCTGTTATATACCTATTAAAGCAGTATAGACAAAGACAGCAGAGTTGCCTCCATCTTGCCCCAGCCTCTCTCCAAGCAGAACTTTTAAGTCTAAGAGAGACCACTGGTCTATATGGAATATTATGTTGTTCAGTTACCTTACTAAGATTGCCAATGAGGAAATCCAACACTGGTCTTGGGGTCCTATCAGAGGACCCTAATCTCAATCCTGCCTCAATCACTTTACAATCTTGGATGAGTCACTTTGATTTTTCTAGACCTCCATTCTCTCACCTCTAAAATCAGGGCGTTGGACAAAATGGCCTCTATTGTCCCCCTCAGCTCTTAATCTATGAAGGTGTTTGTTGACACTGACATTTGTTACTTTAAGAAATGGAGGAGATCTCTCAAAGCATTACCTATAATTCTGCAAATAGGAGTCAGATGGAAAAGGCTCTGAATCATTACCAAATTAGACAAGATTTCTGATTTACTTAAGATTTTCCTTAAGTATTTGCTTCACTCAATGTTTCTGTACTGTATTTGAGTTAGGCACAAAAGCATATTTGGATTATTTAAAAATTCAGTCTATATTTCTTTGAATCAATACAAATCTAAAGTGAGAGGAAAAACATCTTTCATTCGAATACATTCAGTCAAATCAGAAGCAAATGTAGTGTTTTCTAAGGGCTACATTTTCTCATGGAAGCTTTACTTGGGCATATTTGTTGTTTCAATTAGTCTGATTTAGTGGCTAAGTCAGTGGGCTGGAGTCTCTGGCATTCACAGGCTAGAATTTGCTTTCCAAAGCTGATCATCAAATACCCTCTTTCTACATTCCTCACCCACTCACAAAGTAGTGCCATGGAGGCAGCTGGCACAGATCTTTTACATACCTTGTTGTGCCATACCTGTCAGGGCATTATACAAATCGTTAGCAGGATTCTAATCCAACATCAGGTTCTTTCCGAGTTCCATGCTGTTACTTTTATCCATTAATTGTCAGCTCTAAAATATTGTTGATAGGTGACAGGACAGTTTCTTTCTGAAAGTTATTTACCTGAAGGGCTGAGGTTTAAAAATTTTTAAAAATATTTTAACTGTGTTAAAGACACAAACTTGATTAGTATGAAGACTGAAGCAATATCTATCCAGGATCTAAATAGAGGACTTCTCTCTTGGAGGTTGTCAATCTGGCCATTTATACCAGTAATAATTTTAGTGCATGTTAACCCATCTTTGGCCACTTAGTGATTATATAGCAGAGAGGTAAAGAGATCATCTTATGACTAGATTTTCTTAGATTCTCAATTCAATGGGAAAAAAATGATCAAACTAGTTATTTGTCATTCTGTATATATCACTTGATAGAAAAGGAGGGAAAAAAAGTCAATTTCTATAAATTATTTTACATTAATTATATATACAATTAGTATATAAATAATTATACCATTATACAAATGTTAGGTATTGGCTAAAAATGGGGGAAAAATCAAGTCAATCACTTGGTTGTGTGTAATTTAAGATTCTAAATGTGGATTCTAATCTGTTCCCCCAGTTTGGGGGGAAACTGACTAAAATCACTGATAAAACGAGTTTAGGTTTTTAAGAGTTTATTGGAAAATAGAAAGAAAAAGATTGAGAACAGAATTCCAACAGCCTGGCATTCCTATCTTTCCTCAAATTTCCTGTGAAGTCCTCTGCCGCCACCACCACCATCAAGTCAGGAACCCAAAAGCCCCAGAGCTCTCCGCACAGGCTCCCTCTCCTCCTTCCTGTCTCCTCCCAGAAAATAGGAGGCTCCTCAAGTTGATTGGCTGGTAGTCTTGATAGACAGCCCCCATGAGCAAATGTCATTTCCTGACGCCAAGGAAAAGCCACAATGTCTCTGAGGCATTTTCCTCATGGCGGAGCTTTCCCACAGCAAGTCTCCAGTAGGTGGCGTCATTCCAATCATTACAGTTGGTTTACTTAAATGTTGTGGAGGAAACGGCTTAATAGTCCAATTCTAAGCTTTTTGCTTGTAAAACTTTGTTCCCTGTTTGTCCATTATCTTAAAGAATCAAGTTTATTTGTTGTCTGCTATGTTTTTCTTTGGGGCCATCAGCAATACCTCTTCCAAACCACAGTGGAGATAGGGAACGATAGCTAATTGAGATGAGATGGCCCTTCACATTTATTAATTTGTTACACTGCTGCCATAGTAAAGATTTGAAAATGCTCCATTATGCTACCAGGAACAAAGAAATGCAATCAGGAATGGCTAAGGAGGCAGCACCATGATGATTTTATAGAGTGCCTAGGACCAAGTGCCAGTCAAAGTCAAGAAACCTCTTTTTTCTCAGGATCACAGGACTCAGAGATGCAAGGAAAACTAGAGACAATTTCATTTTATGGGTGAGGAAGCTGAGGGTCAGGTGAAATAATCCAACTAAGGTTTTATATATACACACACACACACATATATATTGTGGTAAAATATGAAAGTTTTTAACAGTCGGTTAGGATAACTGAAAGACGCCAGTTTTTCAAGGACCACCCTTTTGGGGAGGAGATGAACAGTCCGCCTGCTGCGCATGTCAGACTGCCTGCCAGGTACAGTCCGCCTGCTGCGCATGTCAGACTGCCTGCCGGGTTTTTGACTTCCGGGGTGGAGAGAATGAGAGTAGGCCCTTTTGCCTGCTTGGCGGGACTCCTGACGGCGCGGCACAGACTCTCTCTCTCCAAAGGTGGCCTTTTCGGTTTGGTGAGTTTTTATAAGGAATATAGACTAAGCTTAGACTTAAGACGATTTGTATTGTGTTTCTACTTTCCTATCCTTCTAATCAACATCACCTTGTGACTATCATAACAATAAATAAAAAGGTCTATCTAGAAAACCAAAAGCTTCTTAGTAGAGGGGGCAGAAAGGTTCTGGCTTTTGTAGCAGCAGTGACTCACTCCTACACACACATATCTATACACACATATACATATCTATATATACATATCTATACACACACACACACACACACACACACACATATATATATATATATATATATATACAAATATATATGTATTAAAGGGTAGAAGTGGGACTCCAAAGTTGGTCCTCTGGCTCCAAATTCAGGGCTATCCTTCACTGCTTCTCTTTATTTTTTCCATTGGATGTATCTGGAAGCAACTGACCTCATCTGAGGATGGACATCGTCATTTCCACTACATAGTGTCATCCTGATTTAGTTCCGGCATCATAAAAAGATACTGAGTCAACTTTGACTGGCTCTACAAGCCTCTATCGCCTATGTCAATTGTTCATTGTTCTTCTTCCTACTCCAGCTCTGTTCTCATTTTTCCTTCCCTTTTACAGTCTATCTTCAAGCCCTCTGAAACCCAATGGAAAGAACACTGGTTGCAGAAATATGTTTAATGGGATTGTACATATATAACCTATATCAGATTGCTTGCTGTCTTGGGGAGGGGGGAGGGAGGGAAGGGAGGAAGAAAAATTTGAAACTAGAAATCTTATAAAAACAAATGTTGAAAACTATCTCTACATGTAACTGGAAAATAATAAAATACTTTTATGAAAGAACACTGGAGTTGGCATCAGAAGACCCACCTTCAAGTAAAGGAAGAATACCACTGGTGTTCTTAAGAAAATGAATATGGGGGCAGCTAAGTGGCGCAGTGGATAAAGCACCGGCCCTGGATTCAGGAGGACCTGAGTTCAAATCTGGCCTCAGACACTTGACACTTAATAACTGTGTGACACTGGGCAAGTCACTTAACCTTCATTGCCCTGCAAAACAAAAACAAACCTAAAAAAGAAAAAAAGAAAATGAATATCATTGAGTGAAATGATAATTAGAAAGAACTCTGGCTGATAGGTTAATCGTCTGAATTGTGGGAAAATTGTCTTTTATGGCTTTGCTTAAAATATTTCTATGAATGCCAGAGTCTTTTGTATTATTCCTTCCTGAGAGTTATTGCTCCTCATTTGGTTCCTTTCCTGCAGGCTTAAATTGCAATGATTTACCTTTTGGTCTAAGAGTGTTTTCTTCATCCCTGGTATTTGGCTGGTTTGTTTCTCTTATTTACTTAGATTGGTTTTCTAAACAAAAATCACCAATGGGATAATTGCAGATGGTGTCTTGAATGGGAATACCTTATTGCTTTATGTTGACTGCAGTGCTGTATTTATTAAGCAAAAATTATTACTCATACTTTGGGGGAAGCATTAGTGTCTGCCTCTTGAGCGACATAAAACACTACATGTTGGCTCTCTGAGGATGAGTGTGAATCACTAATTAGACAATAGGAAGAGTGAAACATCCATTAAATAGGAATTGGAAATCCTTAGATCCCAAAGTAGTGATAGAAAGGCTGCTAGTGCTTTTGCTATTGTAGAACTGTTACCTGAAGTTGGTTCCCTTTTAGAATCATCTTTTTAATTATGAAGCAATTAATTTATATATTTAACAGCATAGTCTCTGGTGTTATTTTAAAGAACTTAATGTCCTTTAAATTTGTTAAGCACCATCGACTTTAATTAGCAATGCCTATTAATATGCCTTTTGTTACTAAACCCATTTTTAAAAATAAAGAGATTAACAGAGAAAGTCAATGATGGTATATAAGAATAGAATTAGCCTTAGGGGCACATTGTAGTAGAAATAGCATTGGTCTTGGAATCAAAGAAATCTGCTAACCAACACTAAATGATGAGTAATTTCACTTAACCCCCTGTGTCTCAGTTTCCTTATTTGCCAAAGATAGATAATAATAGTTAATAATACCTGCAGACTCTGCCTTATACCAATGTTTTTTGAGGTAGGGTTCACTTTGACATTAGAAAGGCTACATTGAAATCCTGGCTCATAAGCTTACAACCTGTGTGACCTTGGGCAAGTCTGAACCTCAGTTTTCTCCACTATAAATTGAGAGATTTTAAACTTACTGACCAATAAGGCCCCTTTCCTCTCTAAATCCATATGGTTCAAATGAGATAATACACCTAAAATGTTTTGCAAACCATAAAGCCCTAGGTAAATGCCAGCCACGATTATTACTAAGATTCATCATGTGGCTGCTCAATTATACAAGCAGGCCTTGTAAAATAATTCAGCCTTCTTCATTAATAAACTTCATAAAATATTTACAGAAATTAATGTAGTTGGCTGCCATAACTTCTTACTGAGATTATACGAAAGAATCAATTTCTTTGTATTTTGTCTGTTTCTATAGGGTGAAGCTTTTCTTAGATAGTAAAAAGCCACTGGATCTACAAACCTTTCTTGCTTATGTCAATTTTTCATTCTTCTTCTCCACGCATTTTTCATTTCTCTTCTCCTGATCTTGCTTTGAAAATTTTCTCTCTACCCCAGTAGAACAAGCACTGGAGTTTGAAAACAAGATCCGAGATTTAAGTCAGACTTTGTTGCTTACTATCTCTTGGCATATCAGTTAACCTCTCTAAGACTCAGTTTCTTCAACTGAACATCAATCAATACATAAAGGACTTATGGTTTATTCGGCTACAAAATGGGAATAATAATACTTCTGCTACCTACCTTACACAGTTATTGTGAAGAAAGTAAACCCTTCATTCATCCTCTGCCCTCTCCAATGTATCCTTTCTGCCAAATGGATATTCCTCCATCATAGGTCTGACTATATCACTCTCCTGTTTAAGAAATTTCAGTGGCTCATGATTGCTTCAACTGTCACAATGCTATATACCAGCCAAACTGGCTTATTTGGTGTTTCCGTGCACGGAATTCCATCTCTGGTCTCTGTACCTTTTGCCCAGGCTGTCTCTCTTATGTATGGAATAGTCTCTGTCCCCAGATCTGCCTCTTGGCTTCCCTAGCTTCCTTTAAAATTCCTCTCAAACACTATCCCCTACCTCTTATAAGAGGTTTTTTCCTGATGCTCCCAGGGGTTAGTGTCTCCTCCCTTACTAATTTCTGATTTATTTTGTAATCATTCATCTGTGTATATTTTCCCCTATCAGTAGAATGTCACCTCCTTGAGAGCAATTACGAGGTCATTTTGTCTTTGTGTACAGTAGGCACATAATACATGCTTGTTAAACTGAATTGAAAGCACTTCATAAGCCTAAAAGTGACCTACCAACGTAAACCATCACTGTCTCTATTTTTCCCCTCCCTTTCTTCTTCTTTGTCCTTCTCTTAATTCATACGATCATAATTGGAAGAGATATTAAAGGTCATCCAGTACAATCTTCCTACCCAATATAGGAATCCTTTCCAATAGCCCTGTGCGAGCACCTCCAATGATGGAAAACTCACTAACTTACTATGCATGTGGTTCCATTTTTGGATAGCTCTGATTGTGAATAAATTCTTCATTGTATCAAGAGGAAATCCGCCTCCCTCTAATTTCTACCCAATGATTCTTCTCTTCAGTGGGAACCAGTCAGGAAATATATATTTATTAAGCACCTACTGTGTTCCAGGCACTGTGCTAAGTCCCATGTATACAAAGGCAAAAGACATTTCCTGCTCTCCAGAAGTTTACAGTCTAACAAGAGGGACAACATGTAAACAAATAGGCACCAACTACGTAAAGGATATATTTGAATAAACAATAGAGAGGATTAAAGGGGCACACAGAATAAGTATAAGTCATCTTGCAGATGACAAATATGTCCCCACCTTGTAAACTTTTCCTTCTGTAGGCTAAACATTTTCCATATTTTTTCCACATTTTCAATTATAGCAGGGCATGGAGTTCTTTTGTCATTCTGGTTGCCAATGTGAAGATGTGCTTCAACTGGCTGAAGTTCTCTTTAGAATGTGGCACCTCAGGTGTGGTCCAACTGAAGCAAAGCACATGGGACTTTTATCTTGCTTGAAAAAACATGGACAAGAATCACACAGTAGAAGAAATGATGGATGGGTTGCAATTTGCACCTATGGGGAGGATATCTACATTAATAAATATATAAATCCATTAAGTTATTGAAGTTTTTTCGATCACTCTTTGCTTTGAGGCAATATGATATAATGGAAAGAGGGTTGGACTCAAGACCCTGTAAGACCTGGGTTCAAATTTGGCCTCTGTCACCTACTAGCTCTGTGACCATGGTTAAGTCATCTTAGTTTTCTGAGCCTCTGTTTCTTCACATATAAAATGGAGACAATACTCACACTATATTATAGGATTGTGAGACACCTATTTTGTAAACATTGCAAACATATGCATGCTATCAAGTCAGTTAACATCATCACTTTCCACATCTTTAAAATGGAGATGATATGTATTGCTCATACCCTACAGGGAGGTGAGGATCAAATGAAATTTTATATATATATATATAGATAGATATAGATATAGATATATATAAGATTCTTGTCAAACCTTGCTCTATGTCAACTGTTATTATTATTAATATGATTATTATTATTAATTGACCACTTCTACTATGTAAAAAGCTACAACAAATATGAGAATTCAATGAAACTTTGTGTTTATAGACGATATCTTTATAAAATCTTGGTTTTTTGCAGTAAAAAGGTCTTTAAATTAAATGCCTAAATATTTTCATTCTTTTAGCAACAAAACTTATTTAGAAAATATTTTGTAGTGTCTTGTGCATTTTTGGGTTTCAAAAGTTTATTTTGACAATAATGATAGGTATAAAATGAAAATGAAAAACAGCTTCATTTATCCTCATCATTACTACGAGTCTGAAGGTATACATTCTTTTCTTTGTATAGGAAAATAACACTCAGTATGAATAAATGAATGATAAAATTTCAAGATTGAATTGGTCATAGTACCATATGTTTAGAAATTCAATCCATAAAGATAAGAACTGTAGCAAAGGAATGGCTGGAATTATATACACTATTACAGTTTTTCTTCCTCAAACTTTCTTCTTTAGTTTCACTTTATGGTTCAGTACTCCACATTTGCACATTTTTATATAGTAGTTTTGGTATAAAATCCCTAGCAACTCAAACTTTTGGATAAAGATCTATGTGCAGAGAGGCAGCTAGGTGGTGCAATGGATAGAGCACCGGCCCGGGAGTTAGGAGGACCTGAGTTCAAATCTGGCCTCAGACACTTGACACTTACTAGCTGTGTGACCCTGGGAAAGTCACTTAACCCCAATTGCCTCACAAAAAACCCCAAAACAAAAACAAAAACAAAACAAACAAACAAAAAAGATCTATGTGCAGAGAACCAAGTTAAAAGATCTCTGAGTATGGGCAATAACAAAAACAGCAAAGAGAGCTAACATTACAGAGATCATATAGGATAAGATGTGTCCAGTCTTTTGGCCAAACAGTAGAAAAGAAGTACTTTCATTGGCTGGTGATGGTTATAGTTGCCAAAATAGTTCTGAGGATTTAGTCATAGACTATTAAAGCCAAAAGGACCCTTAGAGATGAACTAATCCAGTCCCTTACTTTGCAGTTGAACAATTTGAAATCCGAATATGTTAACTGACTGGCTCAAGGTTAGGAAAGTGATAAACTGAGATTTTAAGGAAGATTTTCTGATTTTTAAATCTCGTGTCACTTCCATCCCCCATACCCCACTATACCACACTGTCTTCCAACAGTGAGATGGGTCAGATTAGCCATAGCGAGAACTTGGAGACCAGAAGGACCCAGAAAGGAAACTGAGTGTGGTCTAAAAAGCAATGAGCAGGAGCAGACAAAGGCAAATGGGGATCAAGGTCAGGATTCTTACTGTAGTCAGTAGGCAGAGGTCTGAGAAAGTGGGGCAGTCAGCCTTGGGGAGTCCCATCAGCAGGTAGAGGGGGAACTAGATATGCAGAGAACTAAATTATAGGCACCTAAACAGTGACTCTCTTAGAAAAGATCAGAGAGCGCCTTTATCTCTGGTTAAATATTAACTGGAAAGGTAAAAGATTTTTGTGGGCAAATATAATTGACTACACATATGCTATGATGGTGGCAGTAAAAATAATTAACAAACATGATATTGCAGAATAATTTAATGGCTGGTAAAAAGCAGCGTTGTCTAGTGTTAAGAGCAATGGCCTTGGAATCAGGAGGCCTATGATTGAGCCTCTGGACTGGCAGTTGTCAACTCTGGTGACAGGGCAAATCCCTCTGAGTTTTTATTCCCTCACCTATAAAGTGGAGATAAGAAATACTAGACTGATCTGCCTAAAGAGCTAATGATGAGCAAAGCATTGAGTAATTTACCAAGTGCCATCTATATGTGAGTCCCTGTTATTGGTGTCATATATGCATGAACCAGTATTGTACTGAGGTAAACACTTTCCTTCATTCTCCTTTGTGAAGCCAGTGTGATTTAGCAGAAAGGACACTGAACTGAGTGTCCGGAGATCTGGTTTATAGATCAACCTCTGACACTCACTAATTGTATAATAAAGAAACAAGGACTAGATTTTGCTTCTGCCTTGTGCCCAGGGCCAGTATTTGATATAGAATAGGTATTTAATAAATGCTCATTGATTGACTAATCGAAGTCATTTAAAATGACTTAACATGTGTAAAATTCTTTACAAACCTGAAGTGCTATAGAAATGCTTTATTATTATTATTAATAGCCTCATTGAGCATGGATTTCCATATCTTTAAAATCCTGGTGAGAGTACTTTCATTAACTCCCTTACAAGGTTGTTGTGGGGAAAATGCTTTGTAAACTGTGAATTGTAATGAGTTGCCTGTTACTTCATAGACTTCATGTTCCTTTTGAAGGTCAGCATAGCTTTCTTATTTATGCTCCTCCCCTTTCTGTGTTGTCACTCCTACTGGAATGCAAACTCCTAGAGGACAAGCACTAAGTTATGTTCTTTCCTATCCATAGGACCAATGCTTTGAACCTAGTAAGAGCTTAATGAATGCTTCAGTCTTTCATTCCTTCCTTCCTTCCTCCTCCTTGCATTTTGCTAGAGGGAATTTGGAATTCATATTATATATATGTATATATTTATATGTGTACACATATGTACATATATGTATATGTGTGTATACATATATGTATATATGTGTATATGTATATATATGTATATTCGAACTCTGAGTTCAAATCCAGCCTCAGACGATTGACACTTACTAGCTGTGTGACCCTGGGCAAGTCACTTAACCCCAATTGCCTCATCCAAAAGTATATATATATATATGTATATATATATATATGTATACATATACATATATATAATATGAAATCCAAATTTACACACACATATACACACAGACACATTCACTAACACATGCACAGGTGTGCACACACACACACACACACATATGGCAAGTTCTGTGATGTATTATTTAACTCTGGTCTGCTGTTTCCATACACGTTTCTGTACAAGCTGGACTTTCTGACCGTGTTAAGATAGCTCACTGCTGTATTCCAGTGAGTACATCAGCACTTTCATGGTTCTGTGATCTAAATGATCTTCGAAGTCTTTCCAATAATCTATTTAATTTAAAAAATTTATTTAGAATTTTATTTTTCCCAAATTACATGTAAAAACCAAATTTTAACATTGATTTTTAAAACTTTGTGTTCCAAATTCTCTTCCTCCCTTCGCCCCACCATAAGAACTCAAGCAATTTAATTCTCCAATAATCTAAATTGCATCCTGGCCAACATTCCTATTTCCTCCTATAAATATTCCTCATGAGGGCACATCATATATGCAAGAGCTTCTCTCTAGATCAAGAGTTCTTAACTTTTTTGTCACTGAGTCCTTGGGCAGTCTTGGTGAAAACAATGGATGTTTTAATCCAGAATGATGTTTAAAAATGGATAAAAGAGGGGCAGCTAGGTGGCACAGTGGATAGAGCACCGGCCCTGGATTCAGGAGGACCTGAGTTCAAATCCAGGCTCAAACACTTGACACTTACTAGCTGTGTGACCCTGGGCAAGTCACTTAACCCCAATTGCCTCACCAAAAAAAATGGATAAAAGACATAGAATTACAAAGGAAACCAAATATCTCAAAATACAGTTACAGGGGCAGCTAGGTGCGCAGTAGATAAAGTACCAGCTCTGGATTCAGGAGGACCTGAGTTCAAATCCAGCCTCAGACAGTTGACACTTACTAGCTGTGTGACCCTGGGCAAGTCACTTTACCCTCATTGCCCTGCCAAAAACAATAACAACAACAACAATAATACAATTATATATATATATATATATATATATATATATATATTTTGGTGAGGCAATTGGGGTTAAGTGACTTGCCCAGGGTCACACAGCTAGTAAGTGTCAACTGTCTGAGGCTGGATTTGAACTCAGGTCCTCCTGAATCCAGGGCCGGTATTCTATCCACTGCACCACCCAGCGGCCCCTACAGTTATAATTTTTTTAAAAAGTTCACAGACCCCAGGTTAAAAACTCTTGCCTCAAAGCAAGATGCTACATAGATACCAGTGGAGCTTGTGAGCTGTCCACAGGTGATATGATACTTCTCTCTTACCAAGAGGGCCTCATCTTCTTTTCTCATTATACATCATTCTGATGACATATTTTACCCCACTTTTGCACATATCCTCATTGGTAATATATTGAAGCCTACTCTTACCCACAAGGAGCCTCTCCATTGTTCTTTGGGTGACCCTCAATTTAAATTCTTCAGAAACTAAGGTATTCAGTGGCTAGAATGAGCCCTATTGCATTACTAGAAGAATCTGGATGTTTAAAGTTTGGGTCTTTTTGTCTCTGGAAGGACTTTACATTCATGAAAAGCACTGCTCAAAGGCAATCTAGCCAGTTCTTTTCCTCCTAGTCAATTTTGGGCTTGACTCATCCATCATCCATCTATGGAGTCTGTCTGTCCAAGATGTATCTAAACAATGATAAGCCTCAATTTCTGTATATAGTCTACCCTCTCAAGAGTTTTATAATACTGATGAAATGTTATATTTTGGCAGTGATTAACAAAGCATACCTTACTTAGCATCTGTTCCTGAATCAAGTGCCCCAAATGGTTAAGGAGAATAAGACAGTTTGCCTATTAGCTCATCCTAATGTTGTGAGGATGCTGTCAATTAATGTTAGGACTGTGACTAGAAGATTTCTAGTGTTTCCTAAAACTTCACAAAGTATTATATATTTATATTGCAGAGCACAAACTAATGAAGCTCTGAGCAAATACATTTCTCATTTGGCTCCACTGAACTCTTGTTTCTCAAATGAAAGGGAAGAAAGTGTGAGGATAACAAAACTCATCTATTGCGATATAATTATTGGGTTCACTCTAAGGAAGCAGTCACTGTGTCTGATAATATATTGACTGATTTCCTGAGGGGTCATTTATTCCATCTATGGACTAGGCTGACCAGAACAATTTGCAAAAGTTTTTCGTCGGCATACTTCCAGGACAGGTAGTATTGTCTTTTGTATAGCTTTTGAGGAAAGTTAGGTGATATAGTGGGTGGAGTTCTGACCTTGGAATCAAGAAGATGAGTTCAAATCTTGCCTTATACACTTAACTGTGTGACTCTGGGGCAGTCACTTGACCTCTTTCTGCCTTAGTTTTCTCATCCTTAACTGGGTTGTTAAGAAGGTCACATGAAAGAACATATTTAAATTGTCTTGCAAACTTTAAAGCACTCTATTGATATTATTATTATTATTATTATTATATTATTATTATTATTACTGCAGCTAAAGCCATTCATCACCTGATGGCCAAACTACTAGGCATGAACTTGTTGATAATATGAATTTTTATTAAAGAGGAATTGTCAAAAGGAAGTTGATCTAATATCAGACACCATGTAGTATTTTTCAAACTCAAATTAACATTAAGGATTTAATTTTTAATGTCATTTAGATCTAGAATTCTGTTCAAATAAAAATTTTAGGGAAAAGTGGAGACAATCGGGGCTTCCTTATGTGTTATCTTTTAACGATGATGAATTTGTTTGCTATAGAATAAGGCCTTTCCAAAATGCACTATGCAAATATGTACAATTAGGAAGGATTCTTCCCTATTATAGCATGGACCATTACTGGCAGATGGTGAATAGTCCACTTTGGCTGGGGCAGACAGTATATGGAGGGGGTTAGAAATAAGACTTGTTTATTTTACCCGATTGACAATGTGAGATAGAGTGAGCTAATAAGGAGGCTGACATGGTCCACTGTGTGACTGATGCAGAAATAATAGATAATGTTCCAAATTTGCTGACAAGTCAAAGGACACAGATTATTACTGTGAAGAAGAAAAATTTCCGGAGGGTGATACAGTCACCTGGGAGAAGGGTGCTTCATTGTTGGATTCAATGGTTACTTTTGCAAAAAGGCCATCCTGTTATACTACCCTGGAGATCAATGGTTGCATATGCATCAGTTTAGCTTTATGAGAGAGAGGCAAATGACCAGAAAGACAGCTGATGTTTGAGACTTTGTCAAGAAAGCAAGCACTGAACCTCTCCTGGGCTCAGTATACATTTGGTCACGTGGTATACACCTTCTACATCTGAAGCCTGGGATGATAAAATTAGTATCTGAAAAGATCTTGATAGGCTAAAACACTGGGCCAAATCAAATATGATAAAATGTAGGAGTTATAAATGTAATCTTATTCAGCTTTAAAAATCAACTTCACAAGTGCAAGCTGGAGAAGATAAGGCTAGACAGTATGTTATCCGTAAAACATCTGGGTTTTTTTTTTTAGTGGACTGAGAAGCTTAATATATCAGCAGTGTGACATCACAGCCAAAAAGCTTATTTTTACCTTAGGTTGCATTGAGAGAAGTCTAACACTGGGAGTAGGAAGCGAAGTCTCCTACAACTCTGCCCTGTTCAGACCCTATCTAGATCATTGTCCTCAGTTCAGGGCACCATATTGCTAAGAGGGAAAGCATCCAAAGGGTGATCAAAATAGTAGAGCACCTCATATGATAGAGGAATCAGTTGAAGGAACAAGGCATGTTTAACACAGAGAAGACAGGAAGAACTGGGTTCCAATTCACCTCAGACACCCTAGCTGTGTGACCTTGGTAAAATCACATAACCACCACCTCAGTTTCCTCATCTCTAAAATAGAGGTTGGATTTGTGGGCCTGTAAGGTTCCTTCAGGCTCTAGGTCTGTAATTCTACTATCAAAGGACATTTGTTCTACTAAGCTCGAGGGTAGGGGTAGCTAGGTTGCACAGTGTGCCAGGACTAGAGTCAGGAAGACTCCACTTCCTGGGTTCAAATCTGGACTCAGACACTTATTAGCTGTGTGACCCTGAATGAGTCACTTAATCCAATTAAAATGGGCTGGAGAAGGAAATGGCAAACCATTCCAGTACCTTTGCCAAGAAAACCCCAAATGGGGTCACAAAGAGTCCGACATTACTGAACAACAAGAAGGAACAATGAATGGTAGTCACATCCCTGGGTGGCAGGTTTAGGCCTTGGGGTAAGGTAAAATGATATAGTAAAACTTCCTTAACATTTGGAGCTATTGAAAATTTAGATGACTACTTTGGGTGGTCCCAGATTTCCCCTTTCTGGAAGTCTTCAAGCAAAGGCTGGGTGACCACCTGTTGAGTATATTGAGGAGAAAATTCTTGTTTGGAAATGAGTTGAATAAAATGGTCTCTGAAGTCCTTTCCAACTCTGAAGATTTCATGATAGAAGGGAAATAGAAAACATCAAGGAAACAAAATCGAGGAGAAAGCACACCCACCTGAAGTTTCATGAGCATTTTTAAGGCAACATTAGACAAATATAAATTAATGGAGTGCAAATGGTGTTATTCAATACTGAAGGAACAGAGTAATGGTTTAATAAGTGGTAGGTGGGAATTAATCAAGGACAGCTTCCTGAATAGGTGAGTTTTGAAGGAGATGGATTTGGAGAGGGAAGAAAGAAAACATTCCAGATTAGGAGGTTGGCATATACAAAGGCAGTAATGCAAAGGTTGAGTGTGGGAGAAAATTCTATTCCCATAACAGGAGCAGTGCTTAGTGGGAATCTGTTGCGAATAGGTAAAAAAAATCCTTGGCTAGTATACCTTGTCAGTCAATTGGCTTTTTCCTGATTTGTCTTCATGTGGGGAATAAGTCAGTGAATTAACTAGTAGAACTTCTTTACCGTCAGTACAATCTGTGGTACAATGGTTCTCTAAGAGACTTCATTTATTAGCAAGGAATAATCTCCACAAAATTGTATTTTTCATACCATTTAATTTTTCCACTTAACTTTGAGACAATAGCATACTGTGGTATATTTCAATAATATATTGTTAATTCTTTTATTATTTTGACCAGCCACCCTAACAACTGAAACCTATAATGACTGTTTTCCTTGGTTCAGAAATGTTCAGAGTTCCTGAGTTTGGACACTGTAGTCTGACATTTGGAAAAAAAGGGGGGGGAAAGTTTAAATTTCACCAACCATTTAATAGCTTTTCTTTAAATTACAAACAAACCCCATGAAATACCTGTTTGTTAATACTGGGGGTGTTGACTCAGTTCTTAGCCCTTTGAAAATTCTGGTCAAGGTAACAAATGAATGAATGAAATGCTTAAAGTAGTTTTTATCTTAATTCAATTCAGCAAGCATTAAGCATCTCTAGCTAGGTTAAGGCGCTCTGCAAACACCAGTGATACAAGGACTAATACAAAAACCAGCATCTACCCTCAAGGAATTTATGTTATATATGTGTGTGTCTGTATCTTGGCAAAGGCTGAACTTGTGATTTTACTGGTATAAGAGACTCCCAGAGGAGAAAACTCCTTTTTCCAATGTAGGGCAGCATGTTCTCTTCAATTTACACTCAAGGAAAGTAACTCCCCCCATTCCCTTGTCAGAGGGAATACTCAGACCCAGGTTTTCATGGTTCCAAGGCGAGTTCTTTATCCACTATACCATATATATGAGCCACACATGCATGTGTATGTATGAACATACACAGATATGCATATATGTACATATGTATATGGTATAGACAAGATAATTTGAGGAGGGAAAGAGCAGGAATACAATGAAAAACTAAGGGATTAGGAAAGATCTTAAGGAGAGGTGGCCCCAGAGTTGAACCCTGAATAAAGCTAAGGATTGGAACAGGGAAGGAGAAAGAACCTCCCTGGAGATGGAATAATGAATACAAGAAACAGCCAGTAGATAAATTTGTCTGAAACATGAGACTTGTGAAGGGGAAGTACTGTGAAATAGACCTGGAAAGGGTGGAAGGAGCCCGATTGTGAAGCATCTGTATCCTAGAATGAAGATTCTTGAGTAGGAGAAATGCCACAGTCAGACTTATGTTTTAGGAAGATCATTTTTGCAACTGTGGGGATGATGAATTGGACACTAGAAATAAGGAGACCTTTTGGGACGGGTGATGAGGGTCTGAACTAGGGCACTGGCCATATAAATAGAGAGAAAGGGATGGATTTAAGATATGTGAAAGCAGAACTGACAAGCCTTAGGGACAAGCTCTATGTCCGGAGATGCCCCTCCGCCCCATAGGAAATTGGGAGGAGGAAGAGTTCTTCCCATGTAAAGACTTCTATTTTGTACACCTTGAATTTAAGGTACCTGTGATGAGAGACTGGATGGAGAATGACTTTTTAGGGTATGTATACAGTGACAAAATGGTGACAGAGTAAAACAACTGTATTCAAATAAAAAATCTAGACCTGGAAGGGGGGGGGGGGAGGCGATCTAGTCCGACTTTCTCATTTTTACACATGAGAAAACTGAGACTCAGGGAGGACAGTGACAGTGAGTTTCGAATACACTTCTACCACTTACATTTGACCATAAACCCAACCCTCTATATTTCCCCCGTGCTATTTCCTACTGTGGAACTAAACGGATGATAAAGGTCTCCGCAGAGATGTCTTAATGAGATGCAAAATGTGGAGAAACACCCTACTCTTGGGAGAAAGCAACATATTTTGGTAAAGTGAAGAAAGAACCTATTCATACTCAGCTCCCAACAGTCACTTGAAGAAATTTCCCATTAGCTAGTGTTGGGGGGCGGGGGAGGGGAGGGGGCAGACAGACCTGGCCAATAGCTAGCTTCCCTCTAAAGCCAACAAACCGATTTCCTCGTCAGTTCCCTGGTACCTTTAAGTGATTTCAAACAACTAGTGTAGCGGCCTTGTTGCTTCCCAAATGTAACATGGTTTACAATCGTCCTCCTCCCACCAACTATGTTACCCGGGGGAGGGGGGGGGGTGAAGAGGAGAAAAAAAAAAAAAAAAAAAAGGTGAGTTCGGGCCAGGCAACAGGCGACTACGGCCTCCGGGAGGCCGAAGGGCTTAAAACTTAATGGTTTTTCCACTCCTTTTGTATCCCCTGCCTTCAGCCCCGAGGTGGCGGAGCTGGCCGGACCCTGCAGCGGGCGTTATCTAATCTTTAAAATTAAATGAAGCAATCTCAGTCAAACACTTTGTAAACCTTCCCTGGAGATCTTCTTCTTTTCGTGTGCCGATCTGGGGACATGTGTCCCTACTGGGTGTCCCACGAGTCTCTCCACGGCACTACGACGCAGAACTGGACACACGCATGTGTACACACGGATGTGCACACATATGTACACGATATGCATGCACAGTACCTAGATACCCATAGGTATACGTGCACCTAAGTGCATCTGGAGGGAGAGCGATGTCTGTGCCAACAAAAATGAAATAAAAGGGGGGAGGGGAGCCTAGGGCAGTCCGGGCCAGGCCTTTGTTCCCCCGGGGGTCCAGCCCCCGCTGCTGGAGGGCGCGGGGCACAGGGCGGGCCTGGAAGGAAGAGGCTGGGTAGTGGTGGAGGTCGGGGTGTCGGGCCGGGCGGCGCCCCCGCCCGCTGAGCGCCCCTGGGTCCCTCCGGAAGGGTCCGGGCAGGGGGCTCGGCGTGGCCGGAGAAGCCTCGCGCTGACTGCGCCCTGCCCCCCGGGGCTTTCCGGCTTCCTCCTAGGCCCTATATAGGGAGCCGGGCCCGAGCTTGGCCAGCCTCCCGGGACAGCAGGATCGGAAATCAGGATCGGGATCGGAGTCGGGATCGGCTTCTCCGGGGTTTCCCTGACGCCGCGGCCGAGGCCGAGGCCGAGGCAAGGACCGGCCGAGGGGGGAGGGGCGAAGACGGGAGGGGGGGGGGGACCGGGCGGCGGCGGCGGCGGCAGCCGGGCTCGGAGCTGGGGGCGGGCCTCGCTCGCGAGGGGCGGCTGCGGTTAAGGGGGGGAGGGGTGTGGTTTGTGCGCGCGCGCGCCCCCGCCCCCTGGCGCTGGCCGCCCCTGTGAGTGTTGTGAGCTCGCGCGCGCGTGTGTGAGTGTGTGCGGTGTGTGCGCGCGGGGAGCTCGGAGTCGGCGGCGGCGGCGGCGGGGGGCTGGAGGCGCCCGAGCCTTCCCGGGGAGGTAGTCTCTCTCTCTCTCTCAGTCCCGGAGCGCGCGGTGACCGCCCCCCTTCTGCCCCCTCAGGACGAGGAGGCGCCCCCTCCCCAAGCCCCGCGAGGAGCCGAGCAGCCGAGGAGCCCGCAGCGGAGCCGGAGCCCAGGAGCGCGGAGCCGGAGCCCAGGAGCTCGGAGCGGGGCCGGAGCCGGAGCGAAGCCCAGGAGCTCGCAGCGCAGCCGGGAGGGCGGGCGGCCGGGCCGGCCGGGGGTCCGGGCCGGCCGCTGTCCCCGCCGCCGCCGCCGCCGCCGGGGGAAGAGATGGCGGCGGGGCCGGAGCCCGAGCCGGAGCGGGGCGCCCGGAGCCTCGTCCGCGCCGCCTCCTTGTGGCTCGGCTGCCTCCCTGCTGCTGCTCGGCGCCGGGACCCGGCCCTCGCCGCCGCCGCCTCCTCGGCCGGCAGGAGCAGCCCGCAAGCCGCCGCCGCCGCCCCCAGGTGAGTGCGGGGGGGAGGGGGCGCCGCGGCCGCAGCCCCCGAGGCCCCCGCCGCACGGCCCCCGCCGCGCGGCCCGGCCCACTTGTAAGAGTGGCCCCGCCGAGGCCGCTGCCCGCACACCTCCGCAACCCCCCGCCCCGCGCCCATCATTAAGTTGGAGCAGAGAAAGTGCGTGTGCGGGGCGGGGGCGGGGGGCAGCCCTGGGGCCCCGACTTCCGCACCCGGCGCGGACCCCCCACCCAGGCATCCTCGGGCGGCGTCGGCGCATCCTTGCTCCCGCAGCCTGCCGGAGTCCGGAGGAGGGAGACCCCCCCCCCCTCCATCCCTGTAGGGTTTCGTTATGAATTCTGGTCTCTGCCGGACCTAAAACTTTTATCGATAGCGGGCTCCCACGCAGTTGTGGGGAACTCCTTCCTTACGCCCTTTTGGATGGAATGCAGGGTGTCCAAAAGTCTTGTGCAGTTGTAAGCTTTTATGAAGCTGCCCATGATAGCTCCGAGCAGCGCGGAGCCTTTCTTGTAAGCCGAAAGCTGCACTCAGACTTCTGGACACCCGGGATTTGGAGAATGAATCGGGGCACCCAGTGGGTTAATCGTGATGTGGCAGCTTGTTCTAAACCTCTTTCCAACGTTGCCAAGGACTGACATTCTTTGAAACGGGATAAACTTCTTGAGGGGGCGGAGGGGAGGGGGTGGGAACAGTAGAGCTTCACTACCTGGGCACGCTTCATACCTGTTTTCCAGTCGATTAGTGCATAACGTTGACATGGCTGCTGGGAGTGAAGGGTGTAGGGAGCAGGGAAGGGTTAAAAAAATGATGAGCTGGAATGCAAGGAGCTTAAGCCTAATTGAGGAATAATGAGGGAAACAATTAGAAATTCAATATTACGAAGGCAGGCTGGTGGTGTTTGGAATGTGGAGGACCTGAGGTCCCAGATGTGCCTCCACAAGCAAATCACTCAAAAGCTCCCAGCCCTCAACTCCCTCATTGTAAAATGGGAATAATATCTGTTTGTACCTACCTTAGAACGTTGTGATAATATTGGCTTAAGTGCTTAAACTTTAAGAGCTCCATGTAAATGTCAGGGTATTGTTATTATTTATTAATTGTTATTATTATTAGACCCTGACCCGTTCATTGGTTTAGGGAGCACCTGGTTAGGCAACTTCTTGGAGTTCTTGTGCTTACTGTTGGGTATCTGCTCTGCACTTTTGTCTTAAAAAGTTTACCTGAGGCCCTCACACTGATTTTGAGTTGCTCAAGGTTTTAAACAGAGACAATATCAGTGTCCCAGGTGACACTTGAACCTAGGTCTTCCTTGCTCAGCTGATTGGCTCTTGGTTTGTGGTCTACTATAATAATCTATGTTGCAAATGCCACTTGTTCTGAATATTAATTTCAGGAAATGAGTACATGATAAAATTTAATTAAAAAAAAGTTCCACTTGAGTGTGTGGATCTTTGGACCCCTAAATTCTGTTGATGCCACATAGTGGCAGCTTCCAGGATATTATGCATAGGTACTACTTTAGATTCTTGTTTTACAGTTAAATCCTGTTGGACTATTAGGTGGCTAAATGCTAACCTTAATTCATTTGCAAAATAAGTAGTTATTGGGTTGAATTTTAAAGGAAAAAATCAGTCGAATTTATTTATTGCAATTAAGATTATTATCAACTACTCCACAAGTGTATCTCAGTGCTAACTTTTGTTGTATAGAACTGTTGGTAGTGAGCATTTAAGGAAATAGGTTTTGTAATCTGTTTAAATCCAAAAGGCTTAAATTCTAGGTGTCAAATTTAGTTTCTTTTTAGATCTTCTTACAAAAACTTGGAACTAATTTATATATTTTTTAAAATACAGATTTCATTTTGAGTTCTTTTTACTTATGGAAATGACTTTTTTGTTTGTTTGTTGTTGGTGGGGCACTGAGGGTTAAGTGACTTGCCCAGGTCACACAGCCAGTAAGTGTCAAGGTCTGAGGCCAAACTTGAACTCAGGTCCTTCTGAATCCAGGGCTGGTGTTTTATCTAATTCATACTTAAGTATTAATGACTTATCAGATCCTCTAACTGGAGAAAGGCAGGCAGGGAGAAAGGTAGAACATTGAGTCTTTAAGAAAAGTACGGAGAGTGAAAAGGAAAGAGATAGGAGGAAAAATAGTAGGAAGGAGAGGTCCAAAGACTGAGCCACCTAGCTGCCCTGGAAATGACTTTTTAAAAATTCAAGAGAAATAAAAATATCAGAAAATATGTTCTAACAACTCATTGAAACTTGAATGTGTGAACAATTCAATTAATGGGTATAGTCTTAATTTGAAATTTTTTGGCTATGGATTGGGAGGCATTCTGGTGATTTTTAAGAAAAATGAATCATAATATTGGGAAAGAATAAAAGTATGCATAATCTTATCAAATGATCAAACATTTTAATGGATTGATTTATAGAAAGAAATTTTAAATTAGAATGATGTATTCATACAGTGTTGCTTCAGAATGTTTTTGAACAACAATATCTAGTTTTTTGCTATGTAATTTAATATTTGAAATAGAATTTGTAAGATTACAACTACAATAGTGAATTATATTGGATGTATAATTTTGAAGGAGGGAGTTCATTAGGATCTTAGGGCAATGAATTTTCTGTTGGGGTGGGAGGTACTTAGGAGAAGAAAGCTTTATCAGGTGTGAAAACTTACCTAAAGGTATATTTTAAGTATTTTTAAAAATATAGTATATGCTTTTTATGTTATCGAATTTGAAACTCACAACAGTCTTTTTCAGAAAGGTATTATCTACATTTAGTGGATCAGGAAACTGAGGAGCAGTTTAGTGACTTGCCCATCATAGTCATGGAGGTGTCAGAGGTAAGATTAGAATCCAGGTCTTCCTGAATCCAAACCTAGTAGCTCTAAGCAAGTGAAGTATAAATGTCAGTGAATATTGTCACTGATATCCCTCCAGCTGGTAGCGACTTCTCCTTTGAGGCTACCATCCATCTACTCTCCTGTGTCTCATGTGTATCAGGTTTTTACATCTTGCCCATTGGAATGTGGCTTCATGAGGCCAGGGACAATTTTTTTTTCTTTCTTTTTATCCCAAGTGCTTGGCAGGTAGTAAGCACTTAAGAAGTTCTTGTTGATTGATCCAGGAACTCAGCTTTGTTAGGAAGATTGAAACAATATGGGTTGAAAAGCCACTTCAGGCCCATGTATGGCAAGTGTCACATGAACAGTAAAAGGCAGCATGCTAGTGGTAGAGTGGATAAAGACCTTTCCTCCTGGTGAGGAAGAATGGGTGTCTAAGATGCTCAGGGAGCAGTAGAAGCTCAAATATGGCCTAGGAAGCTAGGTGGAGGTGTTTGGAGGCAGCTTCATTTGGAATTGGAGCACTTGGATCTGAGTCCTGTTTCTGCCACTTGCTGCCTTTGTTATCTCGAGCAAGTCACTAAAACTTTTTGGGCCTCAGAGTCTTTATCTATAAAATATGGGGATTGGACTAGATGATTTCTTTAAAGTCCCTTCCAGCTCTGAATCTCTGATCCTATGATGCTATGAAAGGGTACCAGGTTAACTTGAATAGAAACTGTAATCGGAGATTAGGTTGAAAGCAAATTGGGGAAATGTTGAACACTAGACAAATGATTTAGATTTTATTCTGAAGGTAGTGGATATTTATTACTTTAAAAATAATAATAAACATGTTGGTTTGAGTTCCAAATTCTATCCTCCCTCCCTCGCTCCCTTGTACATATGCAATTATGTAAAATATTACCATATTAGTAATTTTGTATAAGAAACTTGAATAAAAGAAAAAAACAAAAGAGTGAAAAATAGCATGCTTCAGTGTGTTCAATCAATATCATTGTTCTTTCTTTGGAGGTGGATAGTATGCTTCATCATTAGTCCTTGGGGATTATCTTGAATCATTGTATGGTATTGCTGAGAAAAGTTAAGTCATTCACAGTTCTTCATTAAACAATATTACTGTCACTGTGCACATTATTTTCCTGGTTCTGCTCACTTCACTATATATCAGTTCATAGAAGTGTTTCCAGGCCTTTCTGAAATCATCCTGCTTGTCATTTCTTATAGCACAATAATATTCCATCACAATCATATACCACAGCTTGTTTAGTCATTCCCCAATTGATGAGCATTCCTTTGATTTAGTGGATATTTATTAAAGCCTTGTGGGTAGGAGAATGATGCTCAGGGAGTGGTTTAGGAGGATTAATCTTTTTTTTTTTTGCAGGGCAATGAGGGTTAAGTGACTTGCCCAGGGTCACACAGCTAGTAAGTGTCAAGTGTCTGAGGCTGGATTTGAACTCAGATCCTCCTGAATCCAAGGCCAGTGCTTTATCCACTGTGCCACCTACCTGCCCCGGATTAATCTTACAGTAGCCCAAAGAACCATTGGATTGGGAGCTGTTAAATAGTTGCAAAAGGTTACAGAGACAACAGGATAAAGGCCTTAATTAAGGCACTCGTGGTGGAAATGGACAGGAAAAGTATTGATAGCTGGGTAGAGAACCTCAAAAGAGAAAAGGAGAGTTCTGGGGACAGAATTGTGGATAATACACACTTTTAAGTGGTGAGAAGAGGAGCCAGTTAATCAATAAACAAGCATTTCTTAGTCTCCTGCTCTGTGCCGAGCATTGTGCTGGTCTCTGACAAGAGACGGGAGTAGTACCTAAGATAGTTGGATCCCAAAAGCCTTAGAAGGCCGTGGTCAGCCAAGTCTAATGCTTTAGATAAGTCAATTGCAAAGAGAACAGAGAAACCATTGCACTTGGCATTTGGGACTTGGGTGATTGTGGTGAAATCCAGAGGACAATACTGACCACTTTTTGAAGAAGAGTGAAGATGAGATGAAAGAGAGCAGGGCAAATAGCTTGAGGGGTGAGTTTATTTCTTTGAGGATTGAGGACCCTTGAGAATGTTTTTAGAGAAAAAGGATGGAATCAGTGGACAAAGAGTGGAGGGAATCAAAATTCATGGACCTAAGTTTGAGAAAAGATGCAGTGCTACAGATCTAGGACACAGTTTGAGGGGCCTAGACTTAGAACTAAGCAAGTGTGCATAATTCTCCTTTCCTCCCCATAAAATAAAAGCCTGAGGCCTTGATATTAAAAAATTAGGGGATGAGGTCATCTGCTAGTGGAGGGAGCCAGAACGGGACTGCGACATCAGGAGAGGAGGTTTGGGATAGTTGTGTATAAAGAAATCAACAAGAAATGGATTACTGAATTATTGAACCAAAGAGTTAGAATAGAGATGCCATCCAGACTTCCTTTGTTTTTGGTTTTGTTTTTTCTGCAGGGCAGTGAGGGTTAAGTGACTTGCCCAGGGTCACACAGCTAGTAAGTGTCAAGTGTCTGAGGCCGGATTTGAACTCAGGTCCTCCTGAATGCAGGGCCAGTGCTTTATCTGCTGCACCACCTAGCTGCCCCCCCCCCACTTCCTACTTTGGCTTATAAACTCCTGAAGCTCAGGGTCTCATCTGAACATTTTATGCTTTCTGACAATGACCCCAATATTTTGCCCATAATAGATGCTTAAGAAACATCTTGATTGGTAGTGTGCTACGTCTTTGTGTTATAGTGTTTTCTAGCTTTAGACTGTGGCATGAATTAGATTAGAGCACAGCTTCTTAACCTTTTTGATGTCATGGACACAGTCCAGTGAAACCTAGACCCTTTCTCAAAATGACTTTTTAAATAAATAAAATACATAGGATTGCAGAGGAAACCAATTATATGGAAATAAAGTTATCAAAGTACTTTCAAAAAGTTCGGATCTCAAATTTAGTCCCCTAAGTTTGAGGAAGCATACATTTATTTGAGGGAAGGGTACCAAATTGATTTGAGATTCCAGTTTGTAGACATTCTGCTGACTTTAGGAATGAATTTATTCAATACTATTTTAAGTATTCATAGCCAGCACAGACAAAATATGCGAAAGGTTCTACGTTAATTCTTTGCTAGTCTTTGGATTAGAGGAGATTTGATTGAATAAGTGACCCAGGTCTTAGCACTCATAGCAGATTTGAGTTCTACTCCTTATTTTATCATCGAGGCTGTACCTCACCTATCGAAAGTAGTAAGACCTTGAGATTTGGAGCGGCACCTCACGACCGTCCAGCCCAATCTTATTTCCCATGCAGGAGAATCAGCATCTGCCTGAACGTTTTCATTGATGGGGAACTCCCTGCTTCCTAGGAGCCTATTCCATTTTTAGACTGCTCTAATGATTAGAAAGAAAGCTCTGCTTTCACTTGAGTGGAAATTCGCATCTTTTGCTCAGCTGGCATTACTCCCATCTTCTAGAGCTACACAGAATGTACCTGTCCCTTCTTTGTCGTGACAACCCTTCTGATTAAGTCCTTGCATATTACCATTATTAAATGTTACCTTGTTGGTTGCAGCTCATTGTTCCAGCTGGTAGCAATCCTCCTGGATTCTGATTCTGCCAACTATTGCCTTAACCATCCCCCCCACCCCTACCCCCAATCTCACCCCCAGGGTAGCTTCATGTGAAAATTGAGGAAACTCAACTTCTGTCTTAATTCATGTCATGAATGTTGAAGTGGGCAGAGGACAGAGTTCTTCAGCAAACTCCTAAAGTTCTTCCTTCAGCTTGGCATTCTTCTGTTAATCAACAATGTTTGACACTAGTTGTTCTCCTGGTTATAAATCCAGTTAACTAGTGTCATATAGCTCATATTTCTGGTTGCTCAAAAGGACCATGAAACTTTTTCAAATGCTTGTTGAATGATGAATGAAAATATATTGCTGAAATGCAGTTCTGTTCTATCAGGTTTGGCTAAGGGCTTGAGAGAAGAAAAGATTCTGAATAGATGATGGGGAAAATAGTCAAGGAGTCAGTAAGTATAGACAACAAAGATGACAGCAACAGTGAGGACCCAGCTGTGACATTCATTTGATTTTTGTGTATGTTGACCGTATCAAATGATTGAGTGCTACCACATCAGTGATCAGTCAGCTAGTAAGTACATAGTACATTACCTCACAGATCCTCTCTTTGTATCTTCTAGAACACCTTTAATCCACAGAGTACTGTTTGGGAACTATTGGCATAGACATGGAATGCTATATGACTTCAGAAGGGTGAATTGATTGGCCTGGAAGCTTTTCTTGGGGAAGGGACACTTGAGAATTAAGGGTAGGTTTTGAATGGGGGAAGGAGGGTCCACCAGATGGGTCACCTGGGAATTCCTAGATGGTTGAAACACTGCACAAAAGCAGAGTTGGGAAAGTTCACAAATTAATTGACTTCCATTAGTTCATTGGTGTAGCTTCCCTTAGCCTCATCAGCAAATTTGCTTTTTGAGGGGCTCCACCAGTATTCTGCATTTTATTGTAGCAATTCTTCAGAAGTTAAAAATTGACCCTAGTGTATCAAATATTACACAATATTGATAAGCAGATGAATTTAAGATAGTGGTTCATTTTGAGAAGGCCTTTATAGTAACTGTTATTGAATTTTATATTAAAGTACTCACTATTTAAAAAAAATTTTTGACAGCATCTGTAGTAATAGTGATTTTCTTGCATTTTTTTCATGCTATTTAAAATAGATTTCAGGTTAGCTACTGTGGATTTTTTAAAAAAAGTCTCATTTAGTTCAATTATATAAAACCTTGACCAGCAAAATCACATTTGACATAATTTTATTTATTAACAGGTTAGACTGTTATTGAACTTCATTTCATTTTTTTCTGAGTGAGTTGCTCAGTACTTGTTGCAAAGTTTGGTTAAATAAGTACAGTACTACAATGTCTCAGCCTAATTGTTGATACCTCAGGAAGAGAAGATTCAACTCTTAAACGTGTATTTGGATAAATGAGTATAAATCCAGAAGAGATTTCTTTTAAAAATTCATTTATGCTCCTGGAATTTTTTTTTTCTCCTGGGGCAATGAGGGTTAAGTGACTTTCCCAGGGTCACACAGCTAGTAAGTGCCAAGTGTCTGAGGCCAGATTTGAACTCAGGTCCTCCTGAATCCAGGGCCAGCTCTGCCACTTAGCTGCCCCCCTGGAATTTTTAAGAAAGGAAAATTAATAGCAGTGCTTTTCAAATTTTACAATTTATTGTTAACACAATTTTAGTTTTAAGAATTTATTACAGGATAGAGCACCCCGGCCCTGGAGTCAAGAGTACCTGAGTTCAAATCCAGCCTCAGACACTTAACACTTTCTAGCTGTGTGACCCTGGGCAAGTCACTTAACCCCAATTGCCTCACTAAAAAAAAAAAAGAAGAATTTATTACAACTCTTGAAATCTGGAAGTGCAGTTCCCCCTTTATTCCTATCATTTTTCATTATTACTTTTGATATTCTAGATATTTTGTTTCCCCAAATTAACTTTTAAAATTATTACATTGAATTCTATATATTTTGGATACTTCGACATAAAAATAAAACTATAAATTAACTTTGGTATTATTGACAATTTTGTTATGTGGCTCAACCCAGCCATGAACACTGATTATTCCTTCAGCTCTTTAAGTTCTTTATTTCTTTAAAGAGCACTTTAGGGGCAGCTAGGTGGTGTAGTGATAAAGCACCAGGTCTGGATTCAGGAGGACCTGAGTTCAAATCTGGCCTCAGACACTTGGCACTTACTAGCTGTGTGACTCTGGGTAAGTCACTTAACCCAAGGGTTAAGGGTTAAGGGTTAAGGGTTGCCCTGGGGGGAAAAAGACAGCACTTTGTAAATTGATCTATACAAGTATTTTGTATTCTCTGTTGATTGATACCCAGTATTTTATGCATTTTGGAGTTATTTCAATGATATTTTCCTTTGTATTATTACTTTTAATTTTCTTTAGCATTAGTGTCATGTATAATGCATATGTTATGCATATGTGTGTATATATGTATTATATAGAAATGCTATTGATTTTGAGGGGTTTTTTGGTAGCTTGTTGCTAAAGTTATTGTCCCAATTAGTATCTATCTGCTCATTCTCTAGGATTTTCTAAGTAGACAGTCATGTCATCAGCAAATAAGGCCAACTTTGTCTCCATTTTGCCTGTCTTTACACTTTAATTTCTTTTTTAGGTCTTACTGCTTTTGCTAGCATTTTAAGAAAGAACTGTATCAAATAATAGTGAGAAGAGTGAGCATCCTTGCTTTATCTACAACATATATATGTATATGAAATATATATGAAAATATATATATATATGAAATCAGTTTAGATTCTACACTATAGGATACTTTGAAATAAAAGGAATTTTAAAATTAAAATACTAGGCAAGTAGTTCTAAACAGGAATAATTTGATTAGCATATAAAAGCACTAGCTTAATATAACTTGGGGGGGTGGGAGTCAAAGAATCTTCCTAGTTTGCCCCACCCTTGGTGAAGTACAGTATATGGCACTCCCTCAAGGAAGGCCATCAGCTTTCCCATAGAAACATTCAAACTAACAAGGTATCAAATATAGAATTGGTTTTATTTACTCCTTAAAGGATTTGTACCAAAGTCCATAGAGGTTCAATAGACCTACTTCCTCCACAATTTGGCAAATCTCTGTAATCCATGACTACATAGGACTACCTTGCTCAGGGCACCCTTGTGCAGCCTGCCCTCTTTCGTTGTCTAATTGCTTTGCTTGTTGCTATATTTCATTCCTGGAAGGAATTTGGTTGTTTTTGTTGTTTTTGCTGTCTTCTGGTTCTAGATCACCTCATAGTCTTTCTCTGCCTCCCACAAATGCTTCCTGAAACCTTCCCCAAGTGAGCATTCCCAGTTCCTCCAATGTGTCCTTGTACTGTAGGTTTTGGAGTACCCCATCCCATACTAATTACCTGCTTCTGGGTTGTTTAAAACTTTTAATTTTCCCTTCTAAAATGTGGTGCCTAAGATTAGATGTAATACTGCATAGGCAATTGCAAATACAGGAGAATATACTTTTATATAGTAGACTATACTTTTCCTTATATTGAATATGTAATTGTTACATAGTCTAAAATTGCATCAGTTCTTTTGGTTTTTGGTTCATATTGGAGCTCCTAGGTCTTGATTACATGAACTGATTGGTAGCTTCAAGGTAGGACTTAATATGTTTTTCCTTATCAAATTTCATAGTTTTAGTTTCAACCCTCCTTTTTAGTCTATTGAAACCTTTTTGGATTTCAATTCTGTTACCTAACATTAATTATTCCTCCAAAATTTACACATTGAGGGTGTTAGGGGCAAGGCACTCCCTTGATCTGGAAAATCTATGTAGAATTTTTTGTTCTTCCCTTCGTACCAGAGAAGAAGTCTGAATTATTGTGGTATTTAAGGGATAAAATATCTTGATATTATACAATACCATGCATATATTTATGCATTTCCGAGTTTCTAAACTTTTCTGTGTCATCTGCTGGCTTTTGCATGTTGTCTGTGGATTACACAAAATTCTCCCCCAAATTCCCATTTAATTTCTTATGCTGACCCTCCATATAGTGAAACCCAGATGGGGGAAAGTTGTGATGTGGAAAGGATAACTGTATATCATCTACAGATTTGATAAGCATGCCATTATGCCTTCATATAAGTCATTGATAAAAATCTTGAACAAAACAGGGGCCAAGGCCAGTCCTGCATCTATTAGAGAATCCTCTTTTGGTGGATTCCAGTATATTGAGCAGTCAAGCAGTAATGGATATATAAAAATCTGTTATTCACCAGAATGGTTCTTTAATTTATAGGCAACTAGTGGCTAGTTGTATGGTATTTGAAACTTTTTTTTCACATAACCTTTAAATAAGAGTTTTCTGTTGACTCCATGGCCTTAATTCCTGTTTGATTTTATGTAATCTCAAAGCTTATTGCCAAAATTGGTCTTTAACTGTTGAAGAAGAGTTGAAAAAAGATTTACATGTGGCGATCATTTCTTCATAATACTATAAAATACAAAAATACTTATTACCTTAATTATATAGCTTGTCCCAAAAGTCTTTGTGCAGTTTTAATATATAGAGTACATAAGCTTGTTTAAATAAAATTCACTAAATAGTTGTGGTTTTTAGTTTTTGTTACCATAATGTAACAAGTCAGATATCTATAATTAAGAAATTGAATTAGAACAACACATCTGTCACACTTAACTTTGGTACATAGGAATTCCATTTTCTTTGAAACAAACCAATTAATCTGAAAACAGTTCTAAAGCTGCTGCTTTGAAAGGGCATTGGTGTATCTTTTGCCACCATTCCCTACTCACCCCCAGGCCTTCCCTAGGACAAACTAGGCTCCTGGATTCCTGATGGGGCTTCCTGATCTCTGCTTGCTCCTGCCTGTCCTGAGGCAGGGCTCTTTGGATCTCACAGAATACAACAAAATCCGTTTCTTAGAGGCTGAACCTCAAGAGAAGAGGATCTTGAATAGTCTCATCTCATGCTTCCCTCACCAACCACCTTCTCTTCTGCCACTGATACTCTGCCTGGACTCTGCTCAGGGGTTAGGAACCCTTCCATCTCTGCCAGTGATTTTGAATCTCCAGCAGCAGAATCTCCCATTTCTCATGTTCTTCTCATTGATTCCTCAGAGTTATCCAACTTGGTCCCTTCTCCACATCTGTCCATTCCATCTACTCAGCAGTTTGAAATGCCTGCTCTGTAACTAGCCATACCTTTTAATCTTTTTAAAAAATGTGGATATATTCCCTTAAATGCCTTAGCCTCTTGGTTGATTATTTTCTTACTCTCTTTTTAAAAATTTAATTTAATTTAAATTTTTTCCCCAATTACATGTAAAGATATTTTTTGAGTTCCAAATTTTTCTCCCACCCTCCCTGCTCCCCAAGGCAGCAAGCACTTTGATATAGGTTATACATTACAATCATGTTAAGCATATTCCACATTTTGTCATATTGTAAGAGAAGAATCAGAGCAAAAGAAAAAAATGCAAGAAAGAATAAACAAGAACAGTAACAAAAAAGTAACAACAAAAGTGAAAATTGTATGCTTCAATCTGCATTCAGACCCTATAGTTCTTTTCTGAATGTGGAGATTTTCTACCATAACACTTTTGGCATCATCTTAGATCATTGTATTGCTGAGAAGAGTTAAGTCTATCATAGTTTATCATCACACAGTATTGTTGATACTGTGCACAGTGTTCTCTTGATTCTGCTCATTTCACTCAGCATCAATTCATGCAAGTTTTTTCAGGTTTTTCTGAAATCCACCTGCTCATTATTTCTTACAGCACAATAGTATTCCATTACATTCATATGCCACAACTTGTTTAGCCATTCCCCAATTGATGGGCATCCCCTCAATTTCCAATTCTTTGTTACCGCAAAAGAGCAGCCATAAATATTTTTGTATATGTGGGTCCTTTTCCCTTTTTTATGATCCCTTTGGAATATAGACCTAGCAGTGGTGTTACTGGGTCAAAGGGTATGCACGGTTTTATTTTATTTTATTTTATTTTATTTTATTTTATTTTATTTTATTTATTTTATTTATTTTTTAACAGGGCAATGAAGGTTAAGTGACTTGCCCAGGGTTATACAGCTAGTGTCAAGTGTCTGAGGCCGGATTTGAACTCAGGTTACTCTTGAATCCAAGGCCAGTACTTTATCCACTGAGCCACCTAGCTGCCCCCAGTATACACGGTTTTATAGCCTTTTGGGCATGGTTCCAAATTGTTCTCCAGAATGGTTGGATCAGTTCACAGCTCCACCAACTGGGGTACTTACATTAGTGTTCCAATTTTCCCACATCTTCTCCAACATTTGTCATTTTCATTTTTTATCATATTAGCCATTTGGATAGGTGTGAGGTGGTACCTTCAGAGTAGTTTTAATTTGCATTTCTCAAATCAGTAGTAATTGAGAACATTTTTTCATGTGGCGTGGATAGCTTTAATTTCTTCCTCTGAAAACTGCCTGTTCATATCCTGTGACCATTTCTCAATTGGGGAATGACTTCTGTTCTTATGTATTTGATTCAGTTCTCTATATATTTTATTTATGAGGCCTTTATCAGAAACACTGTCAAATTATCTTCCAGCTTTCTGCTTCCTTTTACTCTTTGCATTGGTTTTGTTTGTGCAAAAACTTTTTAATTTACTTTTTACTTTTTTTGGGGGAGGGGCCGGGCAATGAGGGTTAAGTGACTTGCCCCGGGTCATACAGCTAGTAAGTGTCAAGCATCTGAGGCTGGATTTGAACTCAGGTCCTTCTGAATCCAGGGCTAGTGCTTTATCTACTGTGCCACCTAGCTGCCCCCAAAAACTTTTAAATTAATGTAGTCAAAATGATCCATGCTGCATTTCATAATGTTCTCTATCTCATCTTTGGTCATAAATTCTTCCCCTCTCCATAGATCTGCCAAATAAACTATTCCTTCCTTTTTAAATTTGCCTATGGTATCACCCTTGATGTCTAGATCTTATACCCATTTTCCACTTTACTTTGGTGTATGGTGTAAGATGTTGGTCTATGCCTAGTTTCTGCCAATACTATTTTCCACATTTCCCAGAAGTTTTTGTCAAATGGTGAGTGAGTTCTTATCCTGGAGGCTAGAATTCTTGGGCTTATGAAACAAGATATTGTTATAGTCATTTACTGTTGTGTTTTATGTGTCTACACCTGTTCCCCTGATCTACCTCTCTATTTCTTAGCCAGTACCAAATAGTTTTGATGATTGCTGCTTTATAATATAGTTTTAGATCTGGTGCATCTAGGCCACCTTCATGTGTATTTTTTCCCATTAATTCCTTTATATTCTTGACCTTTTGTTCTTCTATATGAATTTTGTTATTATTTTTCTAGCTCTACAAAATAATTTTTGGTAGTTTGATTGGTATGCACTGAAAAAGTAAATTAATTGGGGGTAGAATTGTCATTTTTATTATATTAGCTCAGCCTACTCGAGCAATTTATATTTTTCCCATTTGTTTAGATCTTATTTTATTTGTGTGAAAAGTGTTTTGTAATTGTGTTCCAAACTCTTTCATCTTAAAATTCTTCCTTCCTCTTCTGCTTCTTCCATCTCCTTACCCTCATGAATCATGGCTCCCTCCTGATCATGTAGTATCCCTTGCTATACTTTCTTTAATATCCCCTTACTTCACTGGAGAGGAGTTGCTTCATTGCCACATCCAGGACCGTCCATAACCACCTTCATTGAATGCCCCTTCCTCCTTTCAGGGTCATACTATCCAAATTTATCACATGATCCATATCTGGTGCCTTCCCTGCCCTAACATTCTTATTTCTTCAGTTAGTTCATTGCTTAGTTCACAATCTTTCTTTCTTCCGATTTCCTACTCTTACAGTAGAGAGTTTCAGCATACATATTGAAACCACCTTAAATACCCCAACTTCGTAGTTCCTCAGTCTATTTAATTCCCTTGGTTCCAATAGAAGGACCTGTTCCTCTATTCCATCTGTGCTAACCACAGAGAGGGTCATATCCTTGACCTTGCTATAACTCACAAATATTCCCCTTCCATATTCATGAACCCCTAAGTTCATTTATCTCATCAAGAATGAATGAATGAAGCACTTAATAAATGCTTACTGTGTGCAGAGCCCTGGGTATACAGATAGAGAAGTGGAGGGGGTGTCCTTGTTCCCAAGAGCTCCTATTCATTCTAAGACTGTGGGTGAGGGGGATGGCTTGGAGAAATTTTAGCTGCAAGTTGGATGGAAAAGTTGCATGGCCCTTAGGGTCTAAGTCATGGTTTAACCTAAGGGTTCCATGGCAGGGCAGATGTTTCTACCTCTTCCTTAATGTCATTTCCACTCACAAAATCATATATCTCACTTTTCAAAGTTGAACTTAATATTTTGTTCCTGTGCTTTATGCCTGCCAGTCCTATATTTGTCCTCCTCACAGCTTCATTTCCTTTAGTCTTTTGTTCTGCCCAGACCATTATCACTGCACTGGCTATATACTCTCCCGCCCTTCTCTGTTAGGACTCCTTGTTGAACTAGCTGAATTCCACACCATCCTCCACCTTTGATTTCCTTGTCCTCTTGCCAAACATGATTTGCCAAGCCCCAGCCCTGCATTCTTCCTGTCATCAGCCTTTTTTGCTCCCATTCATCTACTATTGAATGGAGCTTGGGAAATCACGAAACTGGGGATGATTAGGCCAGTTACAAATTTATGTTATCTAATCAGAACTGGGTTCTTACAGTAGCTAGTAAAACATCCTATTCCTAATCGATTTGCTGTATCTCCTATTTGTCTGTTCCAAACCTTCCTGTCTTCTCAAAGCTCTCATGGCACTTTCTCCCATGCCCTCCATCTCAACCAAGAATTCTGCCTTCTACTTAAGAGGCCTCTGTCTAACCCCCACATTTTACAGAGGATGAAACAGAGGGTCAGAGAGGTTAAACAATTGGCTCAAATTCAAATTAGTAGGTGGCAGAGGCAGGATTTGAACCTAGAACTTCTGACATCTGGATCATGCTCTAATGAGTATCCAACAAGACTAAATCATTTTTCCGCTGGATGAGTGATTAAAATAATTTTATGTTTCATTTAAATAGCCAAGTAACATATTTTATGTGGTATTCATCTGATGTCATTTGATTATTACAAGGTAAACTCGATTCCACATCATTCCCACAACCTTCGTGATGACGTGTATAAAATGCTTTTAAAATTGTTTGGGTCTCCCATCATTGACATAGGGAGAGCCAAGTCCTGATAAATGCCAATGAAAAATATGAAAGCATTGTGTTGACAATGCGGGAGAAACCACGCATAGCAGTACACCTCCCCTCCCTTCAGGGGGCCCTGTGATTTAGGAGGAGAGACAGGAGATGGGGCCAAGTAAAGCTCACACCTGTATGAAGTACCGACGAGAAGGGCTGCAGATTATGGGACGGCAGAGTTGGAGGAATCTTGGTTCAGAGTTAATGTAACGCTGTGGGTTCAGAGGATTGTGCATTAGGGTTTCCTTCCTCCAGGTGAAGCTCTCTCCGTGTTTGTTTTATCATAGTTACAAATCAGATTAAATATAAACAGACATATTGATATATTCACAGATATGGAGAGACAACAAAGATGACTGTTAGTAAACAACAAGGCAGTTTTCCAAAAAGTCTCCCACAAAATGATAGGAAAAGTGTAGCCTTATTAATAGCCACATGAAATAGAGGGGAAAATAGGAAGAATGTCCAGATTGCTTCTCTCTTTTTCCTCCCTTATCCCTCCTCCCAAAGTCTTTAGACTATCAACAATTAGAATAATGAGTAGGAGGAGAATAGAGGCCGACCGACAAAGAATTCTAAGATGTAGTAAATGGCTGCTGAGGAAGAACATAGGAATGTAAGAGACAGAGGAACCAGGCTCATTTCTGGTGAGAAGTTTTAAGGAATTAAGAGATCAGATTTAAATTTGGAAAAAAAAAATTGTGCTGTACAACCAGATGGATGAAAGAAACAATTTTATACCTAGAGAAACAGAACAGATGAAAAAGAGAAGAAACAGTCTTAACTCAGGCAGTATCAGAGCTCAGATTGTGCTGTCAAGAAATCATTTCTTATGTATAGGAGCACCAGGGGAAAAAAAGACAAGACAAAAAGAATAGTAAAAGTATCATGACAAGTATTTTCCAGAATAAATAGGGGCAAGATTTAGTAATTATTACAAACTTTCTGAGACTACTTCAAGGTACTCCCAAGTAGTGCCATAGCTTTTGAACTATAAGAATAAAGTAAATATTATCTATCCTGCAGTGACTGCCCCCTGATTTCCATTCCCCTCGACTCCCCCAACCCACATCAGTGTTCTGCTCTAAATCTGCTGTCATCTCTGAAATACCTCCTCCATAGGTAACAAAGTGGCTTTCGTTTTGAAATCTTTTGCTCTCACACTTCTTCCATTTTCTGGCTCCCTCTGAATGGCATAGCTTTGGCCACCCTGTCCAGTACTAGCCTCATTTGTCCTGACTGCCTCCTTCAGGAAAGGAAGTTGGAATACTCCTTGCTCCCCATTGCCACTTCAAGCTGTCCCTCTACTACCTTCCTTCAGCAGCCTCTTCTCCTGGGGGATTTGCTCAGTTCATATCCGCTGCCCAGTCAGATTTCTGGTAGCTGCTGTTGACTAGGAACGTGTCTCTTTTTCCTCAGTGAGTTCAGTGCCTGGTTCACACTCTTTTTCTCCTCCACTCCTGCCCTTATATTAGGGGACTTCAAAATACATGCTGACACTTCCTCAAGCATACTAGCTTCCCAGTTCCTCAGCTTACTCATTTCCCAAGACCTCCTTCTCCACCTTATCCCAGCTGTACACTGAAATGGGCATACCCCTGATCTAGCTATCACCTGCAGACGTTTCACTAAGATGATTGCCACTCTCAATTTCCTTTATCTGATGAGAGTCTCTTGTCATTCTGCCTTTCAATGACCTCGAATCCCTCCACTCAGTTTTTCCCCAGCCTTTACCCCTGCACTGACTATGTTCTCTTTCCTTCACCATCGTGATTCTTTGGTGAAGAAGTTAAACCCTACACAGTCCTCTTGAAATATTTGCCTTCTTATCTTGCTTGCCAAGCCTCACATTGGATTCCTGCCACAATTACACCTGCCCTTGCTACTCATGTGCTACTGGGCAGAGCTGGAGAAAATCATGAAACTCTGCTGACTGGCTCTACTGTGGACTTGTTACACATCTCATTTAGGGTCTCACTGAAGCAAGAGAATGCTTTTGTAATCCCTCTAATTGCCTTCCTCTCCTATTCACTGCATCTGCTTCCCCAAATCACGCATGGTTCTCCCTCTCACCTGAGAGACTTATTTCAAATTTCACTGAAAAAAGTGAGGCCACTTGCTAAGAGCTCCTTCTTCTCCCCTGTTCCTCATCTCACATCACTCAAATGCTTTCTGTTGCTGTCTCACATGAAATATTGGACCTTCTTGCTAAGGCAAATCTCTCTGCAAGCACAAGTGATCCCATTCCATCCTGTCCTCCCTAGTAGATGGCTGACTCTTTCACTTATCTTCAGTTTCTTCTTATATGCTGTTTCCTTCCTTTCTATAAACATGCCCATAACACCTCTATGCTCAATCCTCACTTGATCCTCTATACCCTATCCTCACTTGATCTGGCCATGCTTGCTAGCTATTGTCCCATATTTCTCCTTCCTTTTATGGCTTAATTCCTTGAGAAGTCCATTGAGCTAGGGTAGCTAGGTGGCACAGTGGATAAAGCACTGGCCCTGGATTCAGGAGGACCTGAGTTCAAATCTTGGTCTCAGACACTTACTAGCTGTGTGACCCTGGGCAAGTCACTTAACCCTCATTGCCACACAAAAACCAATGCAAAAACAAAAAGTTCATAGAGCTTTCCACTTTCTTTCCTCACTCTCTTAATTCTCATTCTAGCATTTGACCTCATTCAACTGAAACTGTTCTCTCCAGAACTACCAATGATCTCTTAATTGCCAGATCTAATGACCTGTTCCATTCTCATCCTTCTTTACCTCTCTTGGACACTGTTGATCACCCTCTTTTCCTTCTCTTTTAGGTTTCTATGACACTGCTTTCTCTGGGTCTTTTCCTACTTTACTTCTCAATCTTCTTTGCTGGATCTTATCCATCTAATGATGAGTACTACCTTGGGCTCTGTCCTGCTCCCTCTTTTCTTCTCCTCTATACTGTTTCTCTTGATGATCTTATCAGGCTCCTATGGATTCAATTAGTATGTCAATGCTGATGATTCTCAGATCTTCTTATTCATCCCTAACCTCTCACCTAACCTTCAGACTGGATCTGCTCGTTGGACATCCCAGATTGGATGTTCTGCAGACATCTTAAAACTCAGCATGTCCAGATATGAACTAATTTTCTTTTTTTTCTAAACTAATTTTCTTTATCTCAAACTTGCCCTTCTCCTAACTTCCCTATGATTATTAAGGATAGCACCATCCTGCTATTCACCTAGGCTCTCCACCTACATGTCATTCTTGACTCCTCCTTCTCTATCATCCTCATATCTAATCTGTTGCCAGGTCTTTTATAACATTTCTTGTAGATGCCTCCTCTCCTTTAACACTCTCAACCACCCTGGTTCAATCTACTGTATTAGCTTTCTGAGTGGTTTCCCTGTCTCGGGTCTCTCCCCATTCCAGTCCATTGTCTACTCAGTTATGAAATTGATCTTCCTGAAACAGGTCTGACTATATCATTCCAGTGGCTTCCTATTACCTCCCAGATCAAATTTTAAATCTCTCTGTATGGCATTCAAAGCCTTTCTTAACCAGGTCTCCTCCAGTCTTTCTAGTCTTATTACCCTTTACTCATCCCCCACACAGTTTGCTGTTTTTTATACAAGACACTCCTCCCTTTTCTGGACATTTTTACTGACTTTTCTCCATGCCTGAAACTCTCATCTCTGCTTCCTGGCTTCCTTCAAATGCCAACTAAAATCTCACTTTGTGTAAGAAATCTTTTTTATATCTCCTATAACATTAGCTCCTTCCCTCTGAGATTATCTCCAGTTTATCCTTTATGTCTGTATACTTGTGTGCCTCCCCAGTTAGCTTTGAGCTCCTTCAGAGGAAGGACTGTTGTTTTGGCTTTTCTTTATATCCCTAGCTCTTAGCACAGTGCATGGCCCATAGGAGGAGCTTAATAAATGTGTGTTACTTTCCTGACTCTGTAGCATTTTGAAGTTTTACATACATTCTATCATCTGAGCCCACCAACAACCCTGTGAGGCAGGTGGTTACAGGTATCATTCATATTTGTAGATGAAGTTGAGTCTCAGAAGGGTTGTCCATGGTCGCTGGCCTAGCTTCCTTTCTCTCTGTGTGAAATTTGAAACAGATCTTTCTGACTCCAAGTCTAACATGATCTACCATGCTGCCTCTGACAAGTCTAGCATAAATACAAGAACACAGTTCTAAGTATTAACACTTGCATGGACTTGTGACCTCAAGGGAGTAATGTTCTTTTTTACAGTGCATGTACAAACTCATCTGTGACTGACTATTCTCTGAGCATGTCCTCCCATGACTTCATGACAGGTTGGAGGGCTTACCATTTTTCTTGCATGTTGAACTTGCTAGTGGAGCACACTGACAGTGGTTTACGCTTATTCTTGCCACGTAGTCAGTTCACCTTTTTTTTTAAAAATCACTTTTTCTAGACAATATTCTTGTCTCTATTTCTTCATATTTCCTTACTTGTTTTATTTTATGGCCTCTTCATACCCAATGAATAATGTATTTATTAAATATCTATGATGTGCCAGGCACTCTGATAGGTATATCTCCATTGCCCTCTGAGAGAGACTAATTTTTTTTTTTGCAGGGCAGTGAGGGTTAAGTGACTTGCCCAGGGTCACACAGCTAGTAAGTGTCAACTGTCTGAGGCTGGATTTGAACTCAGGTCCTCCTGATCCAGGGCCTATGCTCTATCACTGTGCCACCTACCTGCACCCCTAGATACTCATTTTTTACTTTACGTTTTACATATAGGATAATTCTATAAGTTCAAAGCCAAACAAAACAGTTTTGTCCTGAAGTTGGTATAATGGAGAGATTAAAAAAAAGGTTATGGTGATCGTAAAGTTGACATCCTATAATGTGTTAAGGTTTGTAAGGTGTTTTTTGCATATAATATTTAATTTTATTTTTACATTAGTTCTTTGAGATATGTATTATAGGTGTTATCCTCATTTTTAGATGAAGAAACTGGTTTAGAGAATTCAATGATTTTTCTTATGGTCCTATAGTAAGTATGTCAGAGTCATGCAGATTGTCTAACTTATCTTTTCCTCTTGACAAAGGACTCACCTATGTTCTTTTTTTGGTTTTGTTCATACAAACCTTTCTTAGGAGGTTATTGTTGCTTCTTTGTGAAAATTTTCCTTGCTATCATTATAGGCTTTCAGAATGTGCCTCCCCATTTCCCTTTGGGTGACCCTCATCTTAATTCTTTGGAATGTGGTATTCTTTGACTCAATGACATGTCATCATTAGAATAAAATGATTGTGTCAGTATCTGCCATTTTATTCATTATTCTTTTGTATTCAAAGATTTAAATTAGTCAAGTTGAATTTACTTCTTTTGTACATCTATCCACTTCTTTTATTCTAGTTTGGTATTTATTTTTATCTTTTCTCTGACAAGTCATTGGTTTGATTGTACACACACCAGTAACCAGTAGCCAGCAACTAAGTTCATATTTGTAGATGGTGTGGAAGACCTTTTGGTGTCATGTACTCCTTTGACAGGTTAAAGTCTATGGGCTCCTTCTCTGAATGTTTTTAAATGAATGAAGTAAAATAGGATTACAAAGGAAATATCTATATCTATATCTATATCTAGTACTGGTTCTGCAGATGTAACAGTGAGCTATATAGAACTATAGACCATTTTCTTTCTTTTTAAAAAAAATAAGTTGTTATTGATATTTTATTTCTACATGGTATTCCATGTATTCTTCCCTTTTCCTTTACCAGAGTGCCATCTAATATAACAATTAGTATTTTTTCAAAAGAGGAAAGAAAAAAAAATAAATAAAAGAGGAAAGAAAAACCAGTACAACCAATCGATACAATGAAAAAGCATGAAACATGAGCAATTTGTAATTGCTGTGGTCCTCCCACCTCCATTAAGGGCTAGATTGGGGGTGTCTTCTCATTTCTTCATTTGGAGTATCTGTTTTGATCTTTATAATTTTGCTACATTTTGGGGGAGGAGTTCTTTCTATTTACATTTTTTATACTTACTATGTATATTATTTTCCTAGCTCTGCATTCTTCACTCTGCATCAATTCATAGAGATTTTTCCGTGCTTCTCTGTATTCATCACATGTCATTTCTTACAGCTCAGTAATATTCCATTAGATTCATACTGCAATTTGTTTAGGTAGTCCCCATTTTGTGGGCATCTACTTTGTTTACAATTTTTAGCAATCACAAAGTGCTACTATAAATATTTTGGAGTAGATAGGTACTTTTCCTTCCATATTAATGGCTTCCTTGGGATATTAGCTCAGTTATAGAGTCTCTGATTCAAAGGTATGGACAGTTTAGTCACTTTATTTATACAATTTTAAATTGCTTTCTAAAATGATCATGCCACATTACAGCTCTCCCAGTGATGCATTAGTGTGCCTGTCTTTCCACAAATCCTCTAACATTGACGGTTGCCATTTTTTGGTCATTTTTGCCAATTTTTAAGGTGTGAGGTGAAACAGTTGTTTTGATTTTCAATTCTCTTATTAGAAAGAAAGAAAGAAAAAGAAAGAAAAAAATAGGGGAAAAAAACATTTCCTCCCCATAGTTGTTGAGAGGTATACAACTACTTTCTGTTCTTTTTTAATACTATGATCTTTGCTATTAAGGTCACACATCCATTTAGAATGTATTGTGGAATGTGGTGGAAGGTGTTGGTGTGAGTCTAGTTTCTGCCAAACTGCTTTACACTTTTTATCAGATAGGGAATTTTTCCCTAGGTAGTTTATATTTTCCACTTTATCAAATACTAGGTTATTGTGTTCTATTGTTTTTGAATCTCTCTTGTCTATACTGTTTCTTTGATATGACTCTTCTTTACCTAGTACCTTATGGATTTGATAACTACAGCTTTATAATATAGTTTGAGTTTTGGAAATGTTATTTTTGCTTCATCCTTACTTTTAATAATTTCCTTTGGAGGGCAGCCGGGTGATGCAGTGGATAAAGCACCAGCCTTGGATTCAGGAAGACCTGAGTTCAAATCTGGCCTTAGGCGCTTGACACTTACTAGATGTGTGACCCTGGGCAAGTCACTTAACCCTCATTGCCCCACAAAAAAACCCCCAAATAATTTCCTTTACTTCTAGGTTTTTTTGTTTTTTTCCAAATGAATTTTGTTATTTTATCAAGTTCTGTAAAGTCTCCCCTTGGTAATTTGATTATTACAGCATTATAGGTGTACATTATTTTTGGTGGTATTTTGATTTGTATTATATTGGCATGACCTAGCCATGAACACTGGCTATTTCAGTTCTTTATTTTTTTAAGGAGCACTTTTAATTGAATCTATACTAGTCATTTGTAAGCTTTGGAAAGTTGATCCCCAGATATTTTATGCATTTTGTAGTTAATTTGGAATGGAATTTTGTCAATTTTTATTTCTTAAATTTTATTATTTTTTAGAAATGCTGTTGACTTTTGAGGATTTGTTGTATAGCCTGAAACTTTAATTGTCTCAGAATCTTTGCTGATCCTCTAGGGTTTTCAAAGTGGACCATCATATCATCAGCAAACAGGGATAGTTTTATCTTCTTTTTTAACCATCTTTATTCCTTTAAGTTTCTCTTGTCTTATTGGTATTATTATCTTTTAGAAAATATCCAATAATAGTGCGGAGCCTGTGACTTTGTGCAAGACATTTAATCTTTGTTTACTTCAGTTTCCTCATCTGTAAAATGGGGGATAATAATAAAGCCTACTTCACAAGGCTGTTGTGAGGCTCAGTTGCATTAATATTTGTAAAGTGCTTAGCAGGGTGCCTGACATATAATAGATGCTATTGTAAATGCTACCTATAATTACTATTTATTATTCTTTAAACATTTTTTAGGTATAGGATCACATGTTTTTACTGTCCTAGCGAAATATAAGGAAGCTCATCACTTTATGGATGGCAACTAAGTGAAAACTTTTTGTGTCTTCATAGCCTGTGGGATAGCTAAAAGTATAGGTACCAGCCTGTTCATATAATCACCAAATGCTCATCTTTCTCTGTACTCACTGTGTACTCACTTATAAAACCTCTAGATTTTAATTTTCAGTCTTTATAAATTAGACATGTGTCCCCTAAAGTAACCAGAAACATCATAAAGATGTAATAGTACATGTGAAAATAGTGTGCCACCATCCATTCTAGAGTAAGTAGAAAACATCTGTGGATAGCTCAACAGCATTTTGCAAATTAGGGATTTGGTGACTAGGATGTGAAAGTGGACAAAGAGGAGGATGGCCAAAATGATGTAGGAAAATGTGGGTCTGATTGAAGAAATGAGAGGCCAGAGACTGGCACATGACTTAGAAATTTTAAATTTATGCGTCATTTATAATTGTTTTGAGTTTCAGTGTACCTATTTTTCGAAATTCTCATCTTCACAGTTAATTGAAGGAAAATGATTCTAGTCTTTTATTTTCTCATCTCTCTCTCTCTCTCTCTCTCTCTCTCTCTCTCTCTCTCTCTCTCTCTCTCTCTCTCTCTCTCGCAGGGCAGTGAAGGTTAAGTGACTTGCCCAGGGTCACACAACTAGTGTCAAGTTTCTGAGGCTCGATTTAAATTCATGTCCTCCTGAATCCAGGGCTGGTGCTTTATCCACTGCGCCACCACCTAGCTGCCCCTGTCATTTATAATTTAAGAAGAGGTTTAGGTGCTGGATGGAGCAAGTATCAAACAACCTCAGAAAATGAAAGTGGTCACTGATGTGGAAGTCATTTTAGAATCCTTTTTGTATGTAGTCAGGTTATTGGCTGGTTGAAACAAAGGTCAAAATCAACACTAAATTTGAGAAAGATTATAGAGAGCTATATATCTGTAGATATATTGCTCTCTTTATCTGTATCTATAGATAGAAAGAAATAGACATGCAAAGACATTTCTATCTCTCTCTTTCTCATTCACCTGGGAAAGTAACACACCTATGGAGATGGGGCCAAGCCATGTACAAGGCAGACAGTTTGGTCTGGTTCAAGCAGCAGGGCTGTCTGAGAGAGAGACAGGGGGTAGCAGTTGCTATTCAAGTCAAACCACCATGACCACCTTGAGAACTCCTGATCTTGATGGGGATCTTGAGACCAAGAACCCTGGGAAAGGAGTGCCCCCTAAACTGCTAGATCTGCTTCTGTTTCAACCTTTATAACTGTCATTTCAGGGGAAAAATTATTGTGGAGAGGGGGCCCTGCTGTCTTCTTCACTATTATTGACAACTGCTGATCAATTGCAACCAACAAGTGCTTGGCAGCATTTCCCAGACTCCTGCTCCTGCTCCTGGCCATCTGGGGAAGCAACTCCTGAAGAGAAGGGATCGGTCATCACATGTTGCCAGCCATGTACCACACACGGGGCAGGCAGGCCAGCTAGCTGAAGTAGCAAGGCACCTTTAGTAAAAGAAAGGAGGCAGAATGTGCCAGGCAAGTCAGACCACCTTGACCATCGTCTCTCTTCAGAGCCTGATGGAGACAGCCCAGCACCCTGAGCTGAAGAGCCTCAGGAACAGCAGTGCTTCCAGTCCAGTACCTGTAGTCTTCTTCCTAGGAAGCAGTCCCTGTGGTGATTAAGCTTGGTAACTGCTCCTGTAGAGGCCATGGCCACAGCTACTGGTGAACAGAAAGAAAAGCTCTTGCCCAAAATTCTTGGCTCTGTCAAATGGTTCACTATCAGAAACTCATATCATTTCATCAGTGGAAATGACATTTAAAAAAGAGGCAATGTACTTGGTTGCAGCCACACGCTAAGGGACTCTTCCATCTGACTTGTACTTGGAAACTTCCAAATATGTTGTCCCTCCGTAGAATGTATTCTACTTGAGAGCAGGGATAGACTCTCTTTTCTGTTTGATTTGTTAGCACTTGCCACAGTGCTTTGCATATAGTAGTAAGCACTTAATAAATGCTTCATTCTCTGTCTTACAGTGCCTCTCTGTTTTTCTCCCTTGCTGTCTCTGTGTCTGTCTCTGTGTCTGTCTCTGTGTCTGTGTGTGTCTCTCTGTCTTCTTCCTCACTACTGCCTCCATATCCCCCCAACCCCACATTCTGAATTTAAGCTGCATATCAGATTACCTTTTGGACATTTTAAACTGGATGTCCGAGGACACATCTCAAACTCAACATATTCAAAACTAAACTCTTATTTTTTCCTCCTAAATCCTATCTTCTTCCATGTTTCTGATTTTTATTGACGACAGTACTATTTCTAGTCTCCCAGGTTTGTAACCTTGGCATTGTCCTTGACTTTTCATACTATTTTGCCTCACACATTTAATTAGTTGCTCAACTGTGTTAATTCTTCCTCCATAGTATCTCATGTCCAACCCTTTCTCATTACTCACATGGCTACCGTCTTAGTTCAGGCCTTCATCATCTCTTGCCTAGATTATTGTAACAGTTTGCTGATTAATCTCCCTGCCACAAATCCCAAGGAATATGTTCTAGACAGGAGTGATACCCCTGTGCATAGCTAATGGGAGGTGAAATATGTGTGCAAGGACAAGAAGCCCAGTTTGCCCTGACTGTGGCCACATGAAGAGGAGTAATGTATAATTAGGTTGGAAAGGTAGATTACACCCAGATTATGAAGTACTTTAACTCACAAACAAGAATTTATTTTTTGATGCTAAGGATAATAGCTACTGGAATTTATTTCCTTAGGAAACACATAAAATAATGTATTTTAGCAGAGTGAGAATTAACTTTATCTCCTTTTAATGTAAATTTTCATTCTGAAATTTGGGGGAAAAACTGTAGTAGATCATTTTTCTGCAGCATTTTAGATTTGAGGTGAGTAATGGCATTTTGGTAAGGGTCACTGACTTAAAGAAAAAATAAGCAACTTATTCTAGTTTGGATGTGGGTAGGAATGGATATTTTTAAAAATTCAGTTGCTTTTAAAATTAAGAAAAGGGAACATAAAATTTGGTTAAGATAAAAACCAGAATTTTTTTTTTTTTAGAAAATGCTTCAAATCTAAATGATGGCCCCTTAAGACCAGAAAAGAGTCAGAAAGTGATGGGATTTAGCATAATTAACTAGGGTGTATAGGTATGTTCTCATTGACATGAGTAGTACTTCACCAGTGTAGATTCCAATCCATTCACACTTTCTGATCCCCGTGTCTCTTAGCAGATTTCTCTCTGTGAATCTGCCACTGTGGCACTATCTGATATTTGAGATGGGGGTTCCCCTTAATCTTTTGACATGACTCCCTGTCCCTGCTTTATGAAATGAATCCTATAGATTACTAGACATATATAAAATAATTTCAGTTAGCTACTTTGATAGTTCTTTCAATCAGTGCTGATATATTTGATATTTCATAGTTATAATGAAGCTTGGATTTATAAATTTATAATGCATGTATATGCTAATGTTTCTTTGAATATTGTTAGTTTAGCAGAATATCTCCATTTTAATGTGTTTGTGTGTCTTGATCGTTTAAAAATCTGAAATGCCTTGAAGGAGAGCAGATGTCCTAATGCCTATTAGAAATTGCATGGGTAGAAATTGTTATTTCCTTATTGGTTTATTCACTGCCTCTAGATAATATTACCTGCATAAAATAATTGCTAATGTTGTTTTTAAAAAATATTTAGTGAATTTGATAATTTGTATTATTTTAGTAGAGTGATTACAGTGTGGTAATATATATATATATATGTGCAAATGATGAGGTGTCTTTTTATGTAAATCTTGTAAACTTATTCTTAAAATCTCATTTAGAAAAGAAAATCAATTCCTTGTATTGCTTCTGGTAAAAAGAAATAGGCTGCTGGCAGTCAGTACTTGTTACAAGAAGACTGGCTTCAACTGATAAGATTTATGGAACCAGAAAAAAACCATCTAAACCAGTCTTAAACCTTTTTTCTTCCTTTATCAATTTCTTACAAATGTTTTTTATTTAATTACTCTCTGTAGTTTTTTTGACTTACCCTTTTTTGATGACCAGGAGCATAGTTGTCATTTGAGGAGTATTTACTCTAAATGAATTGTTGAATACTCAGTTATTTAGCGTGGAGTTCTGGGAACACTGGAGGAAATGGCAATAGAACAAGTACTCCACCCTTCTCTGAGGTGAACAGAATTAATTTTATTTTGTTTATAAATTATTTAGTATTAAAATATTGTGAACATTTTTATGTGAAGAGTTGATTCAGGTATTTGAAGATACTGTATGGGATGGTTAAGAGTGTCTTTCCTAGAATAAAAGAGGATATACTACAGGAATGAACTATAGATAGTGCAGTAGTCATTTGAGCCTCTGAAGGAATATTACATAGCACCAAGCACGATACCTCTTCTGCTTGGTTATGACATGATTTCTGTAGAGAAACACCTTCCTATTAAATAATAAAGCCAGGGCAGCCAGATGGTGCAGTGGATAAGCACCGGCCCTGGAATCAGGAGTACCTGAGTTCAAATGCGGCCTCAGACACTTAACACTTACTAGCTATGTGATCCTGGGAAAGTCACTTAACCCCAATTGCCTCACTAAATAATAATAATAATAATAATAATAATAATAATAATAATAATAATAATAATAATAATAATAATAATGCCACTAGGGTTGTCAGCTTCCTTTGAATTTCTTTTATTTAATTTCAATACAGATATGGTCATATAGCGCCATTTAAAATTACTAAATACAGAATCTTTTCCTAACTCTTCTAGCTTTTTATACTCTCTCTGTAGCTTTGATTGACAATATTGATTGCCCATGCCTCTATCTATTTTCATCCTGGAAAATCTTTCCTCCATTGGTTTTTCTGACAGCTTTCTGTTGGTTCTCCTACCTATCTGACCTTACCTCTTCAGTATCCTTTCTAGCCCTGACAGAAGAGTATCTCTCAAGACTCTCTTGACCCTCTTTTTTTCTCTCACTTTAAAACACAAACCAAAACCCAATCCCATGCATTCAGTTACCACTAAGTATTACTTCTTTACTTCCCAGATCTTTTCCTCTCTTTCATAATAAGATATCAGTTGCTCTACTAAACTCTCGTTTTGTATCTTTCAATTTGCCTGTTGGATATTTCTATGTGATTATCTCATTGGCATCCAAATTTAACCTGTGCAGAATAGAACTTATTATTCTTCATTAAAACTATATTTCCCCATTTTTTCAAGGATATTACTATCGCTCATGTAACCTTGGCGTCCTACTTGACTCTTTGCTCTTCTTGATCCTTTGCATTCAATCATATGCCAGTTTTTGTTGATTCGAGCCTGTCTTCCTAATCCATTTCTTCCTTACTGCCTTCAGACATGCCTCTCCTCTGTTCCTAGCACCTTATATCACCAGCTGCCCATTTGGACATTTTAGACTGCATGTCCCATGGACATCTCAAACTCAGCATGTCCCCAAACAGAACTCATTATCAAGTCTTCCCACTAATCCATTTTCTACACTGCAGTTAAAGCACAGATCTGGCCGTGTCATTGTCCTGCTCAGTAAAAGTAGCTCCTTGTTGCCTGTAGGATTTAATATGTTACTTTGTTTAGCTTTTAAAGGCTTTCATAATCTGGCTCCTGCCTACCTTTCTAGCCGGACATTACTGCCCCTTCTGGATTCAGCACTCAGCCAAAGTGGCCTTCGTGCTGTCTGTCTCTCACACAACACGACCTCTCCCGTTTCTGCACTAGCTGTTCCCCTTGCTTGGAATGGATTCCTTCCTAACCTGAGTCTCACAGAATCCTCTTTCTCTGAGACTTAGCTAAAGTGCCACCTTCTGTGAAACTTGAACTGATACTCTCCTTCCCCTGCTGCTAACGTCCTCCTTCACAAACTAGCCCGTATTTAAGTATTTTGTATCTATTTGTATGTATTCTCTTTATATTTTTATATATTTAGAAGTTTAACGTGTTATGTAATAATAATACATTGTCTCTTGGCTTCCACATTAGAATATAAGCTCCAAGAAGGCAGAATTATTTCATCCTTTACATTTGTATCCCCAGTGCTTAGAAACCAGGTAGTCCAGTAGATACAGTGCTAGACCTGGAGGCAGGAAGACCTGGGTTCAAATCTGGATTCAGACATAGGAGCTGACAAATTACTTAACCTCTGCTTCGGTTTCTTCAGCTGTAAAATGGGATAATAATAACACCTACCTCTGGGCTGCTGTGAAGTTCAAATAAGATCACAGTTGTAAAGCATTTAGCACAGTGCTTGGAAAGTAGTAGGTGCCTAATAAATGTTTATGATTGATCGATAGTAAGCACTATATAAATGCTTATTTCCCATTCCCTAGACAACAGCTGGCACACAACAGATGCTTAATAGATTAATTTGACAAGATGCATACTTTCATTAGTATCCTCATGTTGTAAAGACAAAGTGAGGACAGCCTCCCCATCATGTCGAATGGACCATCTGCAGCCAAAGTTACTGGAGGACATTCATTATTAAGAGTTGCACAGGATTTGCAGGCAAGGATTGGTTGTGATTTGTATCATGGGAGGGGGATACTTATATCAGTGAGCTCATTTGCAGAATTCGAGCAGATTTTATCTTGTCATTGGAATGTATGCATCTTGTTTGTGGTTTTGTCTTGTATCCTTAACATACTTAGTACACTGCCTTGTATATAGTATGTGCTTAATAATTGAAACTTTAACTGAATCGAGTCATAGAGATCTCTCTGAAATGCTAGTCTCACGTTTTCACAAAGGTTTTGTTTGTCTCCAACAAATAACATTTATTTCAGCTCACGTTTTATTGAAAAGTAGTGGGAACAAACCAAAATTTTGGGCCCTGGGGAATAAAATAGGGTCTCTTGTGCTATTCATTAGGAATTTATTAAATCTATGATCTTATGTGTGCCAAGAATATTAGAAATCCTATGATTCAGGAGGATTTCCTATACTAATTTTTAGAAACATGTTTCTTCTGATATAAGTTAAGAAAGAATGCTCTAACCTTTGCTCTTAACTAATTCCTTAATGGGTATTAATATGATATCAGGAGTTGTGCAGTAAAATGGACCAAGTTCAGTAAGGTTGAAGGTAGTTCAAAAGTTAGTGGAAGTTGGCTGTCGCCTTCCCTTGTAATGCCATCCCTCAGCTCTTACCCTTTGTACAGGCTATCCCTCATACGTGGAATGCATTCCTGTTTCACTGATGTCCCCTAGAATGGCTCTTTTCATGATTCAGTTCATATCCAAATACTATTAAAAAGCGTCTGCTAATGCAACCTGTTAAGCCTTTTCCTTTGCAATAAACATGTACTGGATGTATATGTATATATTTGTGTACACACTGTATCTTTCTCTTTGGAATTTAAATTTCTGGTACTACATCTTTGAGTCCTGAAAGAATGGGCAGATGTGATTGCTGAGCCTACTGTCAATAATTATTAGGAAAAAATGGAAGGTACCATAAGTCTAGAGAAGGGCAAATATTCTTCCAGATTGTTAGGAAAATTCTAGAACAGATCTTTAAAGCGAGAATAAATGAACATCCCCCAAAAAGCAGTTATTATAGAACACCAGCATTGCTTCATTAAAAACTAACCTAGATTGCTAAACTGATAAGGGGAGTGCTGTGGCTATAGTTGAATTAGCAGAGTTTTGGACAACATATCTTATGCTCTTATTTTGGAGAAGATAGGGAGACTAGATGATTTTTCACATTCATAAACATCAACATACATATATTTATGTTATGTAGAGAGATATAGATGAGTAAATTGAGATTTGGCTGGATGGTTAGGGTGAGAATAGTTGTTAATGATTCACAGTCATGGTCAGTCAAGCCAGCACATGTATAGTAAACACTTACTATGTGTTGACTCTTAAGGGATACAAAGAAAGGCAGACCCCCCCCTGCAGTCCTGCCCTTAAGAAATTTACATTTCTAATGGGGAGGGCATCATGCAAATAACTGTACATATATGCAATGTCAATGGAAGGTAATCTCAGAGGGCAAAGGAGGAGGGAGAAGAACTTGGAACCAGTAATAGTCTCCTGCAGAAAGTGATACTGAAGCTGAATTTTGAAGAAACCCCAGGAAGCAAGGAGAGTGAAGTAAGGACAGAAGGCATTCTGGATAGGGGAGAAGTCAGTGTGAAGGGGTGAAGGTAGATGAGGTTCTTGTGTGAGAAGCTTGATCAGAGTGTGGTGCAGAGGGGAATACAGGAAGATTAGAAAACCAAAAAAGTCTCAGTCCATCAGGATTTTATATTTAATCCTGGAGGCAATAGGGAGCTCATATAATAAACTAGAGCTTATGGAGTAAAGGGGCAAACTAGTTAGACCTATGTCTATTATTCTGGCAACTAAGTGGAGAATGGTTTGGTGTGAGGAGAGATTTGAGGAAGGGATATTAACCAGAAAGCTCCTTCAGGAGTCCAGGCAAGTGGTGATGAGGGCCTGTTCTAGGGGGATGGCTGTGTGAGGAAAGAAAAGGAGTTATATACAAGAAATATTGTGAAGTTAGCAATGACAGCAATTGGCAGCACATTAGATATATGATTCTTACTTGCTGAGCAACTGAGGATGACCCCAGGATTGTGAGCATTCCTGACTGGGAGGAATGATAACATTAACATTAACAAGAAAATTGGGAAGAGGGGAGGGTTTTGGGGGAAGGAGGGAGGGATCCACAATAGATTATCCCAGGGATCATTGCTTGGCCTTGTGTGGTTTACTCTTTTTATTGTTCACTGGAATAAAGGCATAGATGGCATGCTTTATCAAATTTGCAGATACAAGCTGGGAGGGATGACATACTGGATGACAGGATCAGAAAAGATCTTGACAGGTTAGAGTGTTGGGTTCAATATGATAAGATGAATTCAATGTAGATATATTTCACTTGAGCAACAAGACATCAACTTCTCAGGTACAAAGTGGGGGAAAATTGTTAGACAGATGTTCTGAAAAGGCTGTGGGGTTTTGGTGGACTACAAACTATGCTTCAGTGGAGTGATATGAAAACCTGAACATCAAATGTAGGCTTGAGCAGGTTTTAGAATGGCCCTCACTTCCAGGACTAGGGACGTGATGGTCCCCTTGTTCTTCGCCAAGGTCAGATCTCATTTGGAATCCTGTGTTCAGGTTTGAGCACCATGGTTTAAGAAAGACATTGATACACTGGAGATTATCCAGAGGCATCAGGATGTTGAAGGACCTCAAGTCCGTGTCCTATGAGGATTGGTTGAAGCAACTGGAGAAGAGAAGATGGGTAGGGGTGGGAGAATATTACAATTATTTTCAAGTCCTTGAAGGTTATGCTCTTAGGAGAGATTAGATTTGTTTGGCCCCATAGGGAAGAACCCAGAGCAGTGGGTGAAAACTGTAAAGAAACCAGTCTAGGCTTGATGTCAGGAAAAACAAAACCAAAGCTTCCTTCCTGTTAGAATCGTCCAGAAGTGGAATGGCCTGCCTCAAGAGGGGTCGGATTTTGCCTCCTTGGAGATGATCAAGCAAAGGCTAGAAAACTTGTTAGGTTCCTGATAGTGGCAGTTCCTTTGTGTGTGAATTGGACTGGATGGAAGTTTAGGTCCCTTCTAAGTTTCAAATTCTGTGATTGTGCGGGGAGAAACTTTATATTTCATCTTTGTGTTCTCAATGCTAAGAATTGTGCTTTGCACATAATATAAGCATTTAATAAGTTCTTATTGTGTTGTACTTCATTTAAATAGAAAAAAGTTAAGTGATCCAATTGGTATAATTATCTAGAAGCTTATCTGGTCATGCCACAGTGAAACTTTGCTTGCCTCTTTAGTAGAAGTTATCTCATTTATGATTGTAAATTTAATTTAGCAATCTTAATTTTAAGAAGTACAATTTTTGTGTGTATTTGGCTTGATGAAATATGGTTTTAGAATTTACTTGCTTACTTGTTTCTTACCTCCCCCTTTTCCATTTCCAAGTCAAAAGGAATTGTCTCTGGAGGTCATATCAGAGTAAGCATTATCAGTTGAGCCCAAGTTACTCATATCACTATATTGCCCCTTTTGTGAACTCTAGACTGTGCCTTTGAATAGCTTGCCATGAGGAGACAGATATGTAAGGAAACACACTGGAGATGGATTCTCCTGATTCACTTTCCTGGATGGGAGACTCGCCTGAGGTGTTAGGATGCACAGAGGAAAGTGCCTATGGACCCAGAGTGCTCAGCTATGCCATTGCACTGTGACTATGGGCTTCCCTTGTTCCTTCTAACTCTCCTCTTGCATTTTCTCAGGAATTGACAAAATTATCAGGCTGGTTTTTGGAAAACATCAGCAACTTTCTATGGCTTTTCATCACTTAAGTGTGTTGCCTGTAAATCTAACCTTTGCTGGCATGGAAAGCTCTGATGTGTGGGAACTTTAGCTTGTCCCTTCCCTAGCCCAATGTTTGACCTATACTGTTTGCCCTTCTTGTACAGATAATGTAAGGGAGAGGCAAATAACTGTTTTTAATAATCTTAATAACTTGACATTTATTCTAATGACTAATGTGCTTAATTAAAATTCATATTTTAAGTGGAAGACTAATGTGGGCTATGTGAAATCACTTGTTGCCTAACTAAAATTTGTGTTAATTAAAAATGTGGTATAATTTGAAACTGATAGTGAATTAATTTGATTTTGTTTAAATACTGTTTCATTAGTTTGTCCTTTAATTGTGACGAAGGCTATACTTTTTCATAGAGAGGTTAGGATCTTATTGGTTATTGAGTTTGGGTGGATAAGAGAGGGCATGGAATCATTAAATGGATTGTGTTATATTTATAATAAGGGCAGTTGGCATAGTGAATAGAGTCCCAGGCCTAGAGTCAGGAAGACTTATCTCCCTGAGTTCAAATCTGGCCTTAGACACTTACTAGCTGTGTGGTCCTGGAGAAGTCACATTTGCCTCAATTCCTCATCTGCAAAATGAGCTGGAAAAATGGCAAATCATCCAGTATCTTTACCAAGAAAACCTCAAATGGAGTCACAAAGAGTTGGGACAAGACTGAAAAATAACAAATTTTTATGAAACATTGCTGTTGTTGCTGGTTTATATTCATTTTTTAAAAAATGTCATTAATTATGCCCAAAAGGCTATAGGACTATGCATACCCTTTGATCTAGCAATACCACTGCTAGGTTTATATCCCAAAGACATCCCCAAAAGAGAAAAAGACCTATTTGTACAAAAATATATATATAGCAGCTCTTTTTGTAGTGACTAAGAATTAGAAATCCAAGGGATGCCCATCAATTAGGGAATGGCTAAACAAGCTGTGGTATATGATTATGATGGAATATTATTGTGCTATAAGAAATGACAAGCAGGATGATTTCAGAAAAACCTGGAAAGACTTATATGAACTGATGTATAGTGAAGTGAGCTGTGAGAATATTATTAATATTACAGAGGCCCCCAGCTGTGTAAGCATGAGACTGTGTGTGTGTGTGTGTGAGTGAGTGTGAGAGAGAGAGAGAGAGAGAGAGAGAGAGAATAGGCCCCCTGCTGTGTGAGCATGTGACCACTCTTAACCAATCAGCTTGAGGCAGTGGGTAAGGCAGTTGGTTTAGGAGTTGGTGGTTGGAACCTTGTGGGGTTGGCAGTGGAACCAGGAGTGGTTGAGGTAGTTAGGGTTTTCCTATTCTTGTTCTTTGTTAACCTCTAATATATTTTAATAAATGTTTAATACCTAAACTGTTAAACTGTTGTCCTAGTTAGCTTTCCCCACAAGGGGACAGGTAGTGTAACCACGCACATTTAGTTTTACCTGTCACAGAGCAGAACCAGGAGAACGTTGTGCAGTGACAGCAGTATTGTTCAATGAAGAATTGTGAATGACTTAGTTATTCTCAGCAATACAATGATCCAAGACAGTCTCAAAGGACTGATGATGAAGCATTCTATCCATCTCCAAAGAAAGAACTGATATTGATTGAACAGACTGAAGCATGTTATTTTTCACTTTATATCACTTATTCTTTATTCAAGTTTTCTTATACAAAATGACTAAAATAGTAATGTTTTACATAATTGCACATGCATAACCTATATTTGATTGCTTACCACTTCAGGGAGGGGGCAAGGATAGAATTTGGAACTCAAAACTTTAAATAAAAATGTTATTATTTTTAAAAAGCTGTAAAAGAACATAACTTTCAAAAAAAATGTCATTCATATATTTGGTCAAAACCTAAGCAAATTAGGCTAAATCTGTAGGGCTGAGTTGGAAGAATACTTGTAGTCAACTTAAGTCTATCTCATACTTAAGCATGAAATTCTTTGTCATCATTCCCCCAAAATGGTGATTCAGCCTTGGCTTTAAGACTTACATTGATGAGGAAGGAACTCACTACCTCCTATAGTAGCTAATCCTACTTTTTGGTATTTGTCTTTCATCCTGTCAGTTTTCAGTTCCATGAGGGAGGGACCTTTTCCTATTTATCTTTGTTTCTCACTGGGGGCCTAGCAGAGTGCTTTTCATATAGTAATCATTTAAGTCATAATTATCGAATGAATTATATAGTATAGTTAAGTTGTTTTATAGAAAAATTTCATGAAATTCTGAGAATTTAAGTGATTTGCCTTGGATCTCTCAGATAGTTAGTGGCAGGACTAACTAAACCTGATGCTTCTTCAAAAATACCCCACCAGGAAAGAAGTTAGTAGTTGAAAAGATACAAGGGAAAGATCATAGTTGTAGAGCTAGAAGAAATAGCAGAAACCATCTAGTCCAACCTCTTCAATTTAATTACGAGGAAAGTGAAGCCTAGGGAAGTTGCCCACGATTGTATAACAATAAATGATGGAATTTGAATTTGAATCCAGGTTCTCGGAATCCAAATGCAGTATTCTTTCTGAAACATAGTGTAGTGGATAGGTCACTGGACTTACAGTTAAGTTCAGATTTCCACCTCAGACACTAGCTGTGTGACTGTGGACAAGTTACTTAAGCTCTCTGTGTCTCTGTTTCCTCATCTGTAAAATGAAGGGGTTGGACTCAGTGGCCTCTTAAGGTTCCTTTCAACTCTAAATCCTAGGAGAATGAAACATTTCCAGAAAAAGTAGAAGCAGGTAGTAGGATTCTGAGGGGGAAAAAACCATGGATATCATTATTAGGACATATTTTAAGGAGTGCAAAAATTAATGCAATATTGAATTGTGAAATGGTAAGGCAAAACAAAAGATTTTAAAGAATTTAAACAAGAACCTAAAATCCTAACATACATTTTTGTTGACAGGCATTTAGAGAGATTTTTCCTTAAGGTACTATTCAGCTGCACCTCCAAAAGTTTTGGTTTGTTCTCTCTTTGGTATTGTTGTAATTTTCTTTGATTACATTTTGTATTGTTTCTATGATTTATTCATCAGTCCTTTAAGATCAATTTATTTAGTCTCATAATTAGTTTTAGTCCTTTCTTCAATGGCTCTTTATAGAATATATTTTTATTGTATTGTTAGTAAAGGATGCATTTAATATTTGTTTTTCTGTATTCTCCATTAGAATGTGAACTTCTTGATACCCGGGATTGTGTTTTTGTATTTCTTTGTATCCATGCCTGGTACATAGCAAGTATTTAATAGCTGTTTGTTGACTGATTGTGAAGTTTTTATGTCTCAATTTATGGTCAGTTTTTCTACCATACAGTGCTGAAACATTTGTGTATTTTTTTCTATTACCATTTGGTAATTGACAGAACTCCATCATATTTAACTTTTTCGAAAGTTTGATTTAGTTTCTTAACTACTTTTGTGTTTATCTTTTTGTGTGATTTGTCTTGTCTGAAAGGAGTGCATCAGTGTTCCTTACCCTTATAATTTACTTCTCTTTGCAATTCAGTTCACTTTTCTTTAAGTATTTAGCAGCTATGCCATTCGGTGTATGTATATGCTATGTATTAATAGTAGTTCACTTTCGTTTATGGTTTATCATTTATGTTTATTGTTCATGATGCCTTTAAGCATTATATAATCTCCCAGTCCTTCGCTCCCTTAACTAAGTCTTTTTGGGAGGGTGTGGAGGATGCTTTTATTTTAGATGACATCATGATTACTACCCTGTGACTCTTGAAGACAGGATTCTAAGAAGACACCTGTTCTCTCCTCCTCCTTCCTGTTAAAATATAAACAACTTATCTTCACACTGACTTTTTTGTGTTTCTCTTTCCTTCTGCATTTGTATTTCAGTGTTTCTTCTGCCCTTCCAGGGTTTGGCTTAGTCTCTTTGTGAGCTGACTTGGGGTTTGAACTTGGTTCCTTCTCTATCACCTTTTTCTTGCTCAGTCCTAAACCAAGAGTTCAGTGTTACTGTGATGGACAGACCCCACCCATAATTAATTGATTTTGTTGGTTAACAGGTCCTAGGTTTTTTGCTTCTTAGGTGCTGGCCCCATCCTTTTTCTTTTAGTGACTCAGGTGAGCTGCATATGTAATGGGGTTCCTGGCCCCGAGCTCTGTGCTATCACCTTGGTAGCCTCATCTCCTGCCCTGGGCCCTGGGTGCTCTGCCTTCTCTTTGCCCTAGTTTGCCTTTGTTCAGAGCTGCTTTAGGTTTTCTGTAGTACCTTTGTGTACTCATGAACTGAATGGAGGAGCTTATTGCGATTTTTCTATGACATTCTTTATAATTTTTCCTTGTACCTTAGAGTTTTGCTGAATTGTTTGTGGGGAATTTGGGGCTTCTCTGGGATCTTCCCAAAGTTTTCCCTAATACAGCATGTTTTAAAACTCCAAGAAAAGGAGAAATTACTTATCTAATATAGTAAATTATGAGCTAAAGGAAACAAGATTTTGGGAAATCTAGGTCAAAGCTTGACTTTTGTTTTAGTATATGTATTTAGAAGACGCTCAGAAGAAATTCAATTTTTGAATATAAGAATGATATGAAAAGGTGACTAGTAGAACGTTAGAAAGGATCTTTTGCCCAAAGGAAGTTTTATAGATATTATTAAAAAACAAAAACAAAGTGAATGGGATTTGTGATATCAGAACTTTAGAAATTAAAGTATTCTGAAACTATCAGCAGCAAATTGTATAAAACATAAGCTAGATAGAAGAAAGTTCTCATTAAGCAGAGTAATTTGGACAGAATCTTGAAATTATGTAGACTTTGAATATATATGCAGTTATGTATATGTTAGAGATGTACCTTGGATATAGGATTTCATCAACGTGGGAACTTTCTCCACCATTAAAGCCTACATTTTTTCATGGTATCTTACATTTTGGGATTCTTGTCACTTTCCCCATAAGTCACTGTCAACGGTCTCTTCACATGTTAGTTTCATTAGCTCCATGTGTAAGAAATAGTTAATGACAGATGACCTGCTTTAGCAGAATACTCATGTATGTCTATCCCTTACTATCTATCCTCCATTGCTTTCCCTTTCTACTCTGCTTTTCCCCTCCAAACATACCTATATCTGATTATTGCCTCAGGGAGGAGCCAGGGGAGGGAGGAAAGGAGGGATAAAAATTGGAACCCAAAACTATAAATAAAAAAGTTTATTACTTAAAAAAAAAGTCTTGCTATAAACATGCTTCTATATGCATTGTTTTGCAAGGCAAAGGAATGTTTCAGACCTTCATTAAGGGTTGATAGCCTTTAATAACTGAACTAGACTTTAAATGGTAATTGAAAGATAGGAATTGCTAGAGTATTGTAGCTAAATGGGCTTTCCCCCCCTAAGAGATGATACAATTTATACATGATATGATGTGGTTGCCTTGTGAAGTTATAATAGCTATTTATTCACTTTTGTTTTCTTAAGATGTTGATTTCTTTTTTTTTCTTTTTTTTTGTAGCTGTGAACATTCAGGGTGTTACAAGTAATTGCTTTGTGAATGAAGAACTAGTTTTCTTTGTTTCAATTGTTTTAATGCAGAAACGATTACATAGTAATATATTTAATGATTTTCAAAAGATTCCTCCCTCCCCAAATCTGGCACTGCAAGTTCAAGTTTGTATTATAGTCTTTTTAATGTAGCATATAGAAGGTGACATTTTTGAGAAGCCATGATTGTTATCCTTTACCTTTAGTTTATTTTTTTTTAATTGAATGTCATCATCTCTGGGGAAATTGGGACTGGGGGACGGGGTTTCAACATTTTGAATTCTAGACATAAAGCCTGACAGTTTTACATGGAAGAACTAAGGGCCTCATATATGATTAGGCCTTGGTTGAGACTGTTTGGTATCAAAGTACTTGTGGTGCTTGCATTCTAGGCATATATCTTGCAAGTTCATTCCTTTTTATGGATGGTAGTTGGCTACCATTATGAGATGGGTCTCTTCCTTCTATGTGACTTCTCCGTGATCTGTCAGGAGACTATGGGGGAGGGCATAAGTAGCTGAAAGGATACTTTGGGGTTGGGGGGTTGGTGAGGATTGTCAATTTTTCTTTTTGTCAACACTGATGAGAGAAAATTATGGCTATAGGCTGTAGCTAGCTTATATGGATAGGAATTAGCCGGGCCTTCCTGGAATTTCTTGCCCTCTGTGACTTCATTCTAGGCCAGATCTTGGCTTTGTGTAGATAGGACAGATAATTCAAGAGCAGAATCCACTTTTGCTGAAATCACCAGAACTACAAGTTAGTGGTCTCATTTTGGTGAGAATCCTCAAACATTTGTCGACTCCACCCTATACATACAAAGGAAGACTTCCTGTGTCATCTGGCCTTGCAGGTGATCATTGGGGTTACTTTCCTTCAATGTACTCCCGCTCAAAAACTATTCATAGTTCTTCATTGCCTCTTGAATAATCCGTACTTGGATTTCTGGGTAATTTTAGAACATTTTGTTATACATAGTTAGAAAAAAAGTGATCACAAAAAGGCAATAGGATTTGATAACATGGCTTAGTTACAGTCTAGGTCATGCCAGAGTAACCTTATTTCCTTTTTTTTTTTTAGTATGCTAATCAGGGTATGACAAATCAGGGGAATGCTATAGATCTAATTTACCTAGATTTTAGCAGTACATTTGGTAAAAGTCTTTCATACTGGGGGGGCGGCTAGGTGGCGCAGTGGATAAAGCACCAGCCCGGATTCAGGAGTACCTGAGTTCAAATCCAGCCTCAGACACTTGACACTCACTAGCTGTGTGACCCTGGGCAAGTCATTTAACCCCCATTGCCCCGCAAAATAAATAAATAAATATATATTTTTTAAAAAGTCTTTCATACTGTACTTGTGGGATAGATGGAAAGATTTGGGTTACATGATAGTATAATTAGATGAATCCACACTTGTTTTCTGTCTGGACCTGAAGAGTAGTCAATGACTCCATAGCTTAGGAGAAGATGCTTCAGTAGATCACCCCAACTGTCAGTGTTTCACTTTGTGCTATCATTGACTTCCATAAAGGCATAAACAGTATGCCTGTCAGATCTTCAGATGACACAAATCAGGGAAGGATAGCTAATATTCTAGATTATAGGAAATGGTTTTTCTTTTTTTCTATTAAATTTTTATTTTCCCAAATTACATGTAAATACACATTTTTGACAGCAATGTTTTTAAAACTTTGTGTTCCACATTCTTTTCCTCCCTCTCTACCCCCCCCCCCCCCCCCCCGCACACCCAAGGACTGAAGCACTTCAATATAAGCTATACATGAGCAGTCATGGAAAACATTTCTACATTAGCCAGGTTGTGAAAGAAACCAAAAAAACCCAAAACTTCAGATAAAGGATTATAGGAAATCTTGATTGGTTGATATATTAGGTTATATCTAAATGAGAAGCCTTCTCTGTACATCCCTTTGCCTTAATCTGGCATGATCTTGAGGCCCACCTCACCATCTTGGTTACCCTTATGTAGAAATTTTCTGCCTTTCCATGTCCTCCTTAAAATATGTGTCCAGATTTGAATGTAGTTTTTCAGATGTGGTTTGACCCCAGATATGGTGTGACCAGGACAAAGTAGAGTGGGACTGCCATTTTCTTTCTCTTTTTTTTTTGTTATTGTTTTGCACTCTTTAAAAAAAAAATCCAGGCCTGTGATTTCAGTGGGAAAGGAAACCGATTAAGATTACAATCTGCTTGAGATGGAAAGGGTGGGATCAAGGGTAAATGCAAAAAGATTGGTGGGGAGAAACACCACCTCATTGTCAGAGTCTGGAGCTAAGGAGGTGAGAATGGTGGATGATATCATTGTGCCAAGAGATAAGGAATAGGGTAGTCAGTTAGGCATTGTGCTAAGTAAGCTTTGGGGATAACAGACAAGCAGAAGACTGAGCTTGTAGGAAATGCTTTCAATTTTCTCAGTAAAATGTGAGCTGAGTTCCTCAGCTGGAGGGTAGGCTGGGGAAAGATATGAGGTGAGAGGCTTGAGAGAAGAAAAGTTTTGGAACAGCTTCATTGGGGAGCAGGAGACTCAAAGAAGATCCTGCTTGGGAAGGGAGGAGCAGTAAGGTTAGAGCATGGTGATAGAGCACGTTGAGGGTCAGAGATACTGAAGGGCTGGCCAGGAAAAAGAAGATGGTTAGAGAGGAAGAAAATATGAGAAAAGAAGAACAGGAGTCTGTACACTGATAAAGAGATGTGGCAGTTTTTGATTGTTGGAGTGGAGCCCTTGAGGATGATGGCGGGGGTTAAGGCTGTAGTGTCCTTGTGTACAGCTGAAGTGAAGGAGAAGAGTAAGTCATAGAAGCTGGGGAGATTGAAAAGTGCATTCAGTGTCCCTCTCCTCTTTTGTCTGGACTTTCTTACTCTTCTTTATATATTCTTCTATTCCAACTCTTTACCTCAGTGACCATAAAATAAGTGATTTTTTTAAAGAGGAGCAATCCTTTTTACATAAAGTTCTTTTTACTCTTCCTGCTTTAAAAAACAAGTCTATCTGTCCCTCCTCCCCCCATAAGGGTTTTTTATTTAAAGATGGTGCTTGATTGTTTTAAAAAGACCACATCTGCTCTAGACTGATAGCTAAATGATTGGGTCATCTTCATTTAAAACGGCTGCTGCATATTACTAAAGAAGAATTGTGCAGAAGATCTAACAGACCTTACTGGAGACACACATGATCACAGTGGCGGTGGGTTGGTTGTGTGGTGAGAATGAAGGGTCACTGGTCTTGAAGAAGCCCCTTCTATTAGAACAGGGGTTCTTCACCTATTTTGTGTCAGGGACCCTTGTGGTTGGTTGGTGAAGCCTGTGGATCGTCCTCTTTTCAGAATGTTAGAATATCTCTCTCTCTCTCTCTCTCTCTCTAATTACAAAGGAAATCAATTATATTGAAATGAAAACTGTGACCCTGCCCCTTCCCAACTACATAGGACCATCTATGTATGGACTCCTTGGGGGTATTAAGAAGTGCTACTGTAGAGGATTCGTGGGAGAATGTGACAATAGCCCTGTAGTCTGAGAAGTGGGGGATGTGCTTCAGCCTGTATGTGGTGAGGCACTGACCACATCAGTAAGATCACAGATACATTTCAGTGTGTTCTGTAACTTCCATTCCGGGGTTACTGAGTGAAAAATGAACTGGTAGAATTAGGCTGAGGACAAGTTTAAGGTATCTGGAGTTTCCATTATTTGCCAAATTATAACTAAGGGCAGAATTCTGGATTTCAGAATATACAGTCTGGATTGCATTATGACCTACTTGATAATGTCTTTTGTAATCTTAAAAACACAGTTTGGAGAGAGGAGTATTTTATTACAACACGGAAGCAGTAAGATTGAGAAGATAATTAACAATTGCCTAGAAGCCTGAATTAATTTGTAACTAGAATTTTTTGTAATGCCTTTGTGGTTTTATTGCAAAGTCTCAGGTCTTTAGTGAACTTCTGGACATCGAGGGAAACTCAGCTGTTTTCAGTGTGGAACCATTAGAGTTTTCATTTTTACTACTGAATCATCGAGTCATAAAATATAATAAGGACAAAGGGATGTGGCTGATACTTCAAAAAAAGTTAGACATTTTTGCTTCTATGAAGGTTCTTTCATTTTGAGAAAAGAGCTTCCGATAAAGAAAAATAGACACCAGAACTTAATGCCAGTGAAAAAATCTATATTACATGAACTGGGTAATTTTTCCCTTCCTTCCTTCCTTCCTTCCTTCCTTCCTTCCTTCCTTCCTTCCTTCCTTCCTTCCTTCCTTCCTTCCTTCCTTCCTTCCTTCCTTCCCTTCCTTCCTTCCTTCCTTCCTTCCTTTTGCAGGGCAATGAGGGTTAAGTGACTTGCCCAGGGTCACACAGTTAGTAAGTATCAAGTATCTGAGATTAGATTTGAACTCAGGTCCTCCTGAATCCAGGGCCAGTACTTTATCCACTGTGCCACCCACCTAGCTGCCCCCTGGGTAATTTTTCTTATTAGAAACTTGCGTTGTATCTGCTTATAAATCAAAATAAATTTTTTCCTCCTTAATTATAGAATTCATATATCCAAGTAAGTATTTGCTTTTAAAGTTGATCAGCTCTTTTTGAGGGTTTACCTTTATCCCAAAGATGTTGACATCGCTTGAAACAGTCCTATAATTCTGCTTTAGAATTGCTTCTGAAGTCAGTTTATGAATAACCTAGGAAGATTAGTCTTTGAGATTTATGCTTATTTTTATTGTGATTTTTTTGTTTTACTTAATTTTTTTTTGTGGGGCAATGGGGGTAAAGTGACTTGCCCAGGGTCACACAGCTGGTACGTGTCAAGTGTCTGAGGTCAAATTTGAACTCAGGTCCTCCTGAATCCAGGGCCAATGCTTTATCCACTGCGCCACCTAGCTGCCCCCGTTTTACTTAATTTTTAATGAAAGTAGTTACAAAAGAGGAATTTGGAAAATATTTGCACATTGGTAATATAGATAGCACAGTGCATAGAGCACCAGGCCTGGAGTCAGGAAGATCTGAGTTAAAATTTGGCTTTATACACTTTCTATCTGTGTAACCAGGGCAAATCACTTAACCTCTGTTTGTCTCAGTTTCAGCACCTACTTCTCAGGGTTGTTGAAAGGCTCAAATGAAATAGTATTTTTTGTTGTTGTTTGTTTGTTTGTTTTTTGGCAGGCAATGAGGGTTAAGTGACTTGCCTAGGGTCACACAGCTAGTGTTCATTGTCTGAAGTCGAATTTGAACTCAGGTCCTCCTGAATCCAGGACTGGTACTTTATCCACTGCCACCTAGCTGCCCCCTGAAATAGTATTTGTAAAGTGCTTAGCACAGTGCCAGCCACAGAGTAAGTACTAGATAAGTGTTAGCCATTCCTATTCTTACTATTTTTTTCATTTGTTTAACAATAATAGTAATTGTGCTAAGTGCTAGAGATACAAATAGGAAAGCAAGGCTGTCCCTGCTTTCAAGGAGTTACTCTCATTGGGGGAGAAAACATGTAGAAGAAAGTTTAGCTCCTGGGCAGATGAAAAGGAGGGCCCACTGCAGGGTGGAATTGCAAGGCCCAGGGGTTCTTATGATGTATGAGTAGGTCACATGACAGTGCCAGAGGGTCTTGATGGTGTAGAGGCAGGGAAGGTGGTGAGCCCTACTGCTTTTCTATCTAATGGGAGAAGAGGGAGTCAGTGACTCCCAACTAATCTGAACCATGTGTATGATAATATGAGTATATATAATGTGCTACAGCTTTTGTCTGTCCTTGGTTCTTGAAGAGGACCATGACACCAGGAACATGATGTCATGCCTTGCAAATGAATTGGATTTAAGTGAGGCAGGGTTGTGCAAAGTCATCAGCCTCACATCTTTCCTCCAGTGCCAAGACATAGATCAGGATGACTGGAGATGGCTCTGGATACAGTGGGAGACCTTGGCCTTTTTAAACCAAGGTCTGTCCCAGGTCTCAGTTTGTTTGAGGCAACAACCATCTAGTGATTAAGGCTAGATAAAAAATGAGGGTGAAGATTGGCTTCTCTTTTACCCAGTCAAAACAAACAAACAAAAATCAATCTGGGAGGGGAAGACCCTCAGGGTATCTGGACACAACAGAAACAATTGCTATTTACACTCACTCTGAGCCATCAGAACCCAATTACTACTTTGAGGAGTGACATTCATTTGGATAGAAAGTAAAACTGGGACACTATCAAACTCCTTCTGGGAATGAGTTATTTGGGTAAGTCCTGTTTTCCAGATACTGAATTGACTCACTGTTTGCTCTCATCATACTGGTTATTGACAAGGTGTAAAGGAGGAATAGCCCTCATGATCTGAACAATTTGTACTGCTGTTTTTGAAGAATTGTTTATTAAAGGCTACACATTTTATAGCAGAAAAATTTTATTTGTGCTTATTTGGAAAAAAAACCCCAAACCCATACAGGTCAGTCACCCCTCCCCCCAATACTTTCCTTAATATTTGAAATTTAGCAGAATTTGAGATATAAACCACTAAAAAGTTCACCTTTCAATAGTATGAATTCAGTATTTAATATTCTTAAATTGAAATATCTTTGTGTGACAAACTTTCTCATGTCTTCTATCACACTTTTTTCTTGGATAATATTTTGTTTTTTTGCAAATTTATTTTAAGTATATTAACTTTAGCAAAATCATAATAAAAGATATTCTCTTTGTTTCCATGGTTCTGATCTCTCTCACTCTCTTTTTAATATAACACTTCATGTGAATACCCTGGTTCATAGATTAAATCTGTGGAATAATTTTTTGGAAAGCACAGTGATGGTAAAAGTATTACTAAATGTTAATACTGTTTCCTCTACAGTTGCTTAGCAATAGAGCTTTGTTCTTTTCAGTTAATATTATGAGTTTGAAAATGATTTTAAAGATGATAAAATGGCTAAACAAAACATATTTGTCTATTGATGCCTTAGCTTTAACTCAACAAACAAAAAAAGAAACACCTCTGAAATATTTGGATTATTAAAATTTCCCGTGATGAGAGTTTTTACTTAATTTTTAGGGGTATACAATGCTAGCACATGCACAACCTGTTTTTATTATTTTTTAAACTGGGGACTTAGAGGTGTGGCAGATAAGCTATAGGAGTGGGTTGGTTTAGGGGTAGGATAATTCATTGGCTGTTACCAGGGAAGATATTGCAATCATCATTAAATTAGACTTAAATCTTTTTTTCAGTTCTGTAAATTCTTTTTTTTTAAGTCATAAATTGTTCCTGCAGTTTCATTATCTGGCTTAAAAAATGGTCTCAATCAGAAATACCAAAGTTACCCATTGTCAAAATATACATGGCTTAGTCACTTTCATTTGTTCACAACCCTTTTGCTTTTTCAGAGAACATTGATTTAGGGATACTGAATCCCAGCATGTAGTTTTGTTATTCTAATTTGTGCATGGTGTTCCCAGACCAAAATTTGGGAAGATTTTTCATAAAAGATTTTTCAATTTATTTAATTTCATTTTATGAAAACAAATTCCTTATTTTAAGTCATCAGCTTTCTCGTTTCGGTTTTAGGGTATTAATAAATGTTTTATACATTTGTTAGTAAAATTGAAATTATATTATCTACCAACATGTGTAGCTAAATCAGTAAACAGTTATGTTAGCTTTTCTGTGAACTTTTGGTATTCTTGGATTGCTTACCTCTGAAAATGTGTTGTTAGTGTTGGCACTGCAAAGACAGAATTTCCTGAGAGGAAGCAATAGTAAAATACTCAGGAAGTTATTAGGAAATGTGAACTTATGCTTGTGTAGATAAGCCACTGAGTCTTTTGTAAATATCAATGGAGTTTGCATCAGAGGAAAAGGAGAGGTTTGCTAACTTTCTTCATAAAGCTAGAAACTTTGACCCACTATATAATTTGTGGGTATATCCTATATCTCATTTTATGGGGTTTCATTGAATAAAAAAAACTTCCTAAAGTAAGAACTTTCATAATTGTTTTTTAAAATATTTTTTCTAGGGTTCAGTACCCAATTTAGATTAGATTTTAGATGTGTGTGTGTATACATGACATCAGTTGATATTTCTCCTGTAGCATTTTAAGTGGAATTTTAAATAAAAAAACTTATTCTTATCTTATACTTTAATTTTTTCTGCACTATGCAATAATTCACTAGCTACTTTAGAAATTTTGTATAGAAATAAAACCTTCCAGGGATTTTTATTTCTAAATTACATAGGATTTTATCTACAACATTATTTAAGATAAAGCAATATACTATTTGGTACATTTTTAAAAGAATTATGGGGTCAGAAAATAAGGTTAGATATTAAATATTTGAAGGTTAATGTTGCATATTAAATAATTCTAGGCCAAACCTTATAGAAAGTTTAAGAATATCATCTAATAAAGCATTTTTCTTTTCTTTTCTTTTTTTTTGGTGGGGCAGTGAGGGTTAAGTGACTTGCCCAGGATCACACAGCTAGTAGTGTCAAGTGTCTGAGGCTGGAATTTGAACTCAGGTCCTCCTGAATCCAGGGCCAGTGCTTTATCCACTGTGCCACCTAGCTGCCCTAATAAAGCATTTTTCATGAAATTAAATTATTTTTGGCAAGTTTTAACCTTAATATCATTCATCGTTTAAGAATATTTGTTGACTACCCACTAACGATTACCATACTATATCAATAATATGTGCAGTATGCCGTAGTTTTGCTTAGAATGTTTTTATAAAACAAAATAAATTTGGGGGTTTAAATTTTCTTGTCCTTTTTACAAACTTTTGATGAGGTATGTGTTGAATATCTGTCATAGAGCTGGAAGGAAATGAAGCAGATGCTGAGATTATGAAGAGGGCAAGAGATGAGAAAGTGGTTGAAAGACGTATGTAACCCCCCCCCAGATGAGCCAGGATGCCTGAGGATGCTTTACTGTTGGTGATAGGGTTTGGGCAGCAATCTGAACTGAGAGATCAGATGGACCTGAATAACCAAACAAGTAACATTTTATACTGAGAAGTAGGAAGGCTTGAGTTTTATCAGAAGTAGATCCCTTCCTCTTAAGCAAACCTTTATTTTTTTCCCTTTGCATATCTAACTTCTGATTGTCTCAAATTAGAGTCACTTCGGGATTGGCCGATTTCAGGAATTGTCATCTGCATCCTTAGAAGATGAGATCACAGATCTTTGGAGTGTTAATATCTTCGTTAAGGTTATAGTTTCTTTATTATATGTATATTTTGTTTTTGTTTGGACTTAATGATGTTGAACTTCGTTGGGTGGTATTTGAAATGCAGCATGGTGGTTGGGAGCAGCTAGGTGGCTCAGTAGATAAAGAACCAGCCCTGGTTTCAGGAGGACCTGAGTTCAAATGTAGCCTTATACACTTGACACTTATTACCTGTGTGACTCTGGGTAAGTCACTTAACCCTCATTGCCCCGCCCCCCCCCCCCCAAAAAAAAAGCAGCATGGTGGAAGGAATGCTGGTTTGGGAGTCTGAGGTGATAGATTCTACTCTTAGTCTTGTACTTAGTAACTGTGGAATCTTGTATAAATCATTTAATCTCCTTGAACCTTAGCTTTCTTATCTGTAAAAGGGATGATCGTACTTGTGCTACCTACTCCACAAAGTGGTTTTGTGGAAAGTGCTTTCCTACTAAACTTTTCTACAAATATGAGATTTTTTTTTTTTTTTTTTGGTGAGGCATTTGGGGTTAAGTGACTTACTTGCCCAGGGTCACACAGCTAGTAATTGTTAAGTGTCTGAGGTCGGATTTGAACTCAGGTCCTCCTGAATCCAGGGCCGGTGCTCTATCTACTGCTCCACCCAGCTGCCCAATATGAGATGTTATAATGCAAATAGTCTTAGTGTCTTCTGCGTTGTAAGGGATTCATTCTTCCCTAGCTATAGCATATGTAGCCTATACCTGTGTCTGTACCAGTCACTAAGGTCTAAGTGACTGTTGGTTGCCAATGCTCCCTTTCAAAGCTATCTGATATTGTGTCATCTGGTCATTGGTCCTCTTTTCTCCACAGTGTCTGCTGCTTTTTGCCTGGCCATTTATTGTCTCTCCTCCTGCTCCATTCATCCCCATCCTCTGTTTTTCTTCTTATCCTTCCTCTCTTATTCTTGCTGTTTTTTCCTTTGCCTTTTCATTTGGTATTTGACCTTATATAGACCACTCTAGGCAATCAGGTCTTAAATCTTTAGGTTGGCAAACTAACCAGACAGTACCTCTTCCATTCTTTAGCTGTTTTGTGCCCTTTTTGTCTGAGTGTGCTAAGAAGCTGTTTCGCTGTCAAATAAACAGACAAACAAACCAACGAATGAATGAATGAATGCATTTTTAAGAGGCTCCAGGTTTAGCCAGCATCATAGGATGATAGAAGGAAAGGTATCTTAAACTGTCTAAAAGAGACTTGGTTGCATTTTGCAACTTGTAAACTAATTATTATGAGGCAAAGCATGTTGTTTTGAGGATACAATTAATCTAGTTTGTTTTTAGCATTGTCTCAGAGTCACACCTGCTTAAACTGTGTTTTTCCTAAAATTTCTTCTAAGTAACTAACTTTCCTTGGGGTTGATTGGAAGAGGGACCTCTGGAAAGCTGTGCAGGTTTGCCATCTGGTGGTCAGTATACAAATTGTGATGTTGAATGGAGTAAAGGGATCCTGGCTTTATTCTGAACCTTGCCTTTCTAATTAAAGCCTGTTAGTGGTTTTTGGTCACCTTTGCTTGTTTGTCTAGTGGGGTTTGTTTAGTTTTTATCATTTTAGCCCAAGAAGAATCATATATTAGAAGCTGCAGTTCAAATATTATGGAACTTACTAGCTACTTACTGAGATTTATGGGTGGTTTTGTGTTGTATGAACCATATCTTTTAGTTCAGGAGAGCTGTGGAATAAAGGTTGGCATAGGGCAAGAGTGTCAAATTCAAAGAGACAGGGACCATTATGCCCTGCATGAGGATCCCTGCAAGCCACATATTGAATTGATTTAAAATGTAATATTATCCATATTTTATTGTATTTTTACTTATTTTGTTAAATATTTCCCAGTTACTTTGGGGGGAAGGGGGGCGGGCAATGAGGGTTAAATGACTTGCCCAGGGTCACACAGCTAGTAAGTGTCAAGTGTCTGAGGTTGGATTTGAATTCAGATCGTCCCTGAGTCCACTTTATCCACTGTGCTACCTAGCTGCCCCCTTCCCAATTACATTGTAATCTGGTTTTGCTGTATTCTGGAGTGTTGTGGGCTGCATGTGACCTACAGGTCACATGTTTGACACCTCTGGTTCTGGTATAATAGATCATGGAAAGGGCACAGGCTCTGGAGTAGAGTTGTTCTTCAGTCATGACCCTATTTGGGGTTTTCTTGGTAAAGATACTGAGTGGTTTGCCAGTTCCTTCTCCCAACTCATTTTACAGATGAGGAAACTGAGGCAGATGGGTTTGGGTGACTTGCCCAGAATCGCATAGCTAGTGAGTGAAACAGCTAAATTGAAAGCTTAGTATACCGAGAGTTGAAAAAGGAGGTGGCTATAGAGAGGAAGAAGATCTCACATTGCTGGGGTTCTACTGAGATGTTGTTATGGCAGACCTTTTTTGACACACACACAAAATGCGTCTGGACTAGAAACACAAAAAAAGCTATTTAAATTCATTTTTAGAAAATGGAAACAAAACACTAAACTTGTTTGTTTTAAACAATAAGAACAAAGACTATAACACTCTTTGGTAAGTAGAACAATTATGATAGAACCAGTTGAAGGTGAGAGAAGAGAAAGGAGGAGAGAAATTATGGAAAAGGCATACTGGTCTTGCCAATACTGGGTTGGAATTCTTTTGGTTTGTGAACTTAAGAGTAAATTGTTGTTGCTTTTTGAAAGTCTGATTAGTGCCCCAGCAGCTGAGATATATTTTCTGCAGTAAGAAGCAACTTTATTTTTAGACTTCAAAGTTTGTTTTGAAATAAAGAATTATTTTCTGTTGAATTCTGAAGAAAATATTAGACTATTAGACTTTGCTTTTAGAAATTTACTTTTAGACCTTAAGAGGTGTCAGTTAAAAAAAAATCAAGACTTGTGACCTTGGGCAAGTCACTTAACCCTCATTGCCCCAGCCACCCCCCAAAAAAAAGAAAGAAAAAAGAAAAAAAATTGGGACTGCTTCTTTCCAAATTGTCTCGAAGTTATATGTACAATCAGCATTCATTTAATTTTTTTATCAATATGCTTTTTGTTTCATTGTTTTCAGCTTTTTTAAAAAAAAGTAGCTTGTTTTAGATTTAATTCAGAAAATTACATGCATTCTCCCCTGCCCTTCCAATAAAATAACAAGAGAAGAAAACTGAAAAACCTTTTCGGAATAAAGAGACAGGTTCTGAATGTAATAGTCCCAGTAAACCTCTCAAGTAGGAAATTATGCTTTTTGGCCCCAGGGTGGTTGTCAGAACAGTAGCACCTTACCTAGCCTTCCTGTAATAGGAAGATGGACATCTGTGTTACCTACCTGAATTTAGCTCGTCCAGGCTCAAAATGAATCTCGTTATAGCTTCAATATAGTGTCTCCTTAGGAAGTTTTGTTGCATATGTAATGTTGGACACGTATGATGTTTTACTTTAGTAGAAAACTGTTATCCAAATACAAAAACTGTAAGAAATAAGCTTTGGACAATTTTCGAGTGAATTTGTGATTCCTGTCTATACATATACACATATTGAGCCAGCTGTGAATAGCTTGCAGCTGGATTATTATAATCAAATTGGAATTATTTTCCTTAATTGACTGTTTCTTACTTTGCATCATAGGGGAGAAATCCTTTAAAGTATTAACATTTAACCATCAGTGTGAATGGTTCCTGACACAGGGAATATTTAAAAGAAGGTACTTCTGTTGAGTATAGTTGCTTTAAATTTTCTCTTTACTCTTCTCTCCTCTAGACAGTCTCATTCAGTTCCATGTCTTCATTTATCAATTGTGTGCTGATGGCTTTTATATCTTTATTTATAGTTCCATTCTTTCCTTTGAGCTTCAGAGTAAGACTTGCCTTTCCTGGGATCTCCTGGACACCCCCATACTCTAGAATCAAATTCATCATATCCCAAAGTGAACTGAATATCTACCCCCTTTCCCAGTCTGCCTCCCTTCCCTCTTCTCTGTTTCTTTATCCTCCCCTCCTCCTATCCAAACAAGTGCTAATATTTTTATCGAGGTACTCTCTCTCCTGTTCCTTCTCTCCTCTACTTAACACCTAGTTGAAATCGAGACTTTCATTAACTCTCACCTGGACTACTCTAATATAAATAGCCTACTAAATAATCTCTTCCCCTTCTCCCCCTTTGTTAAAGTAATCTTCCCACCATATAGGTGGCTGGATCTCAGAGCTCAAAGAGAACTCAGTCCACTGATTCAATCCATACCTGACTCAGATATCCCCCTTTACAAGGGGTCTATCTTCTGCTTTTCTAAAACAGGACTTCTTAAACTTTTTCCACTCGTGAAGCCTTTCTACCCAAGAGTTTTTATGCAACCCTGGGTATATAAGTATATATAATAGGTATACATAACCTTTTACTGTTGCCAATTTTTTTTGCAACCCCCACATCCAGTTACTCGACCCTATACAGGGCTACAACTTTCTTGGCCATTGGAACAAATTGTTCTCATCCACCCATTGGAGTAGACACCCCCAATGACTTTGAGGCCCATTGGTTACTCTTAACCTGGTTTAACCCGTCTGCCCAGTGCTGCTATAATTATTTGGTATTATATAGGGACTTTTCCTCCATTGTTGCTTCCTTGGGGTTATATGCTCAGTAATGGAGTGTTTGGATCAAAGGATACATATGGACATTTTAGTCATTTTATTTGCCTAATTCCAAATTGCTTTCCAAAATGGTTTGTACTGTTTCACAACTCCACAAACATTGTATTGATGGACCTTTCTACAAGCCCTTGAGTATTGACTGTTGCTATTTTTTGGGTCGTTATTGACAACTTTCAGGGTGTGAGGTGAGATTTCAGGGTTATTTTCATTTGTGTTTCAGTTAGAGTATTTTTTTTTTCTATGTAATTGTGAATACTTCACAGTTCTTTTGAGAACGGCTTGTTCATATTTCAGATTACCTATTGGTGAATGGCTATTAGTTGTATGTATATGTATATATGTATTAATTGTTCATATAACTTGTATACTAAACCCTTACCAGAGAAATGTGATGTAAAGCTTTTTCTCATTTGATCATTTCCTTTCTTATTATAGGTTCACTAATGTCATCTATACAGAAGTTCCCTCTTCTGCTTCAAACGTAGTATTATGTTCTTTCAGTTACCTTATTCTTTTTACACTCACTCTTCTGGTTTGATGATGCCCCCTTCAGTCTAGTCCTCCTCCTTAGTTTTCCCATGTCATTTTTTGTTTTGTTTACTCACTCTTTTCAATATCACATTTTCTTTCAGTTTGCTCTAGACCCACATTCTCTTAATCATGACCTCTATAATAATTATCTGGTCTCTTTCTTTTTTCCATACTCTTCATGAAACCAAAACTTCAGGGTATCTACTTTAGACTTTTACCTCTTGGAGCTTTCTTCCACTGCTTTGGAGCATTTTCCTCATGGAGCCTCTTTTCCATTTTGCCTCAATTCCAGAACAATGCCAAGTATTGGAGGTGAAAGAGAGGTGACAGCACCTGGTGGTAGTTCCCTTTCCCCTTTACACATCCATGATTGTGCAGTACACCACTGATCTAGACCCTCCCTTGTTGACCTTTTTCTACATTTGCATGGAAATCTTCCTGTGTCCTTGCTTTCCCACTTCATGTGCCAGTTATCCCTGGGGTTGGGGGTTCCAACTCCCCTCCTCCTACGACAAAGAGACTTTTCAATCACCAAATCTCACAGACGTCATCCAGTGTAAGTCCTCATTTACTTTCTTACATTTCATATCCTTTCATGGACTCTATAATCCAGCAATACTGGTCTTCTTGTTGTTACCTGAACACATTTCATCTCCTGACTTTGTGTCTTTCCTGGCTGTCCTCCATACCTCGATGCTCACCCTCTTCCTCATTACTTCCTGACTTGACTGCTTCCTTCAAGACTTAACTCAAATTCCACTTTTTATAAGAGGCCTTTCTGGTCATTCTCTCTCCTCCCTCCACTTCCCTAGTGCCTTTCTCTCTGTGATTACCTTATATTTATATCATATATATCTTTTTTGTACATAGTTGTTTGCATTTTTTCTCCATTAGAATGTGAGCTTCTTGAGAGCAGGGATTGTATTTTTGCCTTTCTTTTTTATTCCCAGTGCTTACCACAATACCAGGAACTTAGTAAATACTTAATAAATTCTGATTGATTGACTTACCACTTTCCTACTTGCCCTACTTCAGAATTTCTTTATTGCTATTGAGAGTGTTACCATTTTTGTAGTCTTCCAGGTCTGCAAACTAGGTATTGTACTGTGCTCTGCACTCTTACTGCACATATTCAGTTACTAGCAAAATCTTGCTGTTTCTACCTCCACAAAAGCTCTTGAATCTATCATTACTAATCCTGCAACCATCTCCTTAGTTCAGACCCTCATCCCCTGCCCTGTTACAATGGCTTTCTTCCCTTTTCAAGTTTCTCCTCACTCCATTACATCCTCCACAGTTGCTAAAGTGATTTTTCCATATGCACAAATCTGACTTAGTTAACTCCCCTAAGTTCAGTAAAGCTCTTGAATAGATTCTGGGGGCTTCCTATTGCATCTCTTTGACTTTTAAAGCCCTGCAAATTTGGCTGTAATTCATCTTTTCACCTACGTTATTTTTTCATTTTTTTCTTCTTTTTTTCACCTACATTATTAATTATTCCCCTTCCCATACTCTAGCATCATGCCAAATTGGTTGTCTCTCTATTCCTCATAAGTGAAGTGCTATCTCCCATAACTGTGTCTTTGTTCTGACTGGACCCTAGAATGCATTACTTCTTCATCTCCATCTCATAAATCCTTCACTTCCTTGTGATTCAGTTCAAACATAATCTTCTATATGAGAACCTTTCCTGATCCCCCCACCTAATTTATAGTCCTCTCCCACTATAACTACCCTGCATTTATCTTGCAAATATTTACATGTTGTCTCCAAAAGAATTTAAGTTCCTTGAACACAGGAGACTGCTGTAGTTTTTGTTTTTGTATCTCCAACAACTAAAATACTGCCTGGCTCATTAGTAAGTGCTTAAAAAATGCTAGTTTCATCATTTGATACATTCAAAACAATTCTATGACTAACTCCAACAGTGTTCAGTAGTTAAGAGTAGTAGAGGAGAAGGTAGATAACCGAGTACCAGGATTGGCATTTGGAAAGGGATGATCACCAGTAGGGGAAGGGACAGTGGAAAGCAGAAATTATACAATCAAGATTTTGAAGGGAGGGAAGATCATGGTTGGTGGGTTGGAGAAAATAAAGAAAGTTCACATGTAGTTCTGTCAGTGTGGTGTGCCCATTGACATAATAACTTGTATGGAGTATGCATCCCCCCACTTTAGCAATCAGAAAAAGTTAGGGCCTTAGCATCCATCTGTAAATGAAAATAAAGTTTTTTGTAGTTATAGACATTCTTCAAATAATGATTAAGCTTGTGACATTGATTGAGTACTAATTTACTTAGATGTCACTGTAGATGTAGAACTCTCTTTCCTCCTCTCATAAATGGAACAGTAGCTTTTGATAGATTGTTCTGGTTCTAAGGGAAACTGAAGTGTGTTTTACAAATCTGTCCCAGGACATTGAAGTAATAACTGTAATTTAGAACAATGACAACAACAACCAATTGGACACTAATTTGTAAGGACTGTGTTTACTGATATAGCACTAATAATGTGATTTTGTAGATGGAAGACAAGTTGTGGTTCAGTCATGTCTGTCTCTTTGGGACCCCATTTTGGAGTTTTCTTAGCAAAGATACTGGAGTGGTTTGCCATTCCGTCACCTCATTTTACAGATGAGGAACTGAGGCAAACCGGGTTAAGTGAGTTGCTCAGGTTCACATAGCTATTAAGTGTTTTGAGGTCAGATTTGAACTCACAAAAATGAGTCTTCCTGGCTCTAGGCTCAGCACTCTATCCACTGCATCCCATAGCTGCCTCGAGGGCAAGTTAAGATATGAATTTCTCCTTGGACCATTTTATTTTAATGTATAGGTAGATTTTTGACTTTGCAAAAATGATTTTTGATGCTTTTACTAATTGTATGATTTTACAAGTTATTAACAAATTTCAAATATACTTATGCTTCAGTATAGCAATAGATGTGCATATTCTCTTCATCAATACAGATAGCAACCCATCCACCATGTCTTATCGATGTTCTGTAGATCCTTTACAGAAGATTTTCCTAATATGTTAGAGTTTCTCAGGTCTTTCATTTCCTGTGTTGTAATCATCAGTGCAGCAATTCAGATTTTGATTTTTAAACGTTCATTTTTAGCATATGACTGGCCTCCCTCCTCTTCCTGTCATATTCTATATTTCTAGATATATAAAACAACCAGTGTGGGCAAGGAGGATAGAAATTCTTTCCTCCTCTCCTAAAAGCTTCACCTCTGCAGTTAGTTCCCTGGCTTTCCATCTTTCTCATTCTCTCAATACTGCTGTCCAGGACTTTCAGCCAGTCTGGTTGTCTCTTTTTCTGAATCAGTCAGGGAGGTGTTGATACTTCATCATACTTCATCAGGGTGTTGAGGCATCCTTAGTTACTTCATTAATACATTATGATTGTATTCCAGTTGTTTTGTGATGACATCAACTGAGCTGAGAGATGGGGATGTGAATATCTTCTCTTCACTATAGTTAGACCAGCAATATAGTTAACTACTAACATTTGCTTAACATTATTTTCTGTCTTGAATGGAAATGCAATTGCTTATGCTTTGAGACAACTTGATTAATCTGGGTTGCGTAAAGTCCTACATGCTTCTTTCAGAAATCACATAGCCCAGTGAAAATGTTAATTAAGATTTGATGAAGTCTTTTAAAAGTTTATTCCCATAGCATGAGGGAACTAGAGAAGAGATTCTTGATCTGTATGTAATCTAAACTTAAAAGAAACTACTTTTTAAACTGTATTTTAACATAACTGATTTTATTTGTAATTCTGTGTGTTTCATTACATGCATTTAAAAACATCATTCTGAAAAGACTTCACTCAACAGCAAATGGTGATCCACAACACAAAAAGGTTAAGCAGCTCTAATTTATTAACCTATAAAAGACAAAAGATTTTATATTGTCACGATTGCTGTTATAACATTGCTGGGAACTCTGAACTTGGAGTCATGTGACTCAAATTTGAATTTTGGTTCAGTTGCTTACTTAACTTTGTATTCTTGGAGAAATCAATTCACTTGTTATAGTCTCTGTTTTCTCATTAACAAAATGAAGTGATTTGAATTAGGTGATATTGAAAGTCAATACCAAAGAGTTCTTGTCATAGTTATGATATCCACATTTGGTGTAACAAAATTTAAAAAATCAGAAGGAGGGAGCAAACTGCTGGATTTTGGACTTCGATACTCTCTTGCCTTTGCTAGTAAATGTTGACATAACCCTAATTTTTTAATGTACAGTGCTAAATGTGCTAAGGCTGTTTTCTTTTTATCTATCTATCTGTTGTTTATCTATTTATTTATTTTTGTTTTGTTTTGTTTTTGTGGGGCAATGAGGGTTAAGTGACTTGCCCAGGGTCACATAGCTAGTAAGTGTCAAGTGTCTGAGGCTGGATTTGAACTTAGGTCCTCCTGAATCCAGGGCCAGTACTTTATCCACTGTGCTACCTAGCTGCCCCCTTTCCTTTTATTTTAAAAAAATGTTTTGCCCATACTTTAAAAAAAATAAAATCTTAAATGCTACTTCCCAAAGCCTCTGCTATAGAATGTTCCATTGTAACAGAGTAGTCAAATGAGATGGAATGACTCACCGACCTCATAGGTGCCTCATTCCTGATATATTCCCTCATTCCACTCTATCCCCAGAAACTGTTTTTGTTTTTGTTTTTGGTGAGGCAATTGGGTTAAATGACTTGCCCAGGGTCACACAGCTAGTAAGTGTTAAGTGTCTGAGGCTGGCTTTGAACTCAGGTCCTCCTGAATCCAGGGCTGGTGCTCTATCCACTGTGCCACCTACCTGCCCCCCAGAAACTTTTTTTTTAATAAAGAAAAAGTTAAACAAGTAACTGCCTAAAGTTTTTTTGGTTTTTGGTGTTTTTTTTTTCCAGGTCAATGAGGGTTTAGTGACTAGCCCAGGGTCACTCAGCTTCTGAGTGTCAAGTGTCTGAGGCTTGATTTGAACTCAGGTACTCCTGAATCCAGGGCTGGTGCTTTATCTACTGGGCCACCTAACTGCCCTGTGCCTAAAGTTTTAATGTCTATTTTCTGAATTTGCTGAACATGGCATCTATAACCCTCATATTCAAGTGAAGGGAGTGTTTTATCATCTACTACTACTATTATTTGTACTGTGAATTAATGACTATGTAGAGAAACCTCAGAGTTGTTTTAACTTAATTTTTTTTCTTTACTAGTGATATGGAGCATTTTTGCATATGGTTGCTATAGTTTGAATTTCTTCGTTTGAAAATTGTTCATATCCTTAGACCTTATAGCAATTGGGAAATGGCTTTTGATTTTATATATTTGAGTCAGATCCCTGTATATCTAGGATATCCGTTTTATCGGTTATTGTTGATGCAAAGTTTTTCTTTCCACTTTCCATATTTCTTTTACCCTGGCTACATTTATTTCCTTTGAGCAAAAAGCATTGATGCTTTCTGTAATTTTAATTATTTTACCTTTTATAACTCTTTTATCCCTTGTTTGGTTGAAAATTTTCTGACCTTTAATTCTGAAAATTTTCTTTTTTCCATTCTACTCCAAGTTTTAATGGATCATTTGAATTTTTATACTTAGCATAATTCCAGGCTCATAGTAGGTACTTAGTGCTTTTTGATTTAAATTGTACCCATTTTGCGCTTTTTAGCATATCAGACACCGACTAAACCTTTTTTTTTTCTTCAGCTGTTTTTACAGTTTTCTTTTTTGTTTTGAGACCAGGTCTCCCCTGTCATGGCTTTAAATACAAGAGTTGTGATGAGAATAAAATGAGATAATATTTGTAAAGTGTTTTGTAAACCTTAAAACACTATGTAAATTCTATCTATTAGCTATTATTGTTGAAATAAACTTTGGCAAATTTTTGATATGTTAAACTCAAATCTCCTTTTGAGGTCTGGAAGGGGATATAGATAATTAAAGAACATAGTAGTGTCCACTAGTAATTTTGTTTCCTTCCTGAGAAGCAGAATAGATAAAACCTGGAAATTCTTTCTATAAATATGTTTCTAGTCCCAGTTGTCTGGTATTTTGAATTTTAAAAAGTGACTGTCTTAATAAGAGGTGATACCATAGGTAAATTAGGAGAGAAAGGAATAGTGTACCTATCAGATCTTTGGAAAGGAAAACAGTTTTTGACCAAACAAGAGATAGAGTATATTATAAAATGCAAAATGGATGATTTTGATTATATTAAATTAAAAAATTTTTGTACAAACAGAAGCAATGCATCCAAAATTGGGAGGCAGAAAGCTGGGAAACAATATTTGAGGCCAGTGCTTCTGATAAAGGCCTCATCTCTAAAATATATAGGGAATTAAATCAAATTTATAAGAATCCAAGTCATTCCCCAATTGAGAAATGGTCAAAGGATATGAACAGGCAGTTTTCTGATGAAGAAACCAAAGCTATCTATTCCCATATGAAAAAATGCTCTAAATCTCTAATGATTAGAGAGATGCAAATTAAAACAACTCTGAGGTACCACCTGACACCTATCAGATTGGCTAAAATGACAAAAAAGGAAGATAATAAATGTTGGAGAGGCTGTGGGAAAATTGGAACACTAATGCATTGTTGGTGGAGCTGTGAGCTGATCCAACCATTCTGGAGAGCAATTTGGAATTATGCCCAAAGGGCGATAAAGCTGTGCATACCCTTTGACCCAGCAATCCCACTTTTAGGTCTTTTGCCCAAAGAAATCATGGAAGGGGGAAAGGGACCCACATGTACAAAAATATTATAGCTGCTCTTTACGTGGTAGCAAGGAATTGGAAGTTGAGGGGGTGCCCATCAATTGGGGAATGGCTGGACAAGTTGTGGTATATGAATACAATGGAATACTATTGTGCTGTAAGAAATGATGAGCAGGAAGAGTTCAGAGAAACCTGGAGGGTCTTACGTGAGCTGATGATGAGTGAGATGAGCAGAACCAGAAGAACACTGTACACAGTATCATCAACATTGAGTGTTGACCTACTGTGATGGACTATATTCTTCTCACCAATGCAATGGTACAGAAGAGTTCCAGGGAACTCATGATAGAAGAGGATCTCCAAATCCAAGAAAAAAAAAAGAAAGAAAGAACTGTGGAGTATAGATGCTGATTGAACCATATTATTTCTTTTGTTCTGGGTGCTGTTGTTTTTTTTTTTTTCTATTTTGAGGTTTTGCATCACTGCTCTGATTCTTTCTCTTGTAACAAGATTAATGCAGAAATAGGATTAATGTTATTATGTGTATATATATATATATGTGTGTATATATATATATCTATATGTATATGTATAGAGATATATAGATATAACCTATATCAGATTACCTGCTGTCTAGGGGAGGGGGGGAGGGAGGAGAGGGAGGGAGAAAAATCTGAAATTGTAAAGCATGTATAAACAAAAGTTGAGAACTATCTTTACATGTAACGGAAAAAATAAAATACCTCATACATTAAAAAAAAATTTAAAAAAAGTGACTGTCTTATTGCCAAACTGGTTCTTCCTTTATAGTCTGTAATTTGAAGGGAAAGATGCCTTTATTGGTCATTGGAGAATATTTGAATGGATCATCATTGGCACCCAATTGTCTGGTTCTATGTTATTTTAATCTTCTTCAGTCTTTGAAGCATCACTGTTCCTTTTCCAGCATTCATGATAAGTACTTGTTTGAGCCATCATAATTCCATAAACCTTTCCAACTGACCATATCAGAAGCTTTGGTCAGATCAAAGAATGTTTTGTGTAGACCTCTGTTCAGTTCCTGGTGTTTCTCCTGAAGTTGTTGGGCAGCAAATACCATGCCAGTCATTCTGTGGCCCTTTCTGAAGCCACATTGCTTTCAGAGAGATAACCATCTTCCAGGTTAAGGATGAGCCTCTTAAAGAAGATTCTGCCAAGGATCTTGCCACCAATGAGTAAGAGAAAGATTTCCTCCCCTTCCTCTGTGCTTATTACAGGACAACCTTTTCCTTTATAAAGATGGACAGGGGAGGCACTGTTGAACTGTCAGTTTTTCTATGATCCCTTGCCTTGTAAATCTCATCTGGAATAGCATCAGAACCCAGTACTTAGCCACAGTAGAGGAACCTAATGGTATACAAAACCTCTTTTTTAGTTAGAAGTTCAACTAGAGATAGGTCGATTTCAATCTAAAAAATACAGTCAGTGGCTTCACCATTGGTTAATGATGGTCTGTTGAGAAGGTTATATAAGTGTTTAGCCCATCTCTCCAGGATCATGTCCTTATCACAAATCAATGTGGTTCCATCAGCACTGAGTAGCTGAGATGCACCATATGTCTTTGGCCCATAAATAGCCTTTAGGGCATCATAAAAGTGCTTTGAATAGTTACTATTAAGATAAAACTGAATTTCATCTGCCTTCTTACTGAGCCAAGAATCCTGCATCTCTCTAAGCTTTGCTTGCACTTTACGTTTGACGGAGTTACATGCTGCCATCTTAGAGACGGAACTCTGGAGTTCCTATTTTTAATTTAGCAGCTTCTGAATTTTCCCATCATTTTTTTTGGCAGGGCAATGAGGGTTAAGTGACTTGACCAGGGTCACACAGCTAGTTAGTGCCAAGTGTCTGAGGCCGAATTTGAAGTCAGGTCCTCCTGAATCCAGGACCAGTGCTTTTTCCACTGTGCCACATAGCTGTTCCCCCACCATCATTTTCATAAAACCAGTCTTGATGTTTGCTAGTGTTCTAGCCAAAGTGAATAAATTCAGTGCTATACACCAAATCTCCAAAAGCTGACCATTCCTTTTCTCTTTCACTGTTGCCAACCGTGTGTTGGCTCAGCTTTCTTTCCAAGTTAGCAACTAACTGTTTATGCATAAAGAAGCACTCTAATCTCTTGACATTACATCTATTAGTCATCTTTGCCTCGGAACCACTGCTTTTGTTGAGTGCAGATGTTTAGCTTGGAGAGGATATGTCTGTGATCAGTCCAGCATTCTGCACTACATCCTTACCTCTTTGACCTGAAAGTTCTGGGTTTTGGTGATAATTTTCCTGGGAGTTTTCATGTGGAGGTTTCTTTCAGGAGGTGACTGGTTGATTTTCTATTTCTACTTTGTCCCCTGTTCTAAGAGTTTGGGGAAGTATTCTTTTGTAATTTCTTGAAACAGGATGTCTAGATTATTATTATTTTTTTTTGGTTGTGGTTTTCAGGTAGTACAAGGATTCTTAAGTTTTCTTTGAATCTTTTTTTTTTTTTAGGTCAGTTTTGTTACAAAATACATTTTATTTTTCTTTTTTATCTTTTCACTTTGATTTAAGATTTCTTGATATCTCCTGGAGTCACTAGTTTCTGTTTGAACACTCTTAATTTTCAGGAAGTTATTTTCTTGAATAACATTTTGTACCTCTTGTTCTAAGCTATAATTCTCTTTCTATGTATTCCATAGAACTCATTTCTTTTCGCATCTCTTCCCCAACTCTCTCTCTCTCTCTCTCTGACGCAATTGGGTTAAGTGACTTGCCCAGGGTCAGACAGCTAGTAAGTGTCAAGTGTCTGAAGCTGGATTTGAACTCAGGTCCTCCTGAATCCAGGGCCAGTGTTTTGTCCACTGCGCCACCTAGCTGCTCCTCTCATTTGTTTTTTTAAACCATTTTTAAGCTTTTTTTTTTTTTTTTTAAGTGAGGCAATTGGGGTTGAGTGACTTGCCCAGGGTCACACAGCCAGTAAGTGCTAAATGTCTGAGGCCGGATTTGAACTGAGGTACTCCTGACTCCAGGCCGGTGCTCTATCCACTGCGCCACCTAGCTGTCCCCCCCCTTTTTTTAAACATGCTTTAATCTCAGGAACTCTGGATGGACTTTAGCCCAACTTGTACATTTCTTTGAAACATTATAAGTATTTTTGAGTCATTCTCTTCTGGTTTTGTCTTGAGCTTCTGATGCGCCCTAAAAAAATTTTTTTATAGTAAAACTCTTTTCTTTTTTCCTTCCTCATTATTCCAGTTTACTTCCTGATTTTTGACTTTATGTTAGGGCTTTGCTCTGTACATTTCTTCTTCTTCTTCTTCTTCTTCTTCTTCTTCTTCTTCTTCTTCTTCTTCTTCTTCTTCTTCTTCTTCTTCTTCTTCTTCTTCTTCTTCTTCTTCTTCTTCTTCTTCTTCTTCTTCTTTTTTTGGTGAGGCTATTGAGGTTAAGTGACTTGCCCAGGGTCACACAGCTAGTAAGTGTTAAGTGTCTGAGGCTGGATTTGAACTCAGGTCCTCCTGAATCCAGGGCCAGTGCTCTATCCACTGTGCCACCTAGCTGCCCCCTCTGTATACTTATTGGAGGAAGGTCTTGAGTTGAAGTTTTTGTCTTCTTGGGATCTTCTGCTGCTTTCTTGGGATTTAAGTATTGTGTTTTTTTCAGGTTATCCAAAATATCTCTTGCTGGGGACTTGTAATGCTTCGGCGTTCCAGAGTTTTGTGATCCAGGGCAAAGTCTGATCATTGCCCTTCTTCACTGAGTTCAGGAAATTCCTGAGCTGGTTTAGTTCTGAGCATAGATACATATGTACTAGAAGAAAAAAACTTTAGAAGGAAAGACACTAGCAACTGGGCTGGACTGGGAGAGATATCATAGAGATAGTATCCTTTGAGCTCAATCTTCAAGGAAACCAAGGGTTTCAGAGGTGGTGAGGAGAAAGAAGCATGCCAGGCACAAGAGTCTATGCTAAGGCACAGACATAACAGGCCATGTGTGCTTGTTCACGCAAAAGAGTCTGAATGGCTGGGCACAGAACCCATGGAGGAGAGTGTGTGTAAACAGATATTTGATCCCACTTCTGATCTTAGGGAACTATGTACTTTTCTGTATTGCATTGTGTAATGTGACTTTAAATCTGTTTTTTAGTCTAGTAGAAAAAATGTGAAAGTATGTGGCTAACTTTAGAAAACCCAAAGGACTTAGAGAAAAACTTCTCACTTTTTCTCTCTCCCCATTTCTGTTTATACAGGGGCCACGTGAGAACATTTACACCCTTTCATTTTGTCGTGGAGCCAGTGGATACCCTTTCAGTTCGAGGATCTTCTGTTATACTAAACTGTTCAGCAGATTCAGAACCTTCCCCAAAAATTGAATGGAAAAAAGATGGAACCTTTTTTGAACTTGGTATCAGATGACCGGCGTCAGCTACTGTCAGATGGATCTTTGTTAATTAACAGTGTGGTGCATTCCAAACACAATAAGCCTGATGAAGGATATTATCAATGTGTGGCTACTGTGGAAAGGTCTTGGAACCATTGTAAGCAGAACAGCCAAACTCACAGTTGCAGGTAAATTCCCATAAGTGATTTATGGGACATTTTTTTCTACTTTTAATGAAAGGGAAGTCCTAGTAGAACCCATTGGATTTCCCTTATATCCAGTGATGGCATTCAATTTATTCTGTCACTAATACAGAGTGCCTGCTATGTTTAAGCTACTATTTTAGGTACGATGGAAGGCTGGAGTGTTGATGAATACAGAAAAATATAAAGAATAAATGAATGAAGGTATGGTGCTTAACATGTGCCAAGCACAGTTGTCATCTATTTAGAAATATAATTTTTAATTTTTAAAGCATATGAAAGTGTATTTTGTGGAAGAATAATGATTTTGTATACTAACCTCTGACCTTAGCCAAGAAAATTTTATATATCATGTATCCATTTGATAGCAATACTCTATGTATTGACCAAGGGAATGATATTTAATCATAAATACTTTTTCAGATGTTAAAAATCATTAGAGGAATATTTAAGATGGAGAATAAAACTGTACATAGGTAGCCCTAATCGAACTCATAAAGAATAAGTTTCAATGGAGCAAAGTAAGTAATCCTTTTTACAACATTAGTGTTTGAAGAGTAGCAAAAAGTACATGAAATATTGAGAATTTGAAAAGGGCATATTGTCTAAATTGTCATTTTCTTTTTGTTGTCCTAAAACTGGCAGGATTTGTTATTTTTTTTTTAAAGAACAATACTGATCTATGCAAACTGTGTGTTCTGTTTGAAAGAGGCAGATAATTTAATTTGGCAGTAGTAAGCAACTCTTCAAAACAAAGAAAATGCTGAAACAATTTTAAGAGAGAAAATTGGACCATTTCAGTAATTTACTTTTTTAACAATCTGTTTGCCAGGCAATCTGACAAAATGTATTTGCCTAATAAATAAGTTACTGTGATGAATTTCTCCAGAATGTTGCTCCCTTCCATTCTGTTAGAAGTGCATGATTTGAGAATAATCAGTGATGTTAAAATGAGTACTTTGTTGTTTTTTTCTGTCATGTCACAACAACCTCTAAAAACCTGTAGGAGATTACAGTATACATAGTTTTTTTCACTAGTTGGAATTTCTGCCTGCATTTTCTCTGTAATAATAATCCATTTTTGTCACATATAGTAGTGATATGAAATGAAAATATGTCCTTGCTTCCTGTTCTTTCTGGACTCTTCCTATACTATACTTAGCAGTCTCTCTTCCGTTGTGGATTCATTATTTACATTTGTCACCCAAGCTAGATCCATCCTCCTGGTGCCTTTCCCTACTGAACTCCTCCCAAGATGATTCCTTCTTTGCTCAGTTTGACCCACCTCACATTTTTTCTCTTCTTCCTAAAACCTGACCTCATACTAAGGGACTTGAAGATTATATATCGATGCTCCACACAAATACCCTAGGCTGTCACTTCTCATTCTACTCACTTCTTGTGACCTCTTCTCTCTACATCACCTACACACAAAAATGGTCACGTTTTTGATGTTCTGTTCCTGATTTCTGCTTCTGAATTTGCCACCTTCTTTTACTTCCTTCATTCCTATTTACTTCCTGGGTGCAGAGGTAGAGGAAATCATGATCTGATTAAGGCCACTACAGATTTATGTTATCTGATCTCAACTAGACACCTCACTACAGCAAGGCCATCACTCTGATTTCTAAATTCAATTTGCTATTCCACTTTCCAAAGTAGATGTTCTTCTTTGTTTCTTTAGCCTCCCATGGCACTCCTTCTGTGATGGGTGAAATCTGAAATAACTGAGGAAACAAAAGGATTAGCTTCTGAGCCTAGCAGTTTATTAAGCAGGTGATGCCAAATTACATAACAGATTGAGACCAGGCCTCTTCGCTTGACACTGGGACCCCAAATGCAGAGTACATAGAGTTTATGCTTTAAAAGAAAACAATTAACAGGATATATACCAGATACAAGGTTAAATATTTTGAATTTTAATTGGAAGAGGGAAGTAAACAGGTATAATTCCCTAAAAATCAGAAAAGGGGTGTTTTGCTCCCTCCTAAGTGTCCTGTATTCAATCAAAGGAACAAGGAAGTAGAGTCAAGATGGTGGATAAAGGGCAGCTACTCAGTGAACTCTCCATGATTTCCCCTCTAAAGAACTTTAAAATAATGCCTCAAATGAAACTTAGGAGTTGTAAAGCCAATAAAAAGTCTGGGGTGAGACATTTTTCGGGCCTGAGAAAACTTAAGAGATCAACAGGAAAAGCCTGTGACTCTGGGTTGGAGGTCTGTCAAGAGTGCCCTGCCCCCCAGTAGTGACAATAGTGGTCACTGTAGCTTTGGGAATTCTAAGCCTAGAAATGGTACAGGGATTGGACAGCTGGTCAGAAAGAGACTATAAGGGACCTTTTGCTGGTACTGGGTAAAGCTGGAGCTAATCAGCCACTCCGTTGCCCATATGCAGTTCTGCGTCACAGTTCCAGGACAGAGAGAAACTCTGATGGTTGGTCAGAAGGGAGCAGGGGGCTCTGGTCACAGTCTCAACACAAAAAGGAGCTCTTGTGGCTGTAGGGGACCAGAGGCTCTTCATGGGTAAATACCAGAGCACAGACCAGGAGAGCAGTGACCATACCTTTCTCAGGAGCATACCCTACTGCTAACAGAAAGGAGAAATGCTGGAGGAAAAAATAGATACATTAATGAACTGCTGGTGGAATAGTGAATTGGTCTGACCACTCTGGAGAAAAATCTGGAACTATCCCCCAAAGATTGTAAAACTGTGATTACCCAGCAATACCACTACTAGGTCCTGTATCCCAATGAGGTCAGAGAAAAATGACAAGGACCTATATGTACATAAATATTTATAGCAACCTTTTTTGTGGTGGCAAAGAATTGGAAATGGAAGGGATGCCCATCTGTTGGGGAATGACTGAACAAGTTGTGGCATATGATATGATAGAATACTATTGTGCCATAAAAAATGATGAGGTGGGGATGGTTTCAGAAAAACATGGCAAGACCTACATGAGAAAAATTGGGAGATGATTGTGTACAATAAGAGCAATGTTGCAAAGATGATCAACTGTGAAAAACTTGGCTACTCTGATCAATACAGTGTTCCAAGACAATTCCAAAAGACTCATGATGAAAAATGTTATCCCCCTCCAGAGAGAAAACTGATGAAACTGAGTGTAAATTGAAGTGTAATTTTCTCACTTTTTTGAAATATGGCTTATACAGAAATATGTTTTGACTAATTTCACATGTATTATTGGTATCATCTTGCTTGCCTTCTCAGTGGTTGTAGGAGAGTGGGAGAAAATTTGGAACTCAATTTAAAAAGAATGCGAAAAACAAATAAATAATAAATTAAAATGTTTAAGAAAAAAAGGAACATGGAAACAGTAACTGAATGATGAGTAGAGGGCCAGTTTAACATAAGGCATATGAGCTCTTTGAGATGTATAATTGTGAGAAAATGCCTCATGTTAATCTTTCAATCTGGCTGGGTTCCTAGTCAGCATAACATAGGTCTTAGTTAAGGATCTCTTGGCAACAGGTAAAGGTGGTCCAGCTTCCGAGGTTTTCAGGGTTAGGTTCAAATAATACAATAAAATTTTCTCACAATTCCCATAATTGAATACAATTTTCTCACAAGATAGAAATTGGACTAGAGCCATACTCGAATAGAAAGGGAAGTGAACTGGCTACATAATTGAGTCACAAGATGGAATCAGTATGGTTCACTCAGTTCCCACAATTCCCCACTTTGATTCATGGGGAAGGGATTCAGCCACTTATTCCTGTAGATCACTTATCTCTTAGCCAAATTTATAAGGGTTTTTAATGTGCTAATGATTAATATCAACATAAAGTACCAAGAAAAACCACTGGGAAGTATCCTCTCCCATAGCTTAGTACTACAGCTAACACAAAGTCCAAGAACAACAATAGTGATAATATACAAACCTTGTTAAATAGATCCTGTAGATAAACTAAGACTATAGATCAAAATATTTAGAGGGCTCACAATAGACTAATTTGGAGAGGGGAGATTTACATATCACTAAGGTAATCAAGAAAACTCAGTAAACATAAACACCATGAAACAAAAAGTCAAAGCAATATGGCAATGTCAGTCATTAAGATCAAGTCTCTTTGTATCCTAGTAACCCACTCCCAATGTTCATTTAATCAACCCATCTTGGGCAGCTAGGTGGCATAGTGGATAAAGCCCTGGTTTGGATTCAGGAGGACCTGAGTTCAAATGCAGCCTTAGACACTTGACACTTACTAGCTGTGTGACCTTGGGTAAGTCACTTAACCCCTCATTTCCCCAAATAAACAAACGAATGAATGAATAAATTAATTAAATTAATTAAAAAAAATTTAAAAGCCCATCTTGAATTCCAAATGTCCCATGTAGTTGTCTGGTCCCTGGAAATAGTTTTTCTCTTGGACATTCTGGAATAGGCCTAATTCATGGATAACTCTGAAGGGGGCTCTGCCTCTTTAGTTCCAAATGATATATATTCCTAGTTATTTCTGCTAAAATCTGCTAGTAATAAGACTTAATACAATTTAATACAACCTCTTAAATTTGGTTTCCAATAACTAGTTCATGTGGTAAAAAACCAATTCAAACCTTATTGTTCTGATCATATTATGCTTTAAGAAGAACATTAAATTAGGAACTCATACTTTACCTGAGACTTTAGAGACTTTCAGTATTCATATACCACTTACTGTTTTTATCTTTACTAAAACTCTGTACCTGTCATAAGAATTGAAAAAAAATTTATGAGGGTCTTGTAAAATGAACCCTTGTGTCTTTTTTATTTTATTTTATTTTCCTTGTGTTTTTTAAAATTATTAGGCAGATGCTTTAAAAATGGGGAAATAATTTCACTTTCTTTACAATTAACAATTCAGTTTTATATTTTTGTTCAATCATTTTAGTTATATCTGAGTGTTCATGACCCAATTTGGTTTTTTTTTTTTTTTGGCAAAGATACTAGAGTAGCTTGTCATTTCTTTCTCCAGCTTATTTTACTGAAATTGAGGCAAACCAGGGTTAAATGCCTTGCTAGGGTCACACAACTAGTAAGTGTCTGAGGATGAATTTGAACTCATGTCTTCCTGATTCCTGATCTGGTGCTCTATCCATTGTGCTGTCTAGCTGTCCTGACGTTTTATATGTAAAATACTTTATCCAGTTTTGAGAACTTATTACTAAAACATCAGTAACAGCAAAAACAATCAAAGTCAGAATTTCCATATTTGATATGTTAGAAGTCAGTCATATACATATGTACATATCCTAGTTTTTGGAGAAAATAGTCTAATCTTGTTGCTTTCTCAAAATGAATTATTCCATTTAATTAGAAAACTTTAACATTGCATCTTTGTCTTATTGCTGTATAATTGTTAAAGTTCTTATACTTGCATCCTATTATAGTAACTCAGATGTTCCAGTAACAATCTATTAATGAATTGGAGTTAGTATTTTTACAGAAAACTAATTATTTTATTGTATTATAATTAAATACAAATTACAGAACTTCTAGTGCTCACCTACCCTGTTTTTAGAAATTTAATATGAAAGGAAAAAGGCGGGACATAGTTATAACAATGTTAAGACTTGTCCCCTTAAATGTACAGACTGACCTGAAATATACCATAACAGGGAATAAATTTCCTTAGTTGTCTTTTATTCCAGACATGCAACATATCTGACAGCCAATCATGCAGTAAAACTTAACATTATTCCTAGGCTATCAAAAGCCCAGTTCTGTATTCACTAAAGAAATAGCACAATGGGGAAACTGAGTTGAAGCTTCTACCTTAGGCCATGCCCCTCAAGTTTTCCCGGGAACAGACATCCATCTGTAGCAGTTTTCGTACTGCAGTACATTCCCATTTTCTCCTTGCTGCTTGTTGTTTTGTCCTTCATCCTTGAAGATGACCATGACACTGGGAGGTCATGTCATCATTTGCAGGGAATTTGATTTAAGTAAGGGAGGTCTGTGCAGAGTCACCAGTTTCACTCTCTTCTCCAGAGCTATCTGGGTCCAGTGGCAAAAAATACATCAGGATGACTGGAGATGGCTCCCAATGTTTAAGGCAATTGGGGTTAAGTATCTTTCCCAGGGTCACACAACCAGTGTCATGTGTGTGAGGTGAGATTTGAACTCAGGTCCTCCTGACTCTGGGGCCAATGCTCTGTCCAGTGTGCTACCTAGCTGCCCCTTACCTTATAGACCATTGGCTCAATGACAAGTCAGACAACTTTCAGAAAGGTGATTTTATATGAAAGAGGAACATTTATATTAGTTCCCTTTAGACTGTTAAATATTTAAATATTTAATCTCAACCATGTCATAACACTGTCACTTTCAAGGACTATGAGGAATCAACTGGCTTTATAATTAAACTTAACCTGTTTTACATTTTCTGGGTGGAGACTTATCATTGTAATCTCCTGCTTGGTCTTCCTCCAATCCTTGCAATATTCTTAAGTGGTTTATATTGCCTGTATAATACCTACATATTTCTTAGTCTGCCATCTAAGACCCTTTCAGTTTGTCTCCAACCTGCTTTCTCATCCTCATTTTACATTGCTTCTCTTCCTATATTCTCATTTCAGACTGAATTTGGGCTGTTCCTCGAATATGCTTGCCATATTGTCTTCCCCTTCTTTGTATTATAATAGGTTCTCTTGGTCCCTGCAAAGTGCTCCATCCTTACTTGCCTTTCAAAATCTTCTTCGGAAAAAAACAAAAAACAAAAAACAAAAACAAAAACAGATAGATATGTTTTCAATAAGGTACAAGTGGAAAGAAGGTTGGTTTGGGAGTCAGAAAGCCTGGCTCAAATCCTAGCTTTGTGACCTTTTATCTGTGTGCCTTTGGGCAAGTCATTGGAACTCTGGGACTATTTGCTCACCTGGAAGAGAAGCACTTGTACTATATGTCCTGGAAGATGTTACCCAACTCTATGATCTTATAAGCCAATAAAATAAAATGAAAAACGAAAACAAAAACAAAAACAAAACCAGAATCTTCTTTGGATGTCAATTTCATTACTCCATTAAAATGAAAGGGTTAGACCAGATCACTATTATCAAATTAATGTAGAAACATATCCCTGCAGGCCTCATATTGTCTTAGGAAGCCAAAATTTAACATTGTCCATACTTTATAGTATTTTTATTCATTTTGTTAAACATTTCACAATTATATTTTAATCTGGTTCCAGCCACACTCGAGTTTGCTGCCTATAGGCAAAATCATCACAAAACTGTAATTGTTATATGAATAAAAAGCGAAAAATGCTGCTCTAAATATTTTATCCCATATACGACTTTTCTTTTTATAACTGACCCTTTGTAGTTACTGTTTTTTTAACTCAAGCTAAGCTAGAAGTCAAGAAAACAGGAGCTCAGTTCTCTGGAATTAATGTTAAAAAAATAAAATATTTAATAATATTTTGATACTACTTAAGAAAATTAATATTAGCTTATGATGAAGGGCTTTACTCCACTGGGGTTTATTGAGCTGAGAGGTGACAGGATTGGACCTGTGTTTTAGGAAGATGGATTGGAGTGAGAAGACACTCGATATTTAGAGAGAGAATGGTCTTGCTCACAGCCTCAATTTCGCTAGGAAAGATGTGGGAGGGACAAAATGAAGGGTCATATAGTTTTCATTTTTTTTGTAGTCTTTTAAAAATTAGTGATCTGAATTATAATCATGACAGAGCAGCAAATACTTTAATACATCTCTGGCCTCACAAATGTCAGTTCTTCCTGTATGATGCCGATGGCAGTACATCCTCACATTCTCATCAGTATAACTCTATCTCTATCATAGTTGGTCCATGCCATATGCTGGGAGCCTCACTCTAGATCTTTGACATTGGAGACCTGTTGAATCTATAGGCTGTCTATTGCTTATCCTTGCTCTAGCCACATGACTTAACAACTTTTTTTTTCCCTCATCAAGTGTCCTGATGACATTTCTGTCGTTCTACATACTTACACCTTGATGATATGTTTTAGTGTAATCACACCCATTGTGTTCCTCTCCACATTTCTTTCAGTGGTCTTCAACTTTTTATTTCTTTGGCTACCACGGCATTCTTTGGTTCACAGCCATATATCATCACCAGAAGAATGTTGTTAAAGAGATGAATGCGATTTCAGGAGAAGCTTGGAATTATTCTAAAAATCGCTGGGCAATTTCTCAAATGGAATCCAGTCTGCTGTTTTGCTCTTCCTAATCAGGAAATCGGTTTAGCTTATTGTTGTTTGTACTGTCCGCCTGTCGGGACTGCTGTGCCACCTCTGAGAGTTGTCTCCAGCTCTATTTCATAGGCTGGAAAATGGGCCAATTTTTAAAAAATCTGCATGGTATTTCTTGTATTTAACCCTGGTATTTAGCCCAGTCTGTTCTGCGGGATTAAGAATTTCATTTAGGAGTCCCTGCTTTGTTCTGAGTCTTGATTCAGTTAGCATGAAGTTTCTGGAAACAAGCGTGTCTAGAAAACCATAGCATGATCTGAAGCCTGTCTTCTGTTTGGCGTCTGTCCTGAACATTCTCCATGATGGAAAGTAAGATCCTTTGATGAGCATATGTTTTTCTTTATGCCTCTCTCTGTGTTAATAATCAGAGGGTTGTGGAAGAATCTTTCTCTTCTGTCTTCAAAGGAGGCTTTAAGGATATTGACGTATGAATGGTCCATACCTTGTTGGAGGAGATCATTTAAAGTAGTGCTTTGCTGATGCCAGTCATGCTTTTATTTTTCTTAGAGGATAACCATGATGGGGCCAATTATTTGATTTTAAAGATATAGGCTGCTTGAGAGCATAAGCTATGAAACCTGCTTATTCCTTCTTCCTTCCTTCATCAAGATGCTTATTTGCATGTATGCTGTGTGCGTGTGTGTATGTGTATGTTTAATCTGGATTGTTCACTCATTGTTAAGAGTAAATTGCCTATTTAGGAAACTATTCATGCAGATTGTCAAATCATCTATAACTTATAGTTGCTGAGTATTGCTTGAGGCACTTCATGGTTAATTTTTTTTCCTATAATCATAGAGGTATTTCCTTGAGCAAAGGATGTCTAGTCCAACAGCTCTTCTCATTTTGTTTTCCTTTAATGTGGTTTTCCATTTCCTCATGAAGCCCACTAGAGATTGTGATGCTAGTTCGCAAAAGAGCTCATTATAAAAATCTAGGTATCTTTTTAAAAAAACATGTTTGCCCTCTTTCTAGTATATTCCTTATGTGCCCTTAAGATAATTTTGCTTAGTTGAGTCTCCCGAACAATAATTCTCTATATAAGAATCTTTCATCATCAACCCTTAAGATTTTACAAATAAGTTTATTTTCTGAGCTACTGTTCCCCTTCCTAGTCTGGAACTATGAACAGTAATCAGATCAACTCTTCCATTGTTAGCCGGATGGCATATATCCATCTATTATTCCCCTCATGGCCCTATTCTGAAGCAGCTAGGAGATGCCATGGAGAGAGCATCAAGCTGGAGTCAGGAAGATCTGTGTTCAACCAGCCTCAGACACTTACTAGCTCTGTGACCCTGGGCAAGCCACTTCACCTCTGTTTGCCTTCATCATTGGAGAAGGAAATGGCAACTACTGCAATATTTTTGCCAGGAAAACCCTGTGGATAGTTGGGTCCATGAGCACCACGACTGAATGACAGAAGTGGCCCAGTCACAGTACATATAACTTTTAGGACCAAATGGCCTCTCTCTGGCCAAGATTCTCCTTCTCCACCATTAGAATGCAAATTCCTTGGGGGGGGTATCCATCTCTTAGTAAAATGCACTTGGCACACTTAAATGTTGATTTCACTTATGCATTCTCCATTTTGGGTTTGTTCTCTACTTGTTTATATCAGTCAAGCTCTTTAGAAAATGATGCTGGTCCTGTATTGACGTTTGTCCTTACTGTGTTTTTCTGATTATTCTTATAATCTAAACTATTGGACAAGGGAATGCTGTGGGCATATTTTACCTAGATTTTAGCAATGCTTTTGATAAAATATCTACTATTTTTGAAGCAATTATGAAGAAATATGGATTAGACAATAATATAATCTGATAGATTCAGAAGTCTATGTTGGATAGTTGGATTCAAAGTAGTTTTTAATGATTCAGAGTTAACATGTCAGGAGGTCCTGTGGAATGCCCCAGGAATTTGTGGGCTGGTCTGTGCAATTTAACCTTTGTATTAATGATTTGGATAAAAATGTATAGATATATGCTCATCAGATTTGTAAATGACACAAAGCTGAAAGAAATAACCACTCAATGGTGCCGCTATGGTGGCGCAGTGGATAAAGCACTGGCCCTGGCCCTGGCCCTGGCCCTGGATTCAGGAGGAACCTGAGTTCAAGTCCAGCCTCAGACACTTGGCACTTACTAGCTGTGTGACCCTGGGCAAGTCACTTAACCCTAATTGCCCCGTCCAAACAAGAAAGAAAGAAAGAACTACTCAAAAAGAGAAATAACTACTCAAAGTATGGATCTAAAAGGCTAACGCACTCTGGGGTTAAAACCTGATAAAATGAATTCAATCAGGATAAATGTAAAGTCTTATAATTGGATACAAAGATACCAGCTTTACAAGTATAGGATGGAGGAGTCCTAGATAGACAACAGTTGCAAAAACAAAAACAAAAAACGGGGGGTGGGGGGTGGGGGAGGGCAGGGTTAATGGACAGCGTGCTTGATGTGAGACAGTAGTTGGATATAGCACCATGAAAAAAGCTAATTCAGTTTTGGGTTGTACTGAGTGGCAGATCTTTGAGAAATGAGGAGATGACATTTCTACTGTTCTCTACCCACATCACACTTTACCTGGAGTATTGTGTTAGTAGTTCTGGGCACTCCATTTTAAGAAGGCCACTGATGATCAGAAGATTTTCCAAAGGAGGGAAGAGATCGTGAGGGGCCTTGAGTCTATGTCATGTGAAAGATTGTCAGTGAAATAGAAAAAACTTAAAATAGGGTTCCATGTTTTGTCTATCTTTTAGAAAGCATAGTACTTAGCAGCTGTTATTTCAGATCTCACACCCGTGTACTTCCCACTGGGACTTAAGCAAATCTACTAGCATCTGATGACTGTTAATGGGTATTTCGGGAATAGGGAAATAAAGGAGAAAACCTTTTTTCTCACCTCAACCTCCCAAGTGACACCTTGACATTCAGATATTTATTTAATGATGATTCTGACTGAAGCTTTCCTCCCTCCATTATTAAATTCTCAGAATCACTCTCTACTGTTAAATCTATGTCTGATGAGAACTGAATAGCTGAAGGTCTTTCCCTCATTCTTTTTTTTTATGTAGGTTTGCCTAGGTTGCATTGCCTGGATTTTTACCTGTATAACCCCCCCACCCCCACTGTCTCTTATTACAAAGTTTGTTTTTTTTTAAAAAAGCCGAAGGAAAAGGAGGAAGATGAAATAACAATTCAGCAAAGCCTATTAATCCATTGAAAACACTATGAAATTGTATTTTTGGTCTACCTGTGCAAAGGGATGGGCCCAGGTATATTCTCATAATCTTTGCTTTGGGCCCAAGTTTGTTCTATGTACTTTGGCAATGTTCATTTTTATTTGTTTTGTGGGTGTTATTTTCCCATTTTCCCTTGTTGTCCATTGTACATATTGTTTTCTTGCCTCTGCCCATTTAACTTTGCATTGTTCATGCTCCTGTATTTGCCATGTACATCGTTTCCTATAGCACAGTAATATTTCATGTGCCACAGTATGTATAGCCATTCCCCAGTTGATAGACATCTACTTTGTTTCCAGTTCACAAAATGCTGCCATTCTTATTTTGGTATATGTGGAGCCTTTCGTTTTGTCAGTAACTTAGCTGGCATCTATTTCTAGGAATAGAATAGAATCTCTGCGTTGGTATGGCATTTTAGCTATTTCTTTGTTGCATCCAAATTGCTTTCTGGAGGTTTGTACTAATTTATAGCTCCAACAACGATGCATCATTGTGCCTATCTTTCTAACCCCACCTCCATTTTTAAACATTTATGAGACTTTTGTCCAGTATGAGTTTTCTGGTATGTACAATATTTGATATTTATATAACTTCATTATTTACAAAGCACTTCACATACATTACATGCATTGTACTTTAAGGCAACTCTTGACTAAACTGATGTATATATCACTGTAGATTTATATAATGTTTTTAAAATGTTCTTTTACTCATCTCCTGCTTATGCTTCTGACTTTCCAGACTTCACCCCCTGATTTGAGGGTAGAGGATGGAACAATTAACTTCTCCCAAAGTCTTCCTTTCTTGAGTGCTCAGAACTTTGCAGGCAGCTAGCTGCATTTTCTGTCAGCTGCTCTGCTAGTTTCCACTCTAGGGAACTCCCTCTTCCTGGGGGAGCACCATTCTCCCCTTCCCCTTTTTTAGCATCCTTTTTTTGTGTTGACTTTCCGCATTTGATTGTAAGCTTCTTGAGGGCCAAAACTGCCTCTCCTGTTTCCTCATTCATATCTCTACTACCTCGCAGCATAATGCCTGACCCATAGAGTAGGTGACTGATAACTACTTACTGAATTCACCATGCCCTTTTGCCTCTGTGGCTCTCTCCTCCAACTGACGAGTTCGTCCTAGAAATTCCATTTTTGAGAAAGTTCCTATGCCAGCCATGTTCACGTCCTTCGCTCCTCTCTGAGTTCTGTTCTTGACTCTGGACTTCCTCCTTCATGATCTTGCTTGGATCCTTTCTCTTCCTCTCCACCCCTATTTTGAGCTCTCTTTTATGTGTTGTCTCTCCTCCTCCCCATTAAGCTCCTTGGAGAGAGGGACTGGCTTTCTTGTAGCTTTTATTTATATCCCCAGTGCTTGGTGTGCCAGTGTCAATTCTTGTAGTCTCGTAGACTTGAGAGCATTCTAAAATGTCAGCTGTTATGAAATACATTCGGTGTCTTGTTGTCCAGGTGTGAACTATTTGTTACCACCAGAGTCCTCTTTGCACTGCCTCAGAATGAAATGAAGGTGACTCTCTCTCTGCATAAAGGAGTCCATGCAATGGCCACCAGCCAAGCTGGAACCTTTGCTCAGTTTCAAGAGGCTCATCATCAGAAGGTTTGGCCCCCAGGTTAAGAATTCATTTTGGCACAACTCATGTAAAGCAGATGTCAAAGTCTTCCCTCCCGACCACTCAAGCACCGCAGCTGTTTTCTCCTTGTTTTCTCCAGTTTTGTTTTCCTCCGATCTCATGCTTTTCCCTGCCGCTGGGTGGAAGGCTGTAAACATTCTTCCACCATGATGATTCTTCTGTTTTACCTCTATTGAAAGTCCAGGCTAGGTGATGCAATAGGTAGGACAGGGAGCTTGGAGGAGAAGACCTGAATTCAAATCCTTTCGCAGATGCCGGCAGCAAGGGACCACAGACAGTTACTGTATCACCTTTGGTGCCTGTCTAGGCTCCTTCTCTGTAAAATGCAAAGATTAGGTTGATTTTGAAGGTACTTCTAGATCTATGGAGGTGATCATAGATTCTCAAATGAGTGCTCTCCACTCTGCTTTCCTTACTTGCATGTTTTAAAGCATGCCTTCCAGTTGATAGTGCAAGATACATATAACCTTTTTTTTTTTATACATCTCAGTTTATACCTCTGAGTTTGGGTTAAGCACTTTTCCAGTGAGATGTTTATGCTCATTTTGTTTACCTACGCATTTGAGTTGTCTATACACTCGGTAGGCAAAGAGTGTGATTGTGATTGAGACATTTTTAATGTCTTGAGTACTGTAGTTTCGAGTCCAAGATGGGCCAAAGTAGGCCAAGAATAGATCTGGTCATTTATATAGCATCAAAGAAAAGAGGCTGAGCAGGGTGTGCCTGTAAAATAATTATGGCAGCAGAAACATTCTCCATTTCAGATTGGCACCTGCTGGACAAGTTAGAGACTTAAGAGTCTCCTGAGGTACTGAAAAGGTTAAGTCTGGGGGAGGGGAGGGTGTGTGTCACATGACCAACATGTGACAGAAGTCCATCCTAAGCCCACTGTCAATTCTTGAGGCCAGTTCTCTGTGTACCCTTCCATGCAATTTATTTGCTGTAACAGAGCAATTAGATTTTATATTTCATATGGGTTTTTTTTTGTTTGTTTTTGGGGGGTTTTTTGCGGGGGCAATGGGGGTTAAGTGACTTGCCCAGGGTCACACAGCTGGTAAGTGTCAAGTGTCTGAGGCGGATTGAACTCAGGTCCTCCTGAATTCAGGGCCGGTGCTTTATCCACTGCGCCACCTAGCCACCCCCTTTCATATGGGTTTTAACATTTTCTAGATAGTTTAGTAAATTCTTTCTTAGGTATAAGCACTCGCCATGAGAATCCCTACATTTCTGAGCACTGAATTATTGCTATTCATCTTCCCCTTCCCATCCCTTTTAGGTCTTGCGAGGTTTGCCCAGTCAGCCAGAATCCTCATCAGTCTATGCTGGAAACAGTGCAGTACTCAACTGCGAAGTCAATGCTGATCTGGTTCCGTTTGTGAGGTGGGAACAGGACCGACAGCCTCTTGTTTTGGACAACAGAGTCATCAAACTCCCAAGTGGAGCTCTGGTTATCAGTGATGTGACTGAAGGGGATGGAGGGCTTTATCGATGCATAATTGAAAGTGGTGGACCGCCTAAATACAGTGAGGAGGCTGAACTGAAAGTTCTTCCAGGTATGAAGTTATTAGACCTTTCTGCTTCTTGTCATTTTTAAATAGAGAGGTCAGTATGTTCATTAGAATGTTGGTGTTTGGCCCACTTGTGGAGAAAACAAGTCTCAATTATTATTGCAGCACGTCTCAATTGAACCACTTTTGGAAGGATCCTTTGTCTGGTGCGTCCTTGAGTAAGTCTAACAGTAAGGAAAGGTGAAGTTCAGTGAGCATTTTCCTCTGTGCTTGGGCTGTTTTAATGCCTCCTCCTCTCCTGATGCATTCCCACAACAGTGCTCCCACTCAGGGAGTCTGCATTTCAGGACCAGAGACCTAGAAAACTATGATTATTTCTGTGGAGCATCCTCATGTATAGGCTTCCCTGCCCTCCCATTCCTCATAGATTAATTTTTTTTTTTTGGGTGAGGCAGTTGGGGTTAAGGTGACTTGCCCAGTGTCACACAGCTAGTAAGTGTCAAGTGTCTGAGGCCAGATTTGAACTCAGTTCCTTCTGAATCCAGGGCCGGTGCTCTATCCACTGCACCACTTAGCTGCCCCCTTATAGATTTATTAAAGCTTTTTTGTGTCCTCAGCACTGGCTGCAGTAACTGATACAGTGAACTTATTAAAGAAATGCTTATGAATGAATGAGAATAAAAATGCATGAGTTTCCAAGTTAAAACATTCCTCTTTTGTTCACAAGATGAGTGTTAATGGTTGAGCTCCCATGATTTACTAGGTGATATATAGCAGGGCTTCTTAAACTTTTCCCACTTGCAAACCGTTTTCTCCTGAGAAATTTTTATGTGATCTGAGGGATACATAACCTTTTACTGTTGACAGATTTTTTGCAACCCCCACATTCAGTTACCTGAGCCCTTGTGGGGTCGCAACCCACAGTTTAAGAAGCTTTGCCTATATAGAACTTACCAGTAATGGAGTGTTGTCTCTGTACAATTGGTAGATGTGACTACAGTGCTTTGATTGGAGGTCTTTGGACCTTCAATCTGCTACTGTGGAACTTTTGAAATAACTCTCTTTCTCCCCTCCCCCTCTCCTTCCCTTCTCTCAACCCCCTCCTTCTGATATCCTCCCCCCCACACACACATATACCCCCCATACCCCCCTACCTCCCCCTTACATTTTTGCCTGGAAGGATGCTTTTAAGCTCCACTTAAGCTTATTATCAGCGTCAGCAATGATCACATGTGTACATTTAATTTAAATGAACAAAGGCCATCTCAACTGACTAAAATCACTGTTCACACACAGATCATCCCCAGGTGTGCCTAGTGCTGGGCCCACAGGCCAGAAACACTGATGTTTAAAGGTCCTGTGGTCAAAAGAAGTGTTAGTGTAATAGATCATTTATGATGATTTTCTCCAAGTTGAAAACTTTGTCACTTATTTAATCCAATATGGCCTTATTAAGAACTTGAAAAATCCCTGCATTCTTTTCCTTGATTGTGGCATGTTTTATGTACAGGTTTAAAAACTTTTCTTTGAATGAAAAATCTCACCTGTACTTAATCTTGAACCTGGCTTGTGTGCAGAAAACTGTATGACAAGACTGTAATGCATAGAAAATCTTTTCCCATATTCTTGGATAGCTCTCTCTTAAAACATTTAACTTTGAGGATGGAGTTTTTCCCATCTTTCCTCCTTGCTTTTCCTTTGCTCTCTATTTAGAAAGCTCTGTAACATGTAAGCGTTCCTGCAGAGTGCAAAGATGCACTCTGATTTATTGGCCAATCTTCTGTATTTTTCTTCTGCCAAAATAGGTTAAAAGAAACAGTTTGGGAGGGGATGGACTTGCATTGTTTTTTGAATGGTTGATTTTTCAACAAAAAAGATCCAAACTCAAGACATTAGTACAAGAAAACATCTAATAGAAAATTTGAAATAACTTACCCTTTTAGTTCCTTGAAAAGACATTTCTTAAGTCTTTAGATTAAGAATTGTAAATAGATAAACTGTTAACAAATTGTAAAAGGTCAATGATATTGATATCTGTTTCAATATACAGATTTTATTTTTTATTTAAAAGTTGAAGGGGCAGCTAGGTGGTGCAGTGGATAAATCACCAGCCCTGGATTCAGGAAGACCTGAGTTCAAATTTGGCCTCAGACACTTGACACTTACTAGTAACCCTGGCAAGTCACTTAACCCTCATTGCCCTGAAAATCATAGCTTAAATTTTTACAGCTGGAAGGAATTTTAGGAGATCATCCAGGATAACCAAATCTTTTTAATGAAACAGAAATCACAAATGGCTGTTTGTGTTATACTTGTCAGGAATGTTACTTAGTCCATTGAAAAGAAACATTTGGTGATTTATAAATGATAACAGCTAATTATTCCAGAATATTTCAACTTCTTTTAGTTGTAATGCTAAGTGTTTTTATGAGACCTTTATTTTAGCCACTGAATTATATTTTTCTTATTTCACCAGTTATGTGTAGGGTGAAATTATTTGATGTCATTTATTATTTTGTTATAAGCATAAGTACTTAATGATAAAACCTTTCAGTACTGTTTTACACATTTAAAATTAAGTCCCAGGTTCTGATCTATATGAAATTTATACCATTATTTAAAAGATACTTGGATCACTGTCAAAAAGTTCTGATTTGTTTTAAGCAATTTAATAAAGTGTCATTTTGGGCTCTAAAACTATCAAGAGTTAATTAAACTTTCTGATTCATCTACTATTTGGGGGGGGGGCAATGTGGGTTAAGTGACTTGGCCAGAGTCACACAGCTAGTAAGTGTAAATTGTCTGAAGTGGGATTTGAACTCAGGTCCTCCTGAATCTAGGGCCGGGGCTTTATCCCACTGTGCCACCTAGCTGCCCCCTCATTCATCTACTATTAACAACAATTACAATTTAAATTTAGGTTTTTCTATTTTGGTGTCAAAGTTAGTCATGAAAGGGAGAATAGTGAGAAGGTAATTGTTTTCTTACGAACCTTTTGGTTTTTTTTTTTCCTCCAAAATTAGTGTTTGTGTGAGAGTGTGTGGGTGTGTGTAAGGTAAGAAATTTAAAAAAAAGTTTAAAACTTTTCTTTTGAGCTTTTTTTATGTCTAATATACCAAATGTGATAAGTATATGGGAAAACCAAGTCAAACATTTTCAGATAGACTTTCATATTACTAAATTAGCACAATGACTTTAGGCTTATAGAAAATGCTAAAAAAATTATTACATATATTTTAGTGTCTTTCATTGAAAAAATAGTATTTTTTCCCTTCATGGCTCCAAAATTTACATAAGTAAATACATTTACCAAACTTTATATTTTTAATTCCAAATAGAGAAACACTCACCTTGTTTTGGTCTCTTATTATTTCATGCTTTTATTATTGTAGTAGCTTGTTAACTGTTCTCTTTTTTGTGTGTTAAAGTCTGACCCCAAACTTACCTATTCATCCTTATCTCTCACTACTTCCTTATAAGATCCCTATAGTGTAGTCAAATTGCCTTTTAGCCAGTCCAACTAGTCTGTAAGAGGTAGCTAGGTGGTATAGTGAACAGATTGCTGGGGATAGGGACTGGACAGTCTGGGTTCAAATCTAGCCTTAGATACTTACTAATTGTGTGATGCTGGGTAAGTCATTTTATATTTATCTACCCTCAGTTTCCTTGATCTGCAGAATGGAAATAATAACACCTACCTTGAATGATTGTTTTGAGGGTTACATGAGGTACTATTTTAAAAGTGCTTTACAAACATTATTATTATTATAATCCATCCATTTCTTTCTTTATTTTTGCCAGCCATTTTTTGAACACATTTGTACCTATTTGTATCTGCTGTACCTTTGGTGCTGCTGTTTTTACTTCTCCTTGGATTGTTACCTCTACCTTCCTGCCCCCAGGCTCAGAGGCATAGTAAGAAGATGCTGGTTCATATCCTGTCTCTGACGTTATACTACTATACTATGCGACTATTATATCGCCCCTTACATCTTCCAATAGTTCTCCTAGACCTATATGCAGTGTTGGTGGGAATCACTGTATCAACAAAATCATAGGTCTTGACATCATATTACCCCCATGCTTCCCATAAATTCCACCTCTTTTCAAGGCTCAGTTTGAATATTCTCTCCAGACACCTTAGCCCTGAGTTATCCTTTATCTTACTTCCTTTGACACTGTGAGATTTAAAATTGATATTAGATCTTAAATCTCCCCTACTTAACCTTTCCCTTAATTTATCTCCCAAACTAGTAAATGGAAGAAGCTTTTGGTTTTCTAGATAGACCTTTTTATTTATTGTTTATGGTAGTCACAAGGTGATGTTGATTAGAAGGATAGGAAAGTAGAAACACAATACAAATCGTCTTAAGTCTAAGCTTAGTCTATATTCCTTATAAAAACTCACCAAACCGAAAAGGCCACCTTTGGAGGAGAGAGATCTGTGCCGCACCGTCAGGAGTCCCGCCAAGCAGGCAAAAGCCTCACTTCCGTCTCTCCACCCCGGAAGTTAGTCCCCGCAGGCAGTCTGACGTGCGCAACAGGCGGGACTGTTCGTCTCCTCCCCAAAAGGGTGGTCCTTCAAAAACTGGCGTCTTTCAGTTATCCTAACCAACTGGTAAAACTTTCATATTTTACCACAACACTTTGTTTATACTACTCAGCATTTCTAAAGTCTTATTTTACTTTTGCGCACATCTTTTTCATTAGGTTGTCAGCTTCTTGAAAAGCAGGGCTATGTGTTAAACATCTTTATGTCTCTGTGACTCACAGTGCTTTTCCTATAGTAGATTTAAAAATAATTTTATTTAATACATTTATTTAGTTATATCAATTCTATTGATAAATTTGTATAATTTATTATAATTATATTAGTATATTTATTTGATCATTTTAATTGATTCATTGAAGTCAATATTCATATACACAGTCTTGCTGCTTAATGTGATAATACTTACAATTTAAAGACATGAACTGAATTCAGTAGTCATTAATGAAGTGGCTTAAATTGTTAATTGTTAATCATTGTTCATTATTTTGGAAACTTTTTTAGATCCTGAGATTCCATCCAACTTGGTATTTTTGAGCCAGCCTTCTCCACTAATCAAAGTTATTGGGCAAAGTGCAGTCTTACCGTGTGTTGCTTCAGGAGTACCTATACCTATCATTAGATGGACAAGAAATGAGGAGGTCCTTAACCCAGAAAGGTAAATTGTAGCTAATTAAAACCCTTTCTACAGTTAAAATGAGACTAAGGTTTGATCTCATTAGAGACTACTGTTATGAAACATTTTAAGTCTAATTTTGTTTACCATTAGAATTGTTTGGAAGGGGGAGAAATTCTTTTATAATATGAAGAAATGACTCATTGAATCTTGCTTCAATATCCCTCCTGCTTTAGCTTCCATTCACAGACCCTTCTTCTTACAAGATTATACCAAATTCCTCTGTCCCTCTCTTGAATTCTTAGCCTCCTTTAAAGTATAGATTCTTTACCTTTTTTTCCATGGTCACTTTGATGGTCTAGAGAACGTTTTCAAAATACTGGTCATGAATGCATAAAATAATAATACATTGTATTACACAGGAAGTCAATTATATTGAAATATAGTTATAATTTTTTTAAGTTCAAGGATTCAAAGCTATAAATTCATATTTTAAATCCTAACTCAAAAACCATTTTCTACATGAAAACTTTCCTAACTCCCTGATCAATAATGGACTTTTTCCTCTCAGACTTCACAAAGAACCAGAAACTTTTATCCCCAGACTCTCCAATTCTGGTATCTGTATATACCCTAGAAAATAGCCACTATAACGTTTACTGAATAGGGGTATGTGTGATATGGTTAGAACTGTGTTTAGAAAGGTCAGTTTGACATCTAAGTAGAGGATAGACTGGAGTGGGGAGAGACTCATGACAGGGAGATCAGCTTATAAGCTATTGCAGTAGCCCAGGCTTGAGGTGATGTAGGCCTGCACTGGAGTAGTGTAAATGTGAGAGGAGAGAAGGGATCTGATCAAAAGGTGGAATCCTCAGAATTTGGCAGCAGACTGGATATAGGGAAGGGAGTGGTGAGAGAGAGAGAGAGAGAGAGAGTAGTCTGTGCTGATAGCTAGGTTCTGAGCCTGGGAGTAGAGCAGAACAGAAACACTTGAATTCATGTTTGTGAGTTTTTCCAAAGAAGCAAAAGGAAGAACAAATTGAGAATAAAAGTAAGCTTAAGTGAAGGACAATGCACAAGAAGAGAAACTAAATGTTGTAACAGTTTAAAAAAACACACAATCTCTATACAAATAAAGCACATTGATCTTGAAGACAGCATGTATACAAAACAACTTAGGAATTATTGGCCTCCTTGAAAAACATGATAAATCAAAAAACCTGAACACCATAATGTAAAAAATAATAAAAAGAAAACCAGATATTTAGTATAGGGAAGTGGTACCCCAGTTTAAGAACCCACAGATTGCTTCCAAGGAGCATGACAGGGGTCAAGGGGCCAAGACCTTTAAATATAAAGGAAAGGAAATTTGAAGGCACACAAGATCATTCATTGGAAACTCACTTAATACCTGTTGATTTGATTAAAATAGGGAAAAAAATAATAAAGACTTCCTAGTAGTTTCTCATTTGGGATAGCTGTAAGTATTCCTAGGATCTTTGCTATTGTCAGAGACAACCTGATGTAAAATATGAAGTTCCTCAAAATATCTGAGGACTCAAAGAATTACAAACAATCTGTATAGCATAGGAAGATTTCTGAGTGCTGAATGAAAATGAAAAATCTGGAATAGAATAAAAGATAATTGGGGTAGAGTCAAGATGGCAGAGGAAAGACATTAAATGCACAGAGCTCCTGATAGAATTATCCCAAAAACAGCAATAAAAGAACCCCTGGACGTGAGCTGATGATGAGTGAGATGAGCAGAACCAGAAGAACATTGTACACAGTATCATCAACATTGAGTGTTGATTTACTGTGATGGACTATATTCTTCTCACCAATGCAATGGCACAGAAGAGTTCCAGGGAACTTGTGATGGAAGAGGATCTCCAAATCCAAGGAAAAAAAAAAGAACTGTGGAGTATAGATGCTGAATGAACCATACTATTTCTTTTGTTTTTGATGCTGTTGTTTTTTTCTATTTTGAGGTTTTTCATCATTGCTCTGATTTTTTCTCTTACAACATGACTAATGCAGAAATATGTTTAATGTTATTATGAGTGTATATATCAGATTACCTATATCAGATTACCTGCTGTCTAAGGGAGGGGGGAGGGAGGGGAGGGAGAAAAATCTGAAATTGTAAAGCTTGTATAAACAAAAGTTGAGAACTATCTTTACATGTAATGGAAAAAAAATAAAATACTTTATTAATTAAGAAAAAAAAAGAACCCCTGGAGCAGAAAAACCCACAAAAATACTGGTTGAGATTATTTTCCAGCCATAGACAGATTAAAGAGGGCTGTGCTGAGCTACCGGTAAAGTCCAACCCCGCGATCACACAGAGACCCCAGGCACGCCACACCAGAGGAACTTAAGCCCTGAGCTTTTAAATCAGCTGCAGCACCAGCATCTTCTGGAACTGAGCTTGCAGTTGGGTAAGAGGGCTGAATGGCTGGCGGCGGATGGGGGGGAAGTGCAGGGTGTCAGCAGGACCTAGGGAGGAATTTAGCTGTCCCTCCCCAGCAGGGAACCAGGAAGAAATCCTAAGTGGTTGGAGGCCCAGGTTGGGGAGGGGCACAGGCTTGTCGAAGCTAAGAACCACACCACAGAAAGCTTTGCTGGTTGGTTATTTAGTAAGTAGGCTTGAGGTTATCTTCAGACCAGAGAACAGGCCAGGTGAGAGAAAACCTGCCTCCCTCAAACCAAAATGCTTGGGACCCTCTGAAGCTGGGAACAGTAGTGTAGCCGAGAAGCAGGGCCCCCCAGTGGAGATTGTAAAAGAGGGCAAGATGAGCAAGTAAAGAAAGTTCAGAATTATAGAAAGTTTCTTCAGCGACAAGGAATATCAAGGTGCACCCTCAGAAGAGTACAACAACCTCAGGGCCCCTACCTCCAAAGCTTCCAAGAAAAATATGAACTGGTCTCAGACCAAGGAAGCTCTCATAATGGACTTTGAAGAGAAAGTAGGAGAGGTGGAAGGAAGATTTAGAGAGAGGGAGGAAAGAATGGAAAGAGAAATGAGAGCCATGCAGGAAAGTCAACAGCTTGAAAAGTCAAATGGAAAAGGAAATTTAAAAAGCTGTCTGAAGAAAATAATTGCCTAAGAATTAGGATTGAACAAATGGAAGCTATAAATGACTTTATGGCAAACCAAGACACAGTAAAGCAAATCCAACTGAATAAAAAAAATAGAGGGCAATGTGAAATATCTCCTTGAAAAAACAGCTGGCCTGGAAAATAAATCCAGGAGAGATAATTTTAAAATCATTGGACTACCTGAAAAACAGGACCAAAATAAGAGAAGACAGCATCTTCCAAGAGATTGTGAGGGAAAATTGCCCTGATATTCTAGAAGCAGAAGGTAAAATAGAAATTGAAAGAATGCACTGATCACCTCGTGAAAGAGATCCCAAAAGGAAAACCTCCAGGAATATTATAGCCAAATTCCAGAGCTCCCAGGTCAAGGAGAAAATATTGCAAGCAGCTAGAAAAAAGGAATTCAAATACTGTGGAGCCACAGTAAGGATAAAACAAGATCTAGCAGCTTCTACATTAAAGGACCGGAGGGCATGGAATATGATATTCCAGAGGGTAAAGGAACTGGGACTACAGCCAAGAATCACGTACCCAGCAAAACTGAGTATAATCTTTCAGAGGAAAAAAATGGGACTTCAATGAAAAAGAGGACCTTCAGGCATTTGTGATGAAAAGACCTAAACTGGATAGAAAATTTGACTTTCAAATACAAGACCCTGGAGAAGCATAAAAAGGTAAACAGTAAAAAGAAACCATGAGGGACATTAAAAGGTTAAACTGTTTACATTTTTACATGAGAAGATAGTATTTCCAACTCATCAGAACCTTCTCAGTAAGGAAGACACAGGTTTGAATGAATATGAAGGGATGATATCTGTAAATAAAAGATAATTTATGATTAAGACTTTTTGGAGAAAAAATACTTTTAAGAAATACTTTACATGTTTCTAAGGTAACAAATCAATGTCAATTGAACTTAAACTGATTGAAGCAATGCCTGCTGTCATTAGAATTTACAGCAAAAAAAAAACTTTTTTAAAAGCATGAGTTAGGGGCACCTATGTGGCCCAATGAATAGAGCACTGGCCCTGGAGTCAGGAGGACTTGGGTTCAAATCCAGCTTCAGACACTTACTAGCTGTGTGACCCTGGGGCAAGTCACTTAACCCAATTGCCTCCCTACCCCCACAAAAAAAGCATGTTTTGAAAAAATAACTATGACACTTGTTCTCAAAGTAGGAGATTATAGAAATAGAGCTGTTCTAACGTACCAACTATAGCAAAAAGTTTTTGCCTTTTCCCCCCATTTAAAGTATTTTATTTTTCCCAATTACATGTAAAGATAGTTTTCAGTGTTCATTTTTGTAAGATTTTGAGCTTCAAATTTTTCTCCCTCCTTCCCTTTCCCAAGACAACAAGCAATCTGATATGTTATACAGTACAGTCGTGTTCGACGTATTTCCACATCAGTCATCCAACCATAGTAAATGAAAGTTAAACATTGAGAAAAATTGTACTTAGATGAAGAGCATAAATTAATACCAATTAAATGAAGAGTAAAAAGTCAAAATGCTGCTAGAGAATAAGTTTTGTAGTGATAAAGGCATTTGGAATTTGGATTGAAAACATCTATAAAAACCTAAACATTTAGCACTTTAATCTTTGGGCCTGAGTGTGTTATTACAGTATTCAAATATGCCTGTAATCTCATTGATTGAGGAGCTCCTTGTGATGATATAGAATGTAAGCCATCCAGACCTACTCAGTCCTATGTAGCTTTAGCCTGTGTCTTCCCCTCATTTTCCACTGGGGGACCCATCTAACATTCTGCAAGATTTCTTCACTTTGGCTTGATGTTGTGCGCTTCTCTTCTTATCATACAATTTCTGGTTGCTGTCTCTAATTTTTGTTCTTTGGTGTTCTTTGTTATCTGTTACAGGCTGCTCATGCCCACCCGCCATTACCCTCTGTGAAGATAATTCATTTTTAATTCTTCGGAGGGAATTGTATTGCATCCCTTGGCTGCCATAGAGCAATGCTATTAGAATATTAGTATTTTTAAATGGACTACTGAATCTTAGAAGAATACAAATACAAGCAACCACCAGATATTTATTGAGCAATTTGTATTATAAAAGAACTTCACTAAGTGCTGTTGGTGAGATACGCACACACTCACCCATGTGTAATATATAATATGTGACCATATAAAATAGCATGTAATTATGCATTATTTAATAAATATAATGTAAACATTACATAAACATAGATACAATAAATGTTATAATATTTTATATAAACAATATAGCCTACTGTCAGAGAAATATCTGGAGAGACAAGTCACACTGAAAATAGTTAAGTAACATTATGATGTATACAGCAATATCATTGGGTGTTGCAGATGAGATCACTGTAGGCCAGGATAGTGAAGGAAGCCAACTCAGCTGTCGTTCATTTTTGAGCTTGAATGAAAACTAGAAATGGTTTTGAAAAACACTCAGAAGTGAGGAACTTTGGTGAACAGGAAGAAGTTTAGCTGGGATTTGAAGATTATGTGGGGTTTTTAGTGGAAGAATAGGAACAAGGAATGGAATAAAAAGACAGAAAGGTAGGAGTGTGTGTTGTGGGTTTGAGGAGATGTAAGTAGATGGCCAAACTATTCTAGGAAACAATTGGGTATTATGCACCAAAAGTTACTAAATTATCCGAACCTTTAATTCCCACAAACAGGTAGGCATTTCTTCCTCAAGGGTAAAGGCAGAGGGAAATAATACATATATACAAACACTTATGGGAGCAACTTTTCTTGTAGCAAAGCGGGTATTAGTATGTAGCTGAACAATTATGGCAAATGAAGTAAAAGGATATTGTAAAATAGTAATGATAAATATGGAGAATTCAGAGAAACTCACTAAAACTCATGTGAAATGAGCAGACCCAGGAGAATAGTTTACATGGTGACCACAATGATATAAAGGAAGACAACTTTGAAATCCTTCAAAATTCTTCTAAACAAGTGAACAGTCATGGAATCCAGAAGGCTGATGATAAAGCAAGCTTCCTCTTTCTTGAAAGGAAACTAATAGTATAGAAGTGCAGAATGAGACACATTTCCAGATGTTGTTAATGTGTTCATTTGTTTACCTTGATTATACATCTTTATTTCTCTTTCTAGTAATAAGAGGGAGATAGATGGCAGTGAAGATAGGGCACTGCACTTGGAGTCAGGAAGACCAGAGTTCAAATCCTACCTCTTAATATAGTAGCTATTTTCCATCATTTTCAACTGAATGTTCTATAACCATCTCAGAATCAACATGTGTACTGAATGTAATTAAATAATCTTAGTAGTTTATATTGTAAAGAACTTGAAACCAAAGCCATATAAGGAATGATTGGAGAAAATGGATATTTAACTTGTAAAAGAGACCACTTTTAAACCACTTTTTGCTACATTTGAAACACTGACATCAGATGCAGAATTAGATTTTTATTTATTTACTTGTTAATGTATTTATATGTTAATTTATGTATTTATCGTATATAACACCAGAAAACAAAAATAGGACTAGTGTGAAGTTAAAAGGAGGCACATCTTTTATGGGAAATGTTTCCTGACAATTGGGGCTTTTCAGAAGTGAAACATGTTGCCCTTTTGGATATTGAATTCCTTATCATTGGAAATGTTTGTTTAAACACCATTATTGAGTAAGAGTGGTTTATGCTTCAACCATTAATTAAGCTTCATTTTCCAGCACTTATTGTTTCATCCTGTAGCAAGGCTCTTCTAGCATTTCATCCAACCAGATGTTCCTTCCATTTAAAGGCACTTAAGGAAAAGTTGAGTCTGATACCATGACTTTATTTCACGGTGGTTTTGTTATTTTTTAAGACCATCTGGATGTTGGCTGACCAAACTTATATTTTATGATAGGTACTTGCATTCAGCAAAGATTTCAGTTAAATCCATATGTATTTTTGCAATTTAAATCTAATTTATTCTCTCAGTTTAATTTCTACTTTTCTCACCATTGGGTATTCTGTATATATGGATTGATGGAAGGTATATGTGTGGTAAAGTTTCTCCACAAGACTCATTTGCTTGAACGTTTTTTAGAAAAAATGTAAATTTTCACAGGCTATAAGAATGTTTTTTTAAAAAGTAAACAATTCTAAAATAAATGGGGTTGATTTCATCAGGGTCAGTTTTCACACTGACTACATTTTATTTCTGTGAATAAATATAATGATTAAGAAATGGTTTAAGGAATATGTGATAGCACATTAAATTACTAAAGTAAAACCGAAAATTTCCTGTTACTTAATGCTCTCCTTCCTTACCTCCTTTTGTAATCTAGGGCTTCCCTCAAGATTCATCTCAAGCAGCACTTTCTTTGTAGAGCTTTCCTTGCTGCCCCTGCCCCCATCCCCAAGGTTACCTTATGTTTGCTTTGTCTGTGCTTTGTATAGACTTTTGTCTATAAACTTGTTTCCCCATTCCAGTGTAAGCTCTTTGAAAGCATAGGTGATTTTGGTTTTACCTCACAATTAATGCTTTGTTGAATGAATAAATATTTAATGTAGAATGCTTTAACTCTGAAGTGTTACTGGAATATCAGTTCCAAGAATAAGGAGATCAGTGTGGAATGGAGTTGTAGGAGAAAGGCTTATATAGCAGGGGCATGTCACAGGTAAGATTTGACATTGCTAGCTCCCTGTCTGCTGGGCCTTGTGTTCAGAAATATGTAGAATAGTCAAATGGTGAGAGTTTGCTAGCCATATTGGAGATAGTGGGTGTCAGACAAACGGTGAACCATTCTTTTCAGCTCTTAGACCCTCTAACTCTCAGCCTTCCTTTGGAGAATGACAGCCTTTGGCCAGGACTCATGTATTTTATCCAAATTCCTTAACTACTGATCTCTAGGCATTTATCCAAGTGATTCTCATTAGAAGACTCCACACATCTGACCAGAACATGGCCTGTGTGAATGCAACATCAGTGTTTGGGAGAGTGATTGGTTTGGGGAAGTTACCTCCAATGTCTTGCATTTCAGAAATATTGAAAAAACCTGATGTGATTTACAGCAAAAGTGCCCATTTTGGTAATAAAGTGATAATTAGCCATTTTTTAAAATAACATTTGAGTGGAGGCAGCTTTGTGGTGTAGTAGATGGACTGTTGGATGTAGATTCAGGAACATCTGAGTTTAAATGCTACTTCAGACACTTACTAGGTCTGTGACCGTGGTCAACCTCTCAGTCTCAGTTTAGTTGTTGTTGAGTCATTTTTCAGTTGTGTCTGATGTTTTATGACTCCATTTAGAATTTTCTTCTTTTTTTTGCAGGGCAGTGAGGGTTAAGTGACTTGCCCAGGGTCACATAGGTAGTAAGTGTCAAGTGTCTGAGGCTGGATTTGAATTCGGTTCCTCCTGAATCCAGGGCCGGTGTTTCATCCACTGTACCACCTAGCTGCTCCTAGGGTTTTCTTCTTAAAGATACTGGAGTGGTTTGATATTTTCTTCTCTAGCTCATTTTACAGATGAGGAAACTGAGGCAAACTGTGTGAAATGACTTGCCCAGGTCATACTAGTAAGTATCTGAGGCCAGATTTGAACTCAGGAAGATGAGTTTTTCTAATTCCAGACCCAGCCTACCATTCACTCTATCACCTAACTGCCCAATCTCAGTTTCCTTATCTGTAAAGTGGGGAGGATAAGGCTAACACCTACCTCACAGGTTTTTTTGTGAGAAGGAGATGACTTGTACAGTTTTTTACAAACCTTAAGGAGCTACATGAATGCTCACTAGATTATAACATTTGAATGTTCGATCTTCGTGCAAGGCTTAAATCAAGTGAAAATAAACTCAAAGTATTTTAACTTTATGTGACAGCCCTTAGCATATGTAATCTCATTTGATTGAGTAGAAAAGGAGGGATACCCCATTTATGGAAGCAAAAAACAAGGCACATAGAGACAAAGTGTACAGCGACTATGTGGATCACCAACCCAGGGCTTCTGCCTCTAAGTCTTTCCACTCGCCGATGGCAGTAACACCACGAAGGATAATCTGGCCATTTTTTTCTTTTTCAGAGAATGTTTCAGATTTTAGTCTTTTAGTGATGATCATTTGTTAATCAATAGCTAATGTCACGGATACATTCTGTTTTGTGCAGCTCTGAAAGATTGATGCTGCTGGCAGGAAGTAACCTGGAAATCAGTGATCTCACTGAAGAAGATGCTGGGACCTACGCCTGCATAGCTGACAATGGGAATGAGACAATAGAGGCTCAAGCAGAGCTCACAGTTCAAGGTACATACACATTTATTTTACAAAACAAAAATAACAAGCCTTATTGAAGAGGTTGCTTCCCCAACTGTCATTTTTTGTGTCCCCTAAAAGGGGAAGTAGTAATGAGCCATGCATGCTATTTTGGATAAAGTCAACTCCAGCTAGTATTAGACTAGAATAATTTTTGTACTGATTGATTCATTCAGCAAATATTCATTAAACACCTCCTTTTTGCTAGGCACTGGAAAGTAATTCCTGCCCTCAAAGGGAGCATTCTTGGAAATTATTCTGAGAAATACCATGAAAATGATAAGCCAGAGTATTTATATTAAAAAAATACAAAATAATTTGCAGGATTTCAGGGCACTAACATATAGGGGTAATCAGCAAAAATCTTATAGTGGTTTGCATTTGAGCTGAGCCTTTAACAAAGCCAGAGATTTTAAGAGGCAGTGGTGAGGAGTGTCCGCATGGCAGGACACCCTTGTGAAGGCCTGGATTAGGAGATAAAATGCCACGTCCCTGGAAGAAGTAGCTGGGAAGCCTGTTTGCTGTGATCTAAGTGGGGAGGGAAGGAGGGTAATGCAAAGATGGGCTACAGGCAGATTGTGAAGAGTTTTAAGTGTCTGATAGAGGAGTTTGTATTTTATCTTCAAGGGAAGAGACTAACAATAGGTAACTTTGTGAAAGATCAGTCATGTGGGGAGAAGACGAAACACAGAGACATTATTGAACTGGTCCAGACAGTAGAGAAGGATCCCAGAACTAGGATGTCTGAATAGAGAGAAGGGGATATATTGGGGAGATCTTGTAGAGCTACAGTTGACAAGAAGAATCTGAATGACCATCAGAAATATTACCTAGGTGAAGCTTAGAGGCTTTATGGAGAAAATGGACGAGGGTCTCACAAGATGAGGTGTGGATGAGCTTCACTGTGTTGTTGTTTGTCCTGCATTCACGAAGAGGGCCATGACATCAAGGGGATGTCATGACTTGCTTGAATTGGATTTAAGTGAGGGAGGGCTGTGCAAAGTCACCAGCCTCACTCTCTCCTCCAGAGCCATCTGGGTCCAGTGGCAAGATATATATATATCAGGACTACTGGAGATGGCCCTCGTTATTTGAGGAAATCAGGGTTAAGTGACTTGCCCAGGGTCACACAGCTAGTGTCTGAGGTGAGATTTGAGCTCATGTCCTCCCAACTTCAGGGCCAGTGCTCTACCCACTGAACCACCTAACTGCCCCTTCCCTGTGTACCAAGAGGCCCTCCCTGCTGCAGTCCTTTTATACCTCCCTAGTTACTTTAGTATACCTTAGTATCTCATCACAGTAACTTTTCCAAATCTTTTCATCTTTCTCAAATCTCCCAGGGCCTCCTGCTTCCCACCTTCCAGGTGAAAATTGTCTCATATTTCACTGAAAAATTGAGGCCATTCTCTGAGAACTTCCTCTTCTTCCCTGTTTCTCATCTCACCTCCCTCAGGTGCTTTCTCCCACTGTCTTCTTCACCTGTCTTATGTAATGAAGTGGTCCTCCTCTTTGCCAAGACGCACCCCCATTCACTCTAATATTATTCCACTCTGCCTTCTCTAGCATATTGCTTCTCTACCCACTCCCCAAGTCATTCTCAATCTCTCACCTCTCTCCAGTGTCTCCCTGTCTACTATTTGCTTCCCTGTGTCCTACAAATATACCCATGTCTCTGCCACTAGATATCATCCTGTAGCTCACCTCATTTTTTGTGACTGAAGTCTTGAGAGTCACAAAGTGAGGACGTTTTTGAAGGGGGACATTAAAGAGGGCCCAGGATAGATCCTTGTACTTAGTTGTGTGATAGCCTTCATTCAAAGTAGATCATAGAATCCTAGATTTAGAGCTGACAATCACTAACATAAAACTTGTCTTATTTCATTCATATTACTCAAAATACACTTTGAGAAATTATGTTTTAGTAAATTAGAGTCTTTTTAATATTCCATTTTTTATTTGGATCAGATATGACCTTTAAAATTACTTTTATCATTCATTTTTCTAGATGACTAAAATTTCTTTGATGACAGGTCAGTGTTAAAAAACAGATAGAGTTGCATGTTAAATTTTAAAAATCATTCTTGCAGGGCAGCTAGGTGGCGCAGTGGATAGAGCACCGGCCCTGGAATCAGGAGTACCTGAGTTCAAATCCGGCCTCAGACACTTAACACTTACTAGCTGTGTGACCCTGGGCAAGTCACTTAACCCCAATTGCCTCACTTAAAAAAAAAATCATTCTTGCTACAGTATTTTTAAAAAGAATCCTAAGTACAGACCATTTCTTTATCTTAAATTAACCTAAAATATCATTTCAGAAACTGAAAAAAGTGTCGAGGATATTATTACTTATTAAATAGAGCATTATCCCTTGTCACAATCCTTGGCCCATGATAAGCACTTAACTGCCCGTCAATGTGCATAGTCTGGTATTCTACTGTTAGGTAGAAAGCTAACTGGTTCCTCTCCAGATTTGCTCAATTGTGAAAGATGAAACTGAGTAAAGGACCAGGTTGGTGTAGTGGATTGGGGGCTCAGTTTGAGCCTGGGAGACCTGGGCTTGGTCCTGTTCACTGCCAGTTACAAGCTGTATGTCCATCGACAAATTGACTTAATCTCCCTGAGCTTTGGTTTCTTTAACTGGACAGTAGGGAAGAAAACACCACCTCCAATATGTAACCCACAGAGCTTGTGCAGGGCTAACATAAAAGAAGGTATGTAAAGTACTTTCCAGACTTTAAAGTGCTGTGCAACTGTCAGTTGTTATTTATTTCGAATACTTCCTGTGGACATTTCCTTATAGATCTAGGCTTTTTTCTCTTATCTGTAGATAAGAGGGTATGGGCTGAAAACAAATATGGAAATTTTTGCTTCAACTCTACCCTCTAACTGAAGTGTCCATTAGATTTCCATTAGGTAAAGTGTGAATGATGGTACAAAGTAATTGAAGGGAAACAGAATTGAATATTTCTAAGCCACAGTTGTCTGGCTTCAGTTAATTTTTATCAAGTTATGTCTACAGGAAGCGCCATGCTGGCAGATACTGACAGGGTTACAAGTGCACTCTTCATCTGGTAAATATTTCAAATTTATTGTTTTATCATCAACTCATGGGATGCCTACACATATTATGACGTGAATTAGTCAACTGCATGTTTTTCCTGTCTTGTTATAGATTATAGATAATGTAGTGAATGATGAGTTTAATGGGAATTTTCCCTTTCTCTTGAAACATTTACTGAAATTTGAAGTATAATTCCTATTCTGGAACAGAAACTTAACTCTGCAGTGTCATTTTCTTATGACATATAGCCAAACTGATTAATTTATTTCAAGACTTTGTTAAAGAATGATCTGCCAATAAATAACAAACATTTATTAAGTGCCACTATGTGCCAGGCACTGTTCTAAGCATTAGGGATACAGAAATAGATAAAAGGCAGTTCTTGCCCTCAAGGAGTTTACAGTCTAATGTAAGAAGCAAACTAGGAGGTACAAACATGCTCTATAAAGGAGAAACAGGGAATACTTCAGTGTTGTCCTTGACAGTAATAGAGAAGTTGGGGAGTGGGATTTAGAAGGGAAGTTAACAAGTTCAGTTTTGGCTATGTTGAGTTTAAGATGTCTCTGTACATCCAGTTTGAGATGTTCGAAAGGCAGTTGGAGGCCAGCAGAGAGCTTAGGGCAGGAAAGGTAGATATGAGATGATTCTCATTACCTTTCCTTTAAGACTGTCAACTTCTTGAGACCTTTTTCCCCAGTACTTTGTATAGTATGATGTCTTTTATCTATTAGGGAGATAAGCAGGTTCTTGGTAATTGATCAGGGCTAGAATAGACTCCACATCTAACATTCTCTCCATTCCACCTCCCTGTTCTTTGTACAGGAGTTATCTGGGATGGTGGAGGGAGTTGCTACACTAGTCTTAAAAGATGAAGTATCCCCTGACCATAACTACCTATTGTCACGATCAGCAGTCTCCCCAGTTCTCCAGCTCAACTCCATCCTAAACCCTAATAATGGATGACTTTACCATTTCATCAAATAAAAAGTTAATTTTGTTAAAGACGAGCATCCACAGGTTCGCTTTGACTGTCATCACCCACTGTCACACAAACAATCTGTCATTTTTTCCATCTACAAAATTCCGGAACTTTATAAATCTAACCCATTCCTTTTCACTTCCACCCTTTCCTGTCTCCTAGAGGGCTCTTACACTGTTCCCTTTGGTCAAGTTTTCATCCTGTGATTATGGTATTCTTTTCTACTTGCTATAGAGAACATCTCTTCACGTATTTAGGTTGGGGAAGCCACCTGGAAATGCTTCCTTATATGAGCTGTGAGACAAGAAGGGTGCAGAGAGATCCATTGTTGTTGCTGGTAATGAGCCTTGGAGCCCAGTGTCTGATTTTGATTTTATTTGAGTCAGTTATAAAGTGCCTGTTGTATGTCAGGCGCCATGCTAGGCAGAAAACAGCCCCTGCTCTCAAGAGTCTTACATTCTATGGGAGAAACAACATGCAAATGGTTATGGACAAGCCAGCTGTAGGCGCAGTCAACTGGAGACAGTCAGTGGGAAAGCTGCTGGAGTTAGGGGGGTCAGGAACGTCCTGTAGAAAGGGGCGTTTTAGCCAGGATTTGAAGGGAACCAGGAGATAGAGATGAAGAGAGAGTTTATAAAAAAACTTAGCATATGGAGTATCTTGTTTGAGGAAGAACAAGGACTCCAGTGTCATTGGATCACAGGCTATGTGGTGTGTGTGTGTGTGTTTATAAGGGGGGGGGAGAACATGTGATGAAGGGCTTTAAATACCACACAGGATTTTTATTTAATTTTGCAGAAGCTGGGAAGCTAGCAGGGTTTATTGAAGAGGGAGGTGGCATGGTCAGACACACACATTAGGACATTTGAATAGTGACAAGGACATGCAATCATGAAAATCCAGAGAAGAAGAAAGGGTGATAGATGACTTGCTTTAATTTTATGTTCAGGAATATAATGGGAAACAAGTGAGACCTGACAGTATTTATGATATGGTGGAGGACTGAAGGTTTCAGTGTGCATGAAAAATAAACTTAGGGGTCTTGAGGCAGACTTAAGGCAGAAAAAGAGATGGAAGAAGAAAAAATGTTGTTCAGAGAGGAATTTTAGCATTCTAGGTCATAAGTGGCACAATTATGGCTAATAATGAGATGTATGGTATGATTTGGGGTTACTAGTGGAGATGTATTTCATGCAGCTGAAGAACTGGATCCAAAGCCAGGATGTTTGAGGGGGAGTCCAGTTTTACTGAAATCCTTAAATATGAAGGCAGTGTTTGGGTTGGAGGAGAAGATGGTGAGCCCTGGACAATGCTGTGAAGGCCAGTGGATGCCTGCAGTAAGGGTCTGCACTGCATTTTACAGGCAGATGGAATATGCCTTAAAGAAGTTGTTGATAGATGGCAGCAGGAGTGGGTCTGGAAATGGCATTGAAGAAAAGGAACAAGCCCGTTTCCTCTTGCCAACTCTCAGGGTACATGGAAGAAGCTGTACCCCATGCTGGATGTCAGCTTGTTCTCTTGGATGGAACCGAGTCTATGTGAATGACAGTATGGAACGACTATAAAAGGAATTCTGGAATGAAGGGACCCTTGTTAACAATTGAATCGAGGTTCCAAAGGATACATTGTAAGGGGAGGATACAAGTAGAATTGAATGGATATGAGAGGAAGGAGAAGTGACCTGGGAGGGGGGTTTGCTTTGGCAACTTTGACTTTGAATTCAAAGGAATAGGAAAAGTGGTGATTATTTGCCAGTCATTGGATGGAAGAAGCACTACTTACCTGTAGTTCACATTCTTCAGGCTCCTTTGATAGAGGGCCAAGCATTAGAATAAATAGTGTTCATTTTCCACACTGGAGAATGTGTCATCTATCCCCCTAGAGCCAGTATAGTCTAGTGGAAAGAAGATGGGACTACAGGGGTAGATCTGAGGGCCTGCATTCAAGTGCTTCATCTCTGTGACCTTTGAGAAGCCTCTCAGGTTCCTCATTTCTCAAATGAGACTGTTGAAGTAGAGGACCTTCAAGCTCTTTCCAGCTCCTAACCCTTTGAGATTCTATTCATCTTTGTATCTCCTATACACTAAGGAGTTCTGTGCTTTTACATACTAATATCTTGGTGTTTGATGAATGAATAAGGAAACTGAGTCAGGAGACCTATATCCTCTTAGCCTTGTCAGATATTATTTAGAATTAGGGATTGCCCCCTGCAGATTAACAAAAGAGGTAAGTTATTGATGAAAAACAATTTTTTATACTACATAGTAAATTCGTGTTACCCAATAGACCTAAATATAATTCTCTGAGACTGTGATTTCATTGTTTGGACTGTTTCCTCCACTGGTGCAGGTGACAGTTTAGCCAATGGTATTCTGAAGTTACTGGGACTAAAATGCAGACAAATGAGCTACTAGAAGTAAAAAAAAAAAATTTAAAAGTATGGAACACGGGCAGCTAGGTGGTGCAGTGGATAAAGCACTGGCCTTGGATTCAGGAGGACCTGAGTTCAAATCCAGCCTCAGACACTTGACACTTACTAGCTGTGTGACCCTGGGCAAGTAAGTCACTTAACCCCAATTGCCTCACCAAAAAAAAAAAAAGAAAAGAAAAGGAAAAAAAGTATGAAACACATCTTAAGCATAACTTTTCATAATTATATCTAAAATGCTTTTAAAGATTGAACATGTTCTATCCCTATACTCATCCACTTTTAGAGAATTCTTCTAAGAGTATTGCATGTAGTGGGAATAACAGTTCACTTTTTGAATTACATACAGTTCTTCAATGGAAAGTATAATAAGAGAATGGCTTTCCTTGGCACAGTTCTTTTAGTTAGAGTATTAGCAATCAGTTAACACAGTTCTTTACAAAAACAATGATATATAATCTGATCGCAGCACAAAGTTATGTACACCAAAGTTGCTTGCTTTTTAAAAATATCTTCTCTGCAATTTTTGGAAATCTGAGTGTCTCACCATAGATATAGGAAAGAACATAGACACCATTTTGTTCTTCCTCCTCAACCCTAATCATAGAGATGTGGAAATCTAGGCTTAGATCAGCAAAATGACTTCTCTAAAGCACCTGAACCCAGAATTATTACCTGACTGACCAATGTTCTTTTCACTCTACTAGCTAATATTTTCTTATGTCTAGTGGTAACTATTTGTTAATGAGTATTTCAGTAGCAGCAGGCTAATTGCCAAATATGTCTAAGAAGAACTTTTTCATCTCTGGAATTAAGGCATTAATTTGGTAGCTTAAAGAAAAAAAGTTAATGATAAATCATCACCCTTAGCTGAATCATCCTCCACACAGCTTAATTACATGTTATATGTAGCTCTCTTGATAAGTAACAAATCAGTCCTTCAAGTTACAAGTCAATGATTTATTTGAAATTTTTCTTTTTGTGATATTCTTTCTCCCTCTCCCCTCCCAAAATATATCCTTCTTGGGAACTTAGAAACTATGAAATGTAATCATGCAAATACACATTCGAATGTTTCCATATTCTCCATACCTTCATTTTTAAAACAAAGTTACATTTATCAAAGAAGAAAAAATTAAGGTATTACTAACTGATTTTGTGAAAAATAGGCACATTTTGAATTTGAACTAGGATAGGTTCCATTAAATGACACCAACAGGGAAACAAGAACAGATGTATTCATAAAAGCATTCTTTGCTTTCAGAATCTCCTCTATTTTCAATCCTCCCTCTGGAAATGTCATGAATTATCTGTCACCATTGGGATTTTAATTTATTCTCTAACTTAAATTTGCATATTAATTTTAAATCAAAGCTAAAATCAGTATATGCATTAATGTACATCTGTTCAAAATAGGGGAAAATTATATGAGGGATTTAGCCACATTTCTGTAACTAGTATTTGACTTAGATTTTTCAAGTTGCTGAGAATAGGCTGCCTTAATATTCAAAGGATAATTGTACTTAATCATCTTATTAATATGTAAAGGTACACTAAGAATCCCCAAAATAAAAAAGACGAAAAATTTCAGTCCCAGTCCTTCACTGATGATACTGAAAGGATTTGAAGAGGGTATCCAATATGGTAATGTATAGTATTTATTCACAATTTAGTGTTAATATTCACTTTAAGGGTGTTTTTTCCATTCCTCTTCTATAAGCAAACTGTAATTTACTTTCTCAGCTGGAATACTTTAAAAAAAACCTTTAATAGATACAGTTTTTGAGAAATTGATCTTCAAGAAATATTCAGTTTAATAGATTGCTTATCAAGGAAGGTAAGTTGCCTTCACTAGAACTGGTCTGGGCAATAGGAAATAAAATCACCTGAACTGAGTGTCTAGGGAAAGATTACTATTTGATTCCATATAAAGGAGATTAACATAGTTGTTTGTCCTAACTGGAGATAACCTGTGGTGATCAATATATGCTACTCCATTACTTGATAGGCATATGTGCTAGAATCAAAATCTACCAGGATCTCTCCTCCATGATTTTCTCCCCTTCTGCCATCCCCCCCCTGCTCTGCCCAGCCATTGACATAGCTGCCTGGTCACCTAAGGACATAAAAGAAGCCAGTCCAAGAATGGCCAGTGGCCCTCAAACTTGATAAATGGTTCAGGACTTTCTGAGTCATTGTACACTGCCTACTTACCTGATGTGATTCTCTGTGGCAAGGAAGGGGGTCTTGTCTACCTGAGCCAGTGTTTTATCCTTACTGAATATCCTTTCTGTAAGCAATTTTTGTTAGTTCTTGAGTGAATTCCAAGTGTCTCATTTCCTGCCAAATTCACATTCAAACTTCTATATAGGAAAGCTTGGCCTCTGGATAGCAGAGTGTTTGCCTACTTACATGATTTCTGAAGTCTTTTAGCTTCATCCTTTTAGTAATTTCTTTGTTAGCTCAATTTATATTGGAAATTGTTCTGTAGAGAGTCAGTGTCCCTTCTTTAGCCATTTTCCATGTTTTAAAATCAGTAGTTTTTTTGACTGTGTAATTATGCGAAGTATTTTCCTGTTTCCTTTTTTCTAAACTATCTAAACTTCTAAACTGATTTTAATCTTTCCTCTAAGTAGTCAGTTGATGATCTGACTATACACAAAACTTCTGATTTGAAAATTAGTCTGTTGATGATAGTAGGTTGTTTCATGCCAAGTAGAATGATATATAGAGCACTGAACTTAGAATCAGAACACCGGGGTTTGAAACCTTCCTTAAATATTTACTAGCCAAGTGACCTTGGACAAATAACTTAATGTCTCTAAACTGGAACCTTCTCTTTTGTAAAATGGGGATGATAATAATAATGGCATCTCGCATCACTCAGTTGCCTTCTGACATTATCTTGTTCTTCATCCCTATCTCACATGAAGAGATGGCCCTTCTTACCAAGACTTCCTATCACATCTTGTCCAGCTTATTTCTGTCTCTGCCATTCCTACTCTCTCAGTAACCTTCAATCTCTCCATCTACTGGCTGTTGCCCTACCGCCTACAAACATGCCCATGTCTTCCCTGTCATCAAAAACCCCTCACCTGATGCACCCGTCTCCACTAGCTGTCATCATGTGTCTCCCGTTTTTCTGTCTAAACTCCTTAAGTGTCTGAAGCCAGATTTGAAATCAGGTCCTTCTTACTCCAGGGCTGACCTAGCTGCCTCTGTGTGTGTGTGTGTGTGTGTGTGTGTGTGTGTGTGTATACATACATATACACACATATTATATCTCTATCTCATTTCTTTTCATCTCTGCCTCTTCTTCCCTTCATGCCCCTCCCCGAAAACAAACCACTTTTAAAGTGAGATGGACTGAGTGGATTCAGAAGTTAAGCAAACTGCCCATGGTCACAAAAATTGTGTCTCTGCCGGATTAGGACTTGAATCTAGATCTTTCTGACTCCTAGGCTGGCCTTTTCTCTTCTCTACCATATTCTCTCAGCATGATAGTTAATAGGATTCATTTGGTTAAAAAAAAATAGAATTCATTTGGTGAGGCAGGGAGCTAACACTGTGTGTAAGTGATGATCATTTGGGGCGGGGGATATATCTCTATATCTTTATATCTATATTGATATATAATTATGTGTGTACACAGATATACACGTGTACATATGTGTGTGTGTGTATGTATGTATATGTGTACACTCATTAAATAAATTTCATTCTGAACCTTTTTTGGCTATCACTGTATACTCATTCTGAGCTTGCAGTTCACTTCATCTTCTTCAACCTTTTCTGTGGCTCTTCGTTGCCAAAAAGAATGCTGCCATTTAGTTCATGTTATTGGTGCAGTTGAGAAGAATAGATAAACACTTCTTCCAGGGAAAAACTCATTAAAAGTCTTCTAGGATTGAGACTCATCTCCTCCCCGCACTAGTTGGTAGGTAGTACAATGATCTCCATGAGCACCAGTTGTATGGGTAAATTAACGTCTTCATTTGCATGTTATTCTGCTTTTTGCAATACGGCCTTGTTGTCCTCAACTGTTCTCTGTTTCCCGGAAACTTAACCTGGGTAGCACATGACTGCTTTCTTTTCATTTGGACTCTAGATGATTTCTAGCTCTTGTAATCAGGAATTGTTCCCAGAAAATCTCCTGTGAATTATAAATGCAGGTTCCAGAGTCCTCATTTCATCTCTAACAAAGAAATATTTTGAATGACTACGGCTAATTTGGGGGGGGACTAATCTGACTGGAGGACTCATCTGGGGACTTTTGACTCACTGGCTATCTGACTGCTATTAACTTAGTATGGGCCACTTAAAATTTCTCCACACTGCTCCCAAATTGATAAGCAAAGGATTAAGAAGCCTCTTAACTGGGGCTGCTAGGTGGTGCAGTGGATAGAGCACCAGCCTTGGATTCAGGAGTACCCGGGTTCAAATCTGGCCTCAGACCCTTGACGCTTACTAGCTGTGTGACCCTGGGCAAGTCACTTAACCCCCATTGCCCCGCCCCCCCCCAAAAGAAGAAGCCTCTTAACTAAATAATCAAAGCAGAGTTTATTTATGAGTAACAATTTAAAATTATGAATACTGGGAAATAAAATGTACAACCTGATTGCATTCCTTCTGTTTCTTGCACCTGGAACTTTTTTAATACAATAAGGGCTGTAGCTGCCTCTTGCCTTAGGATATGCTCCACCTTTCTCTAACTTTCACTCTTTTTCTTCTTCACTCCAGCTTCCCTGCTTCACTTTCACTTCTAACTCCAAGCCCCTTTCACTTTGTCTATCCCCCTGCTTCTAACTTTGCTCTTCTTACTGCCACCGCTGAACCCCTGTGTTTCTCTCTCACTGACCTTTCCTTCCGTTCTCCTAGTGCTCCAGTGTCCTTCTCTGTTCCATTCGTCTCGTCAGCCCCCCTGCTGTCTCTAGTCTCCCGGGTCCTCCTTAATCTTGTCCTTCGGCCTCCTAATTTTGTCCTTCGGCCTTTGTCCCTTCTTGCTTTCTAACTCCCAGGTCTATATATATCTTTCTCTCCACTCAAATCTCAGGGCTTTTTGTGCCCCCCACATGCACCAAGCTAATCTGCCAGTTAGGGCTGCGACTGGGGGGAGGGGACTCTCAGGTGTCTTGTGAGTACCATACCCAGGGCTCCAGGGGCCCGTGCCCTTGCTGTGTGCCTGGGACCTTGGCATGGGCTACACCAGAGCCTGGCCTGGACTAGCCTGTCTTGTACAGCCCCTGGGGCTTTGGGGCTCAGCTGAAGCAGAGTGGAAGGGGAAGAGACCCTGAGGGCCTAAGGCTTTCCAATCTCAGCCAAAGGTAGGGTCCCCAAATCACAATAAATTTCCACACTAATCAGGATCAATATTCCTTTTGTGATCTTGACTACATGAATGAATGGTGTGAATAAAGCTCTTTGTTTGCAGGACTCCAAAGTTCCTAAACTCATGCATTATGTCTTTCAGAAATCCGTAGTAATCAAAGATATCCATGTCATTCTCACTTTATAGATAGGGGAAGATGATGAAAAGGTATGGAAGGGTTAAAATCTGGATCATAGATTTGGAGATCAGCGAGCATTCTTTAAGCCCTTAGACAACACCAGGAATTGCATCAACCACTGGAAATGCAAAGAAAGGCAAAATCAAGCTCTGCCCTTCTAATGGGAGAGACATGTGAATTACTAGATGTCTACAAGATAGATACAGAGCAGATAAAAGTAATCTAAGAGAAAGTACTGGGAATACCAGGAGAGTCCTGCAGAAAGTAGAATTTGAGCAGTCTTAAAGGAAGCCAGGAATGCTAAGAGGTAGAGGTGGTGAGGAAGAACATTCTAGATGTTCACAGCCAGTGAAAATGCCCAGAGTCTGGAGATGGAGTGTTAGTGGGAGGAGCAGCAAGCAAGCTGAGTACTCAGAAGGGGAGGCAATGTAAAAGGACTGGGAAGGGAGGAAGAGACCATGTTATTAAAAGCTCTAAGTGCTAAACAGAGGCTTTCATATTTGAGCCTAGAAGCAGTAGGCAGCCCCTGGCGCTCCTTTTACCGAGAGGCAGCTCTGACCTAGCCAGACCATGATTTAGGAAAATTGTCTTGGCAGCTAAGTGGAGAGGAGACTAATGTGGGAAGAGTCTTGAGGCTGGGAGAATAGCACCTAGAAGGCTGTTAAAGTTGCTCTGGGGAGGCTTGGTGAGGACCTGTACCAGGCAGTGATCGTGTGAGTGGAGAGAAGGGATGCGTGCAGTCCTCATCCGTATCCACAGGCATTTATTAAACACTCTATACGCATGAAGCATGAGAGTACAACAAAAGAGCAAAATCACTGTGACAAGAACAGATTAATTAGAACACATAAATAGAGTTATCACGTCCCCTAAATCTTCAGGGCCAAATAGCTCCTACTCATTCCAGCTAGTTTTTACTTAACTCAGTCAGTTAAGATATGGTTTTCCTAAAATACAATCAGACAAAGTGCTATGAGCCTATCCCTTCTATATTCCTGGAAGCTGAGCTGCTCTTTGTGCAACCCCAGGATAACTGTTTACCTAGACCTTACCTATCTTACTCTTGTGGGTTGGATATTTTGAATCCAGGTGTACAATTTCACATCGATTCTTATTGAATCTCATTAAATTCTGTTGGTGAACATCTTCAGCTCTTCCCCCTCTAGCACTCCCATCTTCCCATTCTGTATTCCAGGATGTTTGTTAGCCCGCCCAACTTTGTTCCATCTGCATAGTTGATAAGCATGTCATCTATCTCTTTATCTACTTTAATGATAAAAATGGGAAAAGATGAGAGTTCTTTGCTGAGCCCTCTTGCAAAGCTGACATTGAATTATTAATAACCACTCTTTAGGTCCTTGTTATTCCCATTTAATTCTATCTAAAACCATTACTATTCTTAACCCATAGCATCTTCTCCAAGAGAAAGACTTGTAAAATATAGGTAGAGAGTATTCCCCTGAGAGTAATCATTTTAGAAAAGGGAGTGAGGTCATGGCTTGATGAAGCCATGTTGGTACTTGATAATCACTGCTTCCTTTTCTAGATGTTCACTAATTTATCTCTTGAATTTTGGCATTTTCTCAGAATTTGAAGTCGAGTTTACTGGCTTTTTGCAGGCTCTAGTCTCCTCCTTTTTTAAAAAAATAACTACATAATCCCTTTTCTAGTCCTGTGTTGCTTCTGTTCTTTGTAATCTCTGATGAAGTAGTGCAGTGGTTCAGCACACACATCTGAATGCAGTTCATCTGGGCCAAGTGTTCTGAACCTATCCGTAGCTGCTAGATGCTCTTACCTTGCCTTACTTGTCTGGTCTGTCAGCTCAGTCTTTGCTTATTGATTCTCCTTAGTAGAGAAAACGGAATCAGAAGGAGTTCATAGCGCTTCTCTTGTCCTTTGAGCCACTGTTATCCTGTCTTTTGTTTGTTCTTTATCTTTTTCCCAATATATCTTATGAAAACCTATCTTGTTATTCTTTATTTTCTTGGCAAGGTTCATTTCATTCTGAGCTTTTTTAAACCATGAAACTTCTTATGGTACCTTGCCAATTTTTTATATTCATCTTGTGTTTTTTGTCCTTGCTTCTGTCTTCTGAATGTGTATTTCAGTCTCATTTGGTGGGTTTACTAACTTGTGTTTGGTTTCTTTAGTACCACTGTGGTGTTATTTACTTCTCTGCCTTCGGATTTTTATCCTTGATTATTTCCATCTTCTTTGGATTGACTTCCCTTGGAAAATTTTAATCAATGGGATACTACGTTTTTATTTCTCAGAACTCTTTAAGGTACATTGCAGCACATACATGACTTTCCTCTTTTCTATCAAAAATTATAGTAGAGATCATTCACACAACTAGATCTCATAGAAATTTGATTTTATTAAATGCTGGAGTTGTACAAATTGTTATGTGAGATCAGGTGAGATTGGCATGTAGATAATTTCTAGCTTGGCAAGGGGAAAAAGAGGAGGAAAAATAAAAAAAATTTCAGGATACTTATTCATGTAATATTATTCCATTCTAGGGTATCTAATTGTTAATCATTTTGAAGTATGCTTATAATTTCATGTTCTTGGAGATCCAAGAAAAGTTCTAATTCATAAAAAGGGGAAGCTTCTTAAGTAATTCTTAAGAAATAACTTTTTTACTCCATTAGTTGAAAACAATACAAGGAGCTGGATTAAGCAGACTGACAAGAAACTTTCTTTAAAGGTCTAGAGATTGTTAAAATTTTAATTTTCTATTTTGTAGAGCCATAGCATTGCAAAAGAAGTGCTTCACAATAGCCAGACAACTCTCTTTTAGTACTGTGCCCATGAAAGCTTAGCAGTGTATAAAATTCAAGAAATGGAAACTTCATAAACAGAACTACCAATGAAAGCTGTCAGACACCCTTAAATCATGGCATGGGAAGGAAACAATGAATCTTCAGGGCTGAACTATTCACGGACACATTGGTTTCCACTGGAATTGATTGTTTGCTTTTCTGCATTTAAAGTACTTTCCAACAGTGAGGGAATTAAATGAGGTTTCTAAAAAAAGGTCCATACAAGTATAATATATTCTACATGTTAAATTCCACTTGAGCATTTAGCAATTAAAATTGTCTTTGGTATGGTAATGCCATTAGAAGGGATCAGGAGGTAAGACTGAACTGCCAAGGATTCTTTGAAGTTTAATTATCTCTTTGGTAAGGAGACACATAATCTTCCATTACAAATCTTATTTTCTATGGTAATTGACTCATTTGCTCTCTGGTTATCAATTTGACTTCCCTACCACAAACATCTGTACTTACATTTGTTTAATTGGTATGAATACTAACTACTGAGCTTGTTGAAATCTAAGAGAACATTTTTGAAGGCATTTTTGTTTTAATTCTGGAAAGAGAAATGTAATTGGCAAATTTAGAAATTTTTTATAATCCCCCCCCCAAATAGTCCTTTAAAGAATTTATTTACTTAGTAACATCTACATTGTGAATGAGAAGCATTTTAAATGGACTCTGCTGCATGTGTCAAAATTAAGTAGTGTTGTGGTTACCAGCTAATGGCTTAAGGTCTGTAAGCCGTGAAGAAAAATGAGAACATTTTTATCTAATTATATTTTAAATTTTACTGATTTACCAAATATAATAAGTGAAACTATATGTGTTTCTTACTCTAACCTAGACTAATTGGGAAAAGATAGTTTAAATTTAAAATAATTTTTAAATGAGGCTTTAATTAATGGAGAACACCTTTTAATTAGCATATCAATTATTGCTTTATAAATAGGTCATTCTAAAGCAATGGAAGGAATTTGAACATTAATTTATTTGGTAAACTTTTAAGTATACTGGAGAACTCTAGGTGACAGTAGACTTAGTACTAGACTTGGAAGCAGGAAGACCTGAGTTCAAATATTACCTTAGATACTCAATAACTCCAACCTCAGGTAAGCTACTTAATCTCTCTCTGTTTCAATTTTCTCATCTATAAAATAAGGATAATAACTCAAACCTCATAAAGATTCTTTTGGAAGGTCAAAAGAACATGTAAAGACTTAAGTGCCGTATATAAATGCCAGGCATTAATGTTATTTTTAAGTATTTTATACATTGAGGCTGTAATTTTGCTCATAAAGTTAGCTAGGAAGGTATTCGAAAGAAGGGTCTTGCAAAGCAGAGTCCATCTCTTATCCAGAATTCCAAATTAGTATAGACTGACTCGATGATATTTGATAGTAATTTTAGTTTCCTACTATGGCATTATAAAGAAGAGCTCCGAACTTAAGCTAACTCCTCTTTATAGAAACCCTTCTGATAAAGAAATGGTGCACAATTTTTTAGCCTTTGAAATCCAGTAGAGAATTGATGAATTTGTTTTTAGAAGCAGTTGACAGTACTAAGCAGTAGTAAGTATAAAGTATACGTATGTGTGTGTATACATACATTCTTTACCATCTTTATCATCAGTCCTCTGGAATTATATATTGATCACAGTTCATAAATTTTTCAGAATTGTTCATTTTTACAATGTTGTAATAATAGAAATTGTTCTCTTGATTCTAGTCATTTCACTCTTTGTAAATTCATACTTAGGTTTTTCTAAAATTATATCTTTTATCATTTCTTAAAGTACAATGGTATTTCATTACATGTATACTAAAATTCATTCAGCCATTCTCCAGCTGAAGGTTACCCCTTAGTTTCCAGTTCTTTGCCACTACAAAAAGAGCAGCTATAATTATTTTTGTACATATAAGACCTTTTCCTCTCTTTTTGATTTATTTGGGAAAAGCCTAGTAGTTGTATTGTTGGGTCAAAGGATGTGCATAATTTAGAAACTTTTGAGGCATGATTCCAAATTATTTTCCATAATTGCTATACCACTTCACAGCTATATGTGCATATTTTCTTGCAGCCCCTCCACCATTTGAATCCAGATGTACAATTTTCTCCCTTGCCAATTACCTTGAATCCAGGTCAACACTTTTCTACCTTGTCAGTTTTACTGATTTGATAGATGGGAGGTAGAACAGCAGACTTTAATTTTTATTCCCCTATTAGTGATTTTGAACATTTTTGTCATGTAGCCCTACATAGCTTGATTTTTTTCCTTCAGAATTGTCCATTCATATTCTTTGACCACTTATCAATTGGGAAGACTTTAATTTTTATATTTGTGTCCCTAGTCCTTAGCCCAGTGCTCCACACTTAAAGACTCTTAAAACATGCTTGCTCTTTGATAAAATTTTCACAACTTTGCCACCTATCCCTTGTCATTATTTTTTCAAAAGAGAGAAAATTGTATTTCAATTTGTACTCAGGGTCGTCAGTTCTCCATAAGTGTATAGCATTTTTCATCATGAGTCCTTCAGAATTGTCTTTGATCACAGTAGTAATCAGAGTAGCTAAATCTTTTACAGTTGATCATCATTACAATGTTGCTGTTACTGTGTACAGTAAATCTCCCGGATTAAGATCATATGGGTCTTCCCAGGATTTTCTGAAACCATCCTGCTTGTCATTTCTTATAGCACAATAGTATTCCATTACAATTACATACTTTTTCAGCTATTCCCTAATTGATGGACATATCCCAATTTCCAGTTCTTTGCCACTACAAAAACAGCTACTTTAAGTATTTTTGTATATATAGGTTCTTTCTCTTTTACTTTGATCTCTTTGAGATACAGATCTAGTAGTGGTATTATTGAATCAAAAGGTGTGTACAGTTTTTGTAAAGATTGGAATGATGCCACCTGCTGGAGACTTACTGTAGAAAAGCTCCGCTATGAGGAGAAGGCCTCTGAGGGAAAGCCATGCGGTCAAGGTCCTTGGCATCAGGAAGTGACGTTTGCTCATGGGTACTCTCTATCAAGGCTACCAGCCAATCAACTTGAGGAGCCTTCCATTTCTGGGAGGAGGACACGAAGGAGGAAGTAGATGCTGGGGGGACTGTGCTGCCTCTTTGGCTGCAAGACATTGGCATGGTGGCAGGGAACTTCAGAAGTGGGATATTAGGAAGGCTAGGATTGCCAGGTTATAAGAAATCTCTTCTCAATCTTTCTCTTTCTTTTACTGTCTTTCAGTAAACCCTTAAAAAAATTCTAAACTCGTTTATCAGTGATTTTAGTCAGTTTCCCAAAAAAACTGGGGAGGGGGAGGACAGATTAGAACCCACATTTAGAATTTTAAATTACACATTTTATAGCCTTTTGGGCATAGTTCCAAATTCTTCTCCAGATTGGTTGCACCAGTTCATAAGTCTGCCAGTAATTTATTAGTATACCAATTTCCCACATACCCTCCAGCATTTGTCATTTCTGTCAGGTGTGAACATCAGTGTTGTTTTAATTTTGTATTTCTCTAATCAGTAGTAATTTAGAGCATTTTTTTCATGTGAGTATAGATAGCTTCGATTTCTTCTAAAAAACTGCCTGTTCATATCCCTTGACCATTTGTTAATTGGGGAATGGCTCTTAGTTTTATAACTTTTATGACTTAGTTCCCTGTATATTTGAGAAATGAGGCCTTTATCATAGAATATCGCTGTAAACATTTTCAATATTACTTCATTTTTATGGTACCATTTAGCAAAATTATGCTTCTCTGATTATCTCTTCTAATTAGATCTATTTTTGCTTTTGCATTTTTTCTTTGTTTTTGCTTTTGCATTTTTTAAAAAACTTCTACTGAATCATAGTAGGTTTTACTCCAGCAACTTATTTTAACTCTGTGTGTGTCTTTCTATTTCAAGTGTGTTTCTTATAAACAACATATTGTTGGATTCTGGTTTCTAATCTATCTGCTTCCATTTTATGGATAGGTTCATCTCATTCCTATTCACAGTTATGAATAATAACTGTGTATTTCTCTCCATCCTATTTTCTTCTATCTTCCTCTCTTTTTATCCTATACCTCTTCAGTAGTCTGTTTTGCTTTTGACCACTGTCCCCCTTAATCCACCCTTCCTTTTTTGTTACCCCTCCCCTCTTTTTCTTATACCTTTCTCTTCCTACTTTCTTTTTGGGTAAGTTAGGTTTCTGTACCCAACTGAGTTTATATATATATGTTCTTCATTCTCTGAACCAATTTAGACAAGATTGAGATTCAAGCATTGCCCCCCCCCCTGCCCATTTCCCCTCCATTGTAAAAGATTTCCCTTGAATACCTCTTTTATGTGAGATAATTTTCCCCATTTTTTTTTTTTTTTTAGTGAGGCAATTGGGGTTAAGTGACTTGCCCAGGGTCACACAGCTAGTAAGTGTTAAGTGTCCGAGGCTGGATATGAACTCAGGCACTCCTGACTCCAGGGCCATTGCTCTGTCTACTGCGCCACCTGGCTACCCCTATTTTCCCCATTCTTCACTCCCTTCCCCTACTCCCAGTACATTCCTCTTTCTCTCCCCTTCATTTTTTTTTTTTTTGAGATTCTTCCATCATAGCAAACTCACACTCATATCCTCCTTCTAATTGTCCTAATAATGATAAAATTCTTAGGAGTTGGATATGTCATCTTCCCACATAGGAATGTAAATGGTTTAACTTTATTGAGTCACTTATGATTTCTCTTTAATGTTTCCCTTCTTGTGTTTTTCTTGAGTATTGTGTTTAGATGTCAAACTTTCTATTCAGCTCTGGTCTTTTCATCAGGAATGCTTGAAAGTTCTCTATTTCATTAAATATCCATTATCCCCCTGAAATTTTTTTTTTTTTTTTTAGTGAGGCAATTGGGGTTAAGTGACTTGCCCAGGGTCACACAGCTAGTAAGTGTTAAGTGTCCGAGGCTGGATATGAACTCAGGCACTCCTGACTCCAGGGCCATTGCTCTGTCTACTGCGCCACCTGGCTACCCCTATTTTCCCCATTCTTCACTCCCTTCCCCTACTCCCAGTACATTCCTCTTTCTCTCCCCTTCATTTTTTTTTTTTTTTGAGATTCTTCCATCATAGCAAACTCACACTCATATCCTCCTTCTAATTGTCCTAATAATGATAAAATTCTTAGGAGTTGGATATGTCATCTTCCCACATAGGAATGTAAATGGTTTAACTTTATTGAGTCACTTATGATTTCTCTTTAATGTTTCCCTTCTTGTGTTTTTCTTGAGTATTGTGTTTAGATGTCAAACTTTCTATTCAGCTCTGGTCTTTTCATCAGGAATGCTTGAAAGTTCTCTATTTCATTAAATATCCATTATCCCCCTGAAATTTTTTTTTTTTTTTTAGTGAGGCAATTGGGGTTAAGTGACTTGCCCAGGGTCACACAGCTAGTAAGTGTTAAATGTCTGAGGCCGGATTTGAACTCAGGTACTCCTGACTCCAGGGCCAGTGCTTTAACCTACACTTCGCCATCTAGCTGCCCCCCCCCCCGAATTATTATACTCAGTTTTGTTGGTTAGGTTATTTTTGGTAGTAATCTTAGCTCCTTTGCCTTCAGGAATATTATATTCCAAGCGCTTCACTCCTTAAATATGGAAGCTACTAAACCTTGTATCTTCCTGACTGTGGCTCCATGATATTTGAATGGTTTCTTCTTGGTTGCTTGCAGTATTTTTTCCTTGATCTGGGAACTCTGGAATTTGGTTAGAATATTCTTGGGAGTTTTCATTTTGCGGTCTTTTTAAGGATATGATCAATGGATTCTTTTAATTTTTGTTTTATCCTCTGAATCTTAAGATATCAGGGCAGTTTTTCTTTTTAATTTCTTAAAATATGTGTAGGCTCTTTTTTGATTATTGCTTTCAGGTTATCTAATATTTCTTGTCACCTTTCCTTCCATCTATTTTTCAGGTCAGTTGTTTATCCAGTGAAATATTTCAAATTTTATTCTATTTTTCATTCTTTTGACTTTTTTATTGTTTCTTGATGTCTTGTGGAGTCATTAGCTTCCTTTTGCTCAATTCTACCTTTTTTTTTTTTTTTTAGTGAGGCAATTGGGGTTAAGTAACTTGCCCAGGGTCACACAGCTAGTAAGTGTTAGGTGTCTGAGGCCGGATTTGAAGTCAGGTACTCCTGACTCCAGGGCCCGTGCTCTATCTACTGTGCCGCCTAGCTGCCCCTACCAATTCTACTTTTTAAGGAGTTATTTTCTTCAATGAATTTTTGTATCTCCTTTTTCATTTGGCTTATTCTGCTTTTTAAAAAATTCTTTTCTTTTGTGAATTTTTGTGCCTGTTTTTACCATTAGGCCAATTCTGTTTTTGTGTTATTTTCTTCAGTATTTTTGTGCCTCTTTTATCAAAGATATTAATTACCTTTCATATTTTTCTTGCATCACTCTCATTTTTCCCCCAATTTTTCTTCTACCACTCTTATGTCTTTAACTTTTCCAGTAATTCTTGTTGGGCTTGGGTTCAATTAGGATTTTTCTTTGAGGCTTTGGTTGTAGCTGTTTCCCATCATTGTCTTCTTAGTTTATGTCTTGTTCTTTCTTGACATTGTAGTACTTTTTTGTAGCCAAGTTCTTGTTGTTGTTGTTTGCTCATTTTCTCAGCCTATTTCTTGACTTTTTTTTAAGTGGGGCAATGAAGGTTAAGTGACTTGCCCAGGGTCACACAGCCAGTAAGTGTCAAGTGTCTGAGGGCAGATTTGAACTCAGGTCCTCCTGAATCCAGGGTTGGTGCTTTATCCACTGTACTACCTAGCTGCCCCTATTTCTTGACTTTGAGCTTTATGTTAAAGTTGGGTGGTTCTCACCTGTGAGTAAGAAAACACTGTCCCAAGATTGTTTTCTTTGTGCTGCTGTCTGTGATCTGGGGAAAGGTGTGGTCACTATTGTCCTGGTCTATTCCTTGGTCTTTACCAAGGAAGGGTCCCTGCTCCCATGTGATCAACTACAAATGTTCCTCTCTGCCCTGGAATCATAGCCTAGAACTGTATATGAGCAGTACAACAGGGTGCTGTGCCCAGTTTTAATTCAAGATCCTCTATAATCTCTTTCTGTTCAGTTGACCTTATCTTCTCTGGGATGTGGGTTCCCATAGCTACTGCTGCTGCCACCACTGTTATAACCTGGTGCTGCCACTGCAAATGTTCTGGGCTGGGTCCCACCCTGGTGTCACAGACCTCTCCTCCTAAATCGTCTTGGATTGGAAAAATGTCTCACTCTGATCTTTTGTTTTCCTTATGACTTAAGGTGTTAAAGTTGGAAGGGGAATGTTGGGAAAATTAAGCTGGGTTGCTGCCTCTAATCCATCATCTTGCTCGCTATCCCTAGTCATTACTGAGAGAAAACTGAGGCACAGTCTGGATACTGGATTTACCGGGATTTATAATGATTTGCCAGTTATTAATCTCCTAATAGTTTTCCTTACCTAATATCCTGGGTAGTAATGCATATGTTTGTATTTGCTAATTAACCTATTTCTGGTAGTTGGGTCAAACACCTTTGGGGTCCTCCAAGGAAGTAGACAAGCAGTGGCAGAGGCTCTAAGAGGAGAGGAAAAGAAGTCATGTTACCCCTTTGCTTGCAAGCAGGGAGTCACTGGGGAGCAGTGAGCCTAGATGCTCCTGAAGAGGAGTTCTTTGATTAGCCTAATGGCATTTTGTTACAGCTTGAAAAGAAGCAGAAAGAATTATTAGTTTGGTCTTCAGTTTGTTGTTGTTTTATAAATTTGGGTAGTTAGAGCCAACAGTGTGGCATTAGATTGGGTACCTGTCAGAATAGCATTTAGTTGAAACCCAGATTTCTTTGTAAATATCTTTTAATTGTCCCCAGAATAAAAGCAGGTTGATGGTTTTTTTGTCAAGCTGTGACATTATAGTTTGTAATCTTTTGCATAATTTTCTGTGTCTCTCTCAAGAGTTATAAAGTGAGAGTAGATGGCTGAAGGTATGAAATGCTAATGCTATGAATTAATTTTCTACCAGTAATTTCAAATTGAAAACAGGAAAAGCAACTGGACCAAGCCAAGTTTACATCAAAAACAAAACAAAACAACAACAACCCACTGTACTGGAGGATTAGTTTTCAAAACACCAGAAGATACAGAGAAGTTTTTTTAAATCACAGGTAGTATTACTGTTCCTGAATAGGGAATTGAGAATGCCATACCAGTCAGACTACCTAAAAATTATTTTATAGAGTTAGAAAAAAATAATAACAGAATTCATCTGCAAGAACGTAAAGTTAAGAATATCAAGGGAACGAATTAAAAAATGCACAGGAAGGTGGGCTAGCTGTACCAAATTGGAAGCTATATTATAAAAACGGCAGTCATCAAAACTATTTGGGGAAAAAAACTAAAAACAAAACCTGTTTGATACTGGCTAAGAAATAGAGTAGTGGATCAATGGAATAGGTTAGGCACAGGAGACACAGTAGTAATTGACTGTAGTAAGGTACTATTTGATAAACCCAAAGACTCGGCTTATGAGATAGGAACTCAGTATTTGACAAAAACTGCTGGGAAAACTAGAAGGTAGTATGGCAGAAACTAGGCATAGACCAATATCTTATACCGTATACCAAAATAAGGTCAAAATGGGTACAAGATTTAGACATAAAGGGTGATACCATAGATAAATTAGGAGAGGAAGGAGTGGTTTACCTCTCAGATCTATGGAGAGGAAAACAATTTATGTCCAAACAAGAGATAGATAAAGCAAGAAAAATAACGTGAGAAAACTATACTTTACTTTGCTGCACTCAGAGTTCATCAGTTCTCTCTCTGGAGATGGCTATCATTTTTTCATCATGAGTCCTTTAGAAATTGTCTTGAATCATTGTATTGTTCAGAGTAGCCAAGTCTTTGACAGTTGATCATCATTACATCACTCTTACTGTGTACAACGATTTGCTTCTTTTCACTTCACTTTGCATCAGTTCATATAGGTATTGCCATGTTTTTCTAAGGTGTTTTTTTAAAGTAATTTGGAGGAGTGTATTAGGAGAGTTCAACTGGGTTGTTGTTCCTAATCTGCCATCTTCAAAAACAGTAATTTTTAAGTCATTAAAATAGCTTGATAGTATTTTATGTTGTACCATTATAGTTGACTACAGCCTCAAAGGAAACAGTGAATTACTCTGTTGGTTTAGAGTAGAGTTTTCTTTTCTTTTCTTTTCTTTTTTTTTGGGGGGGGGCAGGCTGGGCAGTGAGGGTTAAGTGACAGGGTCACACAGCTAGTAAGTGTCAAGTGTTTGAGGCTGGATTTGAACTCAGGTCCTCCTGAATCCAGGGACAGTGCTTTATCCACTGTGCCACCTAGCTGCCCCTTAGAGTAGAGTTTTTCTGAGAGAGCTTTTATTTAACCCTCTACTTATCAGTATTACTATTGGATTTTATGAATTTAACATGTACATGAAAGAAATTGTTTTGGAGAGCCTTTAAAGCTACATTTTGCTGCAATATAAGCATGATCAACTCATAACCCAGAGGGTAGTGGATAGAAATTGTCCTGTGTTATCATTATCAAGTAAGTCATGAATATAAATTCACATAAATTCACCAGAGGTGTTTGTTACTTTGATGGAGCATGTTCCATGCAGAGTCTACATAGAAGAATTCTTTATAGGGAACTTTTCAGATGCCCGTTTGTTGAGGACATGCTGATTATGTCAAACCCCAAAATACTATAGAACCTCTTCAGTGAGATTCATGACCCTTCAAAAGTGAATGGTCATTTAAACTATCATTGAAAATCAAGGAGATGTATATTGACCAGATGATGTTATGCAGTTGATCAGTGAATGCTTTCAGTAACTGCCTGTTGAGTTTGTTTATCAAATATTGTTTATGCAAATATCACCAGATGAATCTCTTCTGAAGTGAAAAGTTTTTGTAATAAAACTGTTTTAAATGTTTGGGACAGGGCAGCTACATGCATGGCTCAGTGAATAAAGCACCAGCCTTGGATTCAGGAATATCTGAGTTCAAATCTGGCCTCAGACACCTGACACTACTAGCTGTGTGACCCTGGGCAAGTCACTTAACCCCCATTGCCCCACAAAAAATAAATAAATAAATGTTTGGGACATTGGTGTATCCAGAGTAAAATAAGCTTAATTTGACCTAGAATCAAAGAGAAAGAAAAGAGCAGGTTGCATTGCATTTGGGAAATTGTTCAGTGCTTTCAGTTCTTCCAGACTGCTTCTGCACACAGAAACTCATCTTGTTAACACCAGTTTTCCTCCATTAATGCCATATGTATGGAAATTATGGAATCCCATAATTCCTAACGAATCAAAATTGTAGATCATACAAAGAGCAATGAAGAGATATATTGTAGGTTTATATAGGTTACAATGTATTAAAAATTATAATTAGCATGAATGAGCATAAAAGAAATGTAAGATCAGAGAGGGATGTGGACAGCTCAGATACACGGACAGCCCAAGTGCTGCCTTTGTATTCACTAACAACAACTTGGAGAATGTTTCTGTGGTGAGTCCTCTTTGGAGAATTTGTGGAAGGACATGGAGAAGAATCACAGGATGGGAAGGTGTGGCTGACTTGAGATGAGTACCATTGGATGGATCACCAACAGTTACTAAATGCCTGTTCCGTTGCTGGTTTGTATTTCAAATACATGGTGGGTGGCACCCAATAAGGAATTTGGTATGAGTTATTTGTGTGTTTTTGATGAGCATTCACAAATGTCTTTGGGTTAAGTGCTAAGACCATCATTATGCCTTCAAACTCAGGATGTCTCTCTTAACTTTACTCATGTTTCAGAGCCACAGGACTATAGATCTGACCAAATAACATACTAGCAGTTTGTAAATAACGTTTTGTTTGAATTTGAAAGACAATATGAATTTTGGATTTCCTTCCCTAGTTCTTTATAAGAACTTTACTTTTAAAAAAGATGCACTGGGGGCAGCTAGGTGGCGCAGTGGATAGAGCACCAGCCCTGGAGTCAGGAGTACCTGAATTCAAATCCGGCCTCAGACACTTAACACTTATTATTTGTGTGACCCTGGGCAAGTCACTTAACCCCAGTTGCCTCACTTTAAAAAAAAAAAAGATGCACTGCAGTTAACTGGTGACCTTGGGCATTCACGTACTCTCTCAGCCTCTTTCTTTGTCTGTAAAATGGGACTAATAAGAGCTAGTATTCACCAAGCCCTTAGGTTTGCCAGGCATATTATGTGGGTGTTCTCTTTCGATCTTCACAACAACCTGGGGAGATATCATTAGCCCTATTTTTACAGATGAGGAAATTGAGGTTGTGTGACGTTAAGGGAATTGTCCAGGGTCACACACTTAAAAAACATATAACCTGCAAGTATCTAAAGTAGGATTAAAAATAAATCTTCCAGACTCCAGATCCAGCACTTTTTTTTTTTTACTGTGCAGCTGACCTACCTCCAAATGATAAGCTCCAACATCAAAAACCTAGTAGAAGAGCAGGAAAAAATACCTTCTGCAGCAGTGGAAAGGGTACTAGTTCTTGACCAGTGAGTTGGAGAAGGAAATGACAACGCACTCCAGTTATCTTTGCCAAGAAAACCCCAAGTAGGGGCATGAAGAGTTGGACACAACTGAAATGAATGAATGACAATAGCATTACAAGTTTTCCATATTGTAACATAACTTAAGAAGAAGCACTGGTCACCAAAAAAAAAAAATGGGGCAGCTAGGTGGATAAGCAGATAGAGCATCAGCCCTGGATTCAGGAGAACCTGAGTTCAAATCCGGCCTCAGACACTTTACACTTACTAGCTGTGTGAACCTGGACAAGTCACTTAACCCCAATTGCCTCACCCAAAAAAAAAAAAAAAGGCAGCAGCAGCACTGGGTTTGTAGTCAGGAAGATCTAAGTTCAAATATAGCTTCAGAGTTTTCCTTGCAGTGTGACCTTGGACAAATCATTTACCCTGTTTGTTACTGGAGAAGGAAGTGGCAGCCACTCCAGCATCTTTGCCAAGAAAACCCCATGTAGACTTTAATGAAAAAGAGGACTTTGAGGTATTCATGATGAAAGACCTGAACTGAAGAGAAAATTTGACTTTCAAATGCAAGACCCTAGAGAAGCATAAAAAGATAAATAGGATAAAGAAATCATAAGAAATGTTAAAAGGTTAAACTATTTACATTCCTACATGGGAATGATATGTCTAAATCATAAGAGCCTTCTGAGTATTAGCACAGATGATAGGAATAAATTTAGACAGAGGACACAGATGGGAATTGGTTATGAAGGGATGATAGCTGTCTGGGTTAATGAGTGTCTTGAGTCCGAGGCTGAATTTGGGCTCCGGGCCTCCTTTGTCCACTGTGTAACCTAGCTGCCCCCATGATAACATCATTGGGGTAAAATTGAGGGGGAAAAGGAATACACTGGGGGAGGGGATAGGGGAGTGGAGTGGCAGAATGGGGTGACATCTCACCTGAAAGAAGCAGGAAAGGACATATGGAGTGGGGGGAGAGATGGTGGAGGTGTGGGGAAGTGATGATTGATTATAATGGCAAAATGTATGGTACTTACTTTGCTGGGCTATTGTGAAGAAAATTCTTTGTCAAATTTAAGGTACTGTATAAAAGTTAGGATGAACAGGATGCTATCAGAAAAACCTGGAAAGACCTACGTGAACTGAAGCAGAGTGAAATGTACTGTATACAAAATAATAGCAATAGTGTAAGATGGTCTTCTGGAAAGAACGTGGTTACTTTAAGCAATGCAATGATCCAATATAACTCTGAAGGATTTATGAAAATTGTAATCCATCTACAGAGAAAGAACTGATAGTATCTGAAAACAGATTTAAGAACAATTTTTTTGATCATTCTTTAATCTGAAGTTTTGTTTTTGTCCATTTTCTTTCACAACCTGACTAATGTGGAGATGTTTTGCATGACTACTCATGTACAACTTATTTTGAATTGCTTGAGTTCTTGGGGATCAGGGTGGGGAGGGAGGAAGAAAAGTTGGAATGCAAAGTTTTAAAAAATTGATGTCAAGGGGGCAGCTAGGTGGTGCAGTGGATAAAGCAACAGCCCTGGATTCAGAAGGACCTCCTCAGACACTTGACACTTACTAGCTGTGTGAACCTAAGCAAGTCACTTAATAACCCTCATTGCCCTGAAAAATTTGTTTTTATATGTAATTTGGAAAATAAAATTCTAAACAGGAAAAAAAAGAAAACCTCATGAACAGAAGTCTGTGAGGTCATGGAGAGTCAGACACAATTTTAACAACCAAACAACAGCAGTTATATTCCTTAAAATTGTTAAAGCATTTAAAGTGTTTCTGTTTTATTTTCTCATTATAGGCAATTTTATCAATGAACATGTGGAAAAGACTTGAGAAGTCAAAGTTAGTTTTCTAATTGTACCAAATTTTATTTGTATTATTAACTCCTAACATCTGTTCTTTGTTTTTGATTTAAGACCAATTTATCATCTCTTCAGCTAGCCCTCTGGTGTAAAGTAAAAGGGTAGATAGAGAAGTGCCCAGTGCTAAGCAATAGGCTAAATTTTCAACACTTGTCTCTTTTGGGTTATATTAATGTCTTCTTTTCCATTTTTCCCCCAAAGCCTCACCCGAATTCCTGAAGAAGCCTGCTAATATATATGCACATGAATCCATGGATATTGTGTTTGAATGTGAAGTGACTGGGAAACCCACACCAACTGTAAAATGGGTCAAGAATGGTGACATGGTTATCCCCAGTGATTACTTTAAGATTGTAGTAAGTATTTTTTCAGGGGTGTTTCCAACTCTCTGGTGTATGCACGTGAAGGTTGACTTTATTTCTAGCTTGAATCATTTAATTATAATTAAAGACTTATACATGTTTACATAAAATGGGGGGGGGTGTACAATGAGAACATTTATGATGTGCCAGGCACTGAACTAATCACTTGGGATACAAGTTAAGTAAGCCAGACAGTCTCTGCTTTCAGGGTACTTACTTTCTAATGGAAGAAGCTTCAAAGTCTGGGCCCCAGCAAGATAAAGCTCCAGGACACTGAGCCTGGAGCCCAGGTGTTAGTAACAGGGAGGACTCCAGGTGGTGGGCCAAGGAGAGGCCCTAGAGAAGTTAAATAATTTGCTTAGAGACATGAAGCTAACAAGTACCCCAGTCATAGCCAGCATTCATTCTCATTTTTATTCTCCCTATCTTCCTGGTCAAAAGATCTTCATTTTCCTGAGTAACCACATACCAGAATTCTTTAAACCTTAGCACTGATAATTAATACAATATCTTAATAGATCTATATAAATACTTCATGATGATTTTAATTCTAAATTAGGTCGTTAAAGGTTTAGTGTTTGATTTTTTCTTTCTTTGTAATCACATACCTAATTGTGCTTCATAGGCTAATATCCTCAAATGATATGTATGAAATACCCAACAAAGGCATGTCCTGGCAGATTAAACTAAGTAGAAATCCGTTTGTCAGAGCTGAGTTAGTATCTCGTTCTTTATTGAATGGCTGTAGTGACATTTTTGCCTGCTGATCACCAAATATCATTGTATTCAGTTTGGTTTTTTGGTTTTGGGGCAAGGCAATTGGGGCTAAGTGACTTGCCCAGGGTCACACAGCTGGTAAGTGTCAAGTGTGTGAGGCCAGATTTGAACTCAGGTCCTCCTGAATCCAGGGCTGGTGCTTTATCCAGTGTGCCACCTAGCTGTCTCCTGTATTCATTTTTAAAGTGAGTGTCTCAGAAAAGTATTTTGACTTTGCTAATAAAAAATCTTGAGGTCAGGTCACCAATGACATTAAATATGGCCCTATGATCCTGATACCTGTTTTGCCAAAGACAAAACTACAACCAAGAATATTCCTTGTGTATGTCCCGGGAAGGATGCAGAGCTTAGATGAAGATCCATGTTACAAATATTGTGGGAGCTTTCCTTTTTGGTAAATGTGGGTTTTAAAAACCATTCCATAATATGAAATTTAGATGACTTTTTTTTATACCTGTAGGTAATGTTAAATAATTAAGTCATTAAATTAGTTTTATTCTTCTTTCTCAGAAAGAACATAACCTTCAGGTTTTGGGTCTGGTGAAATCAGATGAAGGATTTTATCAGTGCATTGCGGAGAATGATGTTGGAAATTCACAGTCTGGAGCCCAGCTAATAATCCTTGATCATGGTAAGAAGGAACTGGGGTAATACAAAGTATTTTAGGCACTTGAAAAACTGCCTCTTTAGGTGGTGTTATAAAAAAGTCATGTGATGTCAATCTCTTCATAGTGAATTGTTCCATTAAGAACCTTTCTTTGTAATCAGGGATGAGATGACAATGTACAGCTTAGAATGATCACATAACAAATGTTTTTTGGCTCATACTTTTTAAATAAAAATTTCAGATAAAATATGAAAGGGAATTGCAATTACGAAGAGAAAAAAATGAAGAGCTATGGATTCTCATATATGTTTCTGACCTTTCATTACATTAATTTAAATTTTAGTACCCTGTTCATGGAACTATAGGACTAAGAATTGGAGGGAGATTTGGGCCTAGAGAAGTTGAGATTTACCTATGTTCCCGGGGGAGGGGGGGTGCCACTAGGTGGCAGCATAATGCACAGAGCCCTGGGTCTAGAATCTCATAGACCTGAGATCAAGCTCTGCCTTACACATGCAGCAGCTGTGTGACCTTGGGCAAGTCATTTAACTTTTATTTGCCTCAGTTTCCTCAACCATAAAATGTGAATAATAATAATAATAGCACCTGTCTCACAGGGTTGTTGTGAGGATCAGATGAGATGATGATTGTAAAGCACTTAAGATAGTGCCTAATACATAGGAAGCACTTTATCAATGTTAGCTAGTTAGCCAGGTCATATAGCAGTTGACAGAGGAGGAATTCCAATTCAGGTATTTTCATTTCAAATCTTGTGCTCTTACTACTATGCAGTGCTACCTTCTTTCCTATCAAGATTGAACTCTAAAGCATAATCAATGCTTTGCAGTGAATTAGATTTTTTTTCTTTTTTTTTCCAGATTTCGTGTTGCTTTTTTATTTTTTTGGTAGAAGAAATAAGGCATTTAAGGGTTTTTTTCAGGTATAGAAATTAATGATGAATTTTTCAATTTTATCCTTGAAATCTGGTGGACATTTGATATCTGGAACAATTGTTATAGATAAAAGACAAACATAGAAAGTAATCTTAGGGAGATGCTTCTTTGGCAGACATCTAGACTGTCAAGAAAGCCCTGTTATCCTCCCACAGTTAGAATATATTAATTTTTGTAGTTATTTAGAATGTGATTGAGAAAACAGATATTAAATTGGGGGAGGGGAAACTTTTAGTTTATCTGTGTTTTATTCATTATACTTCTTCGTATTGATCTTGTTACAAAACCAAATGAGCATTCTCATACTGTCATGAAAACTCTCTCATGTTTTATTTACTAGTTTCAAAATAAATATAGTTTAAACTGAGAAGTGGTGAGAACAGATCTCTATGGGATGACTGTAGTGGGGTCCTTAGCAGAGCAGGCACAAGTTTTCCAGACTGGAGGTTGGAGTATGTCACATGGCTTATTGGAGGTCCTTTGGGCTCTGTTATGATGTTGTAGAATTCAGGAATATGAACAGTGCATTAAAGGTCACAAAAAGATGTGTTGCCTTCTCAGTAGAGATCGGTGCCATATCACCTTAACAGAAAAGAGCACTGTAGTTCTATCTTCTGATGACAGTGATTTTCCAGAGAGATGGCTTAGCATTTGGGGATAATCCACAGACAACTGTGTTTCATGTCTCTATCTCAGATCACCAATAATGTCTTCCTTGCACTTTACAAATACTTGTTTATCCTAGAAAGCCCTGTCTCCTAAAATATTAATGATGTGTCTGATCTGTACATGCATCTTCAATAAATGCTGCTTTAGGTGCTGAATGGAGTAGAAGAGGGGATGGTCAGGACGCAGAATGTTTAGGAAAGTCTCCCACACACATTTCACCATAATTAGCTTCATCTGTAGATTTGTAATCCTGTGTATGTTGTTTTATGCAGGTTCAGACCGTAAAAGTGGTTAAGGCCCCTTTCGCCTGGAGGTTATATACTGTAATACACTGTGGAGTAGTGATGGGTCTGGAGGGTACAAGGGGCACAGTAAATAAAGGACTCATTCTCTCAGTATTGGTAGAACCTCCCTGGCAGTCTAGCCCACTTCTATGACGTGCCTAACACAGGGCTGTCGAGCTGCCATTTCGGGACCTTTCTCACAAAGCGTCTTGTTCCACTTTCGCATAGGTCTCCTTGTTGAAGCAGCTTTTCCTAATAGGGAACCTCACCCAACCTCTATTACTTTTGTCCTTCCTCCCTCTTCTGGCTTCTGATCCTTCTTCCGTGTATCAGACCCTCCCAGCACCGCTCTTATGTCCCTCTGCTCTTCAGACGAAATGTCCTGCTTTTCTTCCCTTGCTCCTCTTGTGAAATGGTGCTGAGTCCCAGCATCATTGTGGTCAGCCTTTTGTGGACACATTCCCACCACTTGTCAAGCTAGTTCCTCAAATAGGGCATTTCTGATCAAGGCAGTGAACATAGATGATCTCTTCTATTCAACAATAAACATGTTTACATACACTTTAAGACTTGTGCTAGATGACGAAGATATGAATCCAATAGACAACCCACTTTGACCTTGAGAGGCTTATTTCTGCTGAGTGTGTTATGGGGAAGATATGGGTAGTATATGGACACTTAATAAATGCTTGGAAGATTGGAAGAAGGAGAGAACACTGCCAAATTGGAGGGTCTGGAAAAGCTTCGTGGAGGACGTGGTACCTGAGCTGAGTCTGGAAAGAAGGTAAAGTCTCTAAAAAGCAGAAAGGAGAACTGAGTAAAATGCAAGTTTCTCACTCTTGGAGATGGAAGCTACAGTGTCAGGGTCAGGGACAGCAATGAGTAATAGGGATTAGCTGGAACAGAGACCCTGTGGAGGGGAAAGGTATATAGGAAGCCAATTGTGGAGGGTCTCAAGTGACTGCAGAGGGGTTTGCTTTTTCTCCAAGAGTCAATTAGGGAGTGGGTGGAAAGGAAAAGAAGAAAGCATGTGATTCGGAGAGGAGAAGTCAAAGGTGATGCTCTGGTTACAAGTCTACAATGACTCTGGAGAGTGGCTATGTCATCAGTAGAAGTAGGAACTGGTTTTTGGAAGAAGACAGTGAATTCGGTTTGGGATCTTTTCACTTGAGAGAGCAATCATTTTGAAAGGGAGAACTAGGTTGTGTGGGATAAAGCTCAGTGGGGGTCACTTCATAAGCAGAATCATGGCGAGAATGAGGAGGGAGTCTTACAGGTAGCTGCAATAAAAAGACCTAGGCTTAAGGAAAATAGGTCGGTTCAGTCAAAGAATCAGCTCCCTGGAGCTCTCTTCATATGGTACCTTAATAACCTCTAGATTTCCTCAATTTTGAATTGCTACCTTGAGTCTGGCAACTTGCTCATCCGTTTGACTTGCCCATCCAGTGCCTTTGAAATTTGTGTTCCACAGATAGAAGTAGCTACTCTAGCCTACTGGGGGGTGGGGGGCTGAGGGGGTGTTTTTAAAGACCAGGCCTTCTTTCTTCTAAAATCAAACATTGCCTTTGCTGCCCAGGTGGGTCTTGAGTTACATATGACTTTACTGTCCCAGAACAGATAAGCTATAGCTACAATGGCAGTTTCTTGCCCATGATGCCAGCCCCCTGATAGGAGGCTTCAGAAACTAGAAAGCTCTAACAGCCGGCCTCTGGAAAATTAGCCAGGGTACGTTTAAGACATTGGAAACCTCCAAAGGCCACAAATCCCTGGCATTTAAGCAGTAGAGAGAGTGGGGGCAGGGGACCAGGGCAGGCCCTGGCTCCATCTTTACATCTCGAGTTCCACAGACTTGCCAGAATTCCTGGCCAAGAGCAAGTTGTTTGTAGACTTCTGTCCCTTGGGATTCTCAATCTCCTGGACCAGATGGGCATGGGTGACCAGGCCAACTGTCCAAACTGTTTTCTGGGCTACCTCAGCCTCTGTTAGATAACAGAGAAGGAACTTCTTCAAGAGCTCATGGGGGCAGCTAGATGGCACAGTGCCCCCACAGAGCACCGGCCCTGGAGTCAGGAGTACCTGAGTTCAAATCCAGCCTCAGACACTTAACACTTATTAGCTGTGTGACCCTGGGCAAGTCACTTAACACCAATTGCCTCACTTTAAACAAAAAAAAAAAAAGAGCTCATGGAGATTCCTCTGTTAGAGCCAAGCTTACTAATGAGCAAATTTATCAGCTCCAACAGGTAAAAGAGACCATGATAGAATATGTCAATTACTTCTGGGCCCTAAGTCAAAAAAATTTGGCATGGAATACTTCTACTCTGGTGAATCACTTTTGGGATGGCTTGACCACTCCCATTTGTAGTGAATTAGGGCAGGTAGATGTGGCTAATGACCTGCTTACTCTCATTGGGCTTTATGTATACATCAAATCTTGCTTCTAATCATAGCCCATCTTTTGGCAGACCCTCTAGCACTTCCCATCTTGGGGAGAGTGGTGGAGAAGAACTGGTATAGCTACTGCAATTCAGAGAATAAAAAGACCTAAGTTTACCTTTATTTCCTTGACACAGTGTTTCATCCAGAGAAGAAGACGTCCACAAATGTGCCTAACTGATAGACTGAGTAATTGGAAAGTAAAACCCCCTATCACTTCCCATCCCTATACCAACAATACCTCACCACTTGTTCCATTGCTTAGCTCTTTCTTTTCTTTTTTTTTTTTTAAATGAGGCAATTGGGGTTAAGTGACTTGCCCAGGGTCACACAGCTAGTAAGTGTCAAATGTCTGAGGCTGGATTTGAACTCAGGTACTCCTGACTCCAGGGCCGGTGCTCTATCCACTGTGCCACCTAACTGCCCCTTGCTTAGCTCTTTCTGACCCTTAAAAATAAAACTCCTCTGTCTTCCTTTTCTCAATTGTTGTCCATCTTGGCTCTGGTGGATTTGAATAGGGCTGACTTTATGGTCCAAAGAGATCTTATGTTGACTCAGTGGTAGTTGAAATACTAGATGGATACCCTCTTTGATCTAGACTGTTGGTTGAGGAGACCAAGCCCTTATAAATCCCTGGGGAAAGATTACAATCTAAATACAACCCTCTACCCTCTCACTCCAGTATTACTATGGATCCCTTGACTTCTACAGAGCAATCCAGACATTGTATAGGATGGAGGAAGATGACTTTTTCCTAGTACTGCCAGATGTTTTGCTTCAAGAATCTACATGCTCCCATTAGTTAGGTCCTGCACCAGAGGTTCCTACCTAAAATAGTATTATTAAGATGCAGTTGAGGGGGCAGCTAGGTGGCGCAGTGGATAGAGCACTGGCCCCGGATTCAGGAGGACCTGAGTTCAAATCCGGCCTCAGACACTTAACAATTACTAGCTGTGTGACCCTAGGCAAGTCACTTAACCCCAATTGCCTCACCAAAAAAAAAAAAAAAAAAAGATGCAGTTGAGGCAGAGACATTGCCCCATATGTACCTTGTGATTTTGTCATCAACTTGGTTTTAGGAGCCCTAATTATGGTCAGCTAGATCTACTTAGTAGCCCCCTAGTAGTTCTTTAAAAATAATTGGAAGTAGTTCATCTGAATGTCTCTCTCCCACCATAGAGCCCCAATGGTATTTGCCAGAATGAAATTTTGAAATCTAAGGTTTTGCCATGACTGTAAGACTCTGAATATCATCACACAAATACCTATATCCCATTCCCTGGATGATTAATTCGATGTACTGATTAGTTGGCAAGGAATATGATAGTCACCATATTGGTCCTCTGAGTCCGGGATAGCATATGACCTAATGCAAATATGGGAGAGCAATGAATGGAAGATACTAAATGGAAATTGGCTTCCCAGAGTTAGTGTGCCATATCAGATTATGCTATTTGGCTTGTATAACTCCCCTACAGTTTTTCAGAGGTTTGCAAATTTTGCATTTCAGGTAGGAAGAATCACTTAATCTCTCTGGGTCTCAGTATTTACATCTATCAAATAACTAGATGATCTCATTGCACTAAGATCATTTTCTGATGGAACATCTCTGATGTTGCACAGAGTAGGTCTTTAGTAAATATTTGTTAAGGGAATGCCTTCTATTCATCCATAAGTTTTTGGTACAATTGCCTATAATAATTAGAATCATGTTTTGTGCTATATGTATGAATTATTTAAAAGCCTTCTATGAAAACTTCAGATTATAAAAAAATCATAAAAGCATCAGATATTTCTTCCTTTTGACACCCAATTTGCATATGTGATATAACCTAGAGTAAATAACATATTAGAAATAAAATAAGATGGGTAAGCAGAAAATCTAATAAATGAAAAGTTGACAGGAGCAAAATTGTAGATTACACATTTAGAATCAAATTTCATCCCCTAAACCAAGAATTTAAATAGGGATACTTGTTACTCCTTTTAGATGCTATTAGAAGTATACAAGTGAGTGGCTCCTACCTTCCTATATCTAATCTCATCCATTTCCAGTTGATAAAAATAATAAAGATATGCCCTTTTAGGAATACTTTTAAAGTTAATTTAATGCATAGTTTAATATTTCAGTAAAGCTGTGATACTATCAGGGATTCTACTTCTATCAATAGTATAAGTTGCTACTCAACCACACTGATTAACGGATGTGGTTCTTGTCCCTGCATTTCCATAAATCCATAAATGTTGGAGGCCTTCTTCTGATTCTAAAAACATTTTGTGAACAATATTTGTTGGCATGTACATATGTACATTTGTTGATTGTTACATTTACTGATCTAAGTGGCCCACAGGATGAAGGTTTTGGAGGAAAAAATCAGAACTAGAGTGGAAGCTAAAAAGACCAGGTGGCAGAGATTGAGAGGAAGTACTTTTGAGAAGGGAGATACAGATGGTTTGCTGTCACTTCCCGATGATAAATATTTGAAAAACATGCATGCAGCAAAAATGGAAGGGAATAATTAATTATTGAACTGAGAATAAAAATGCATGGACCAAAACCAAATCTGCTGTAATGGCATTTTAGAATTTCGTACATGATATTCAAAAGAAATAATGTGAAAGTGCAAGTTTTAGCATCTTTCTGTGCTAGATTGCAAATGTTGATATGGAAGCAGATCCCCTGCCCTCTGAGTTTCAGTGTTCCACAGAGACTAATCACTCAGAGCATATGTTTATACAAATTAGCCATCATCTTAGATCATGGAATGTCTACTGAAAACAAGTTTGTACTTATGTCAAGTAGCCCCACTCTAAGAAATAATATGTGGGGAGATTTAAAAGCACATAGAATTGATCATTATAGTAATAGCTCACATGTAAGTACTGCACATGTGATTTCCATTTTACAAGCTTACAGAAACAAAGAGACTTATCTACAGTCACACAATAATTGGCAGATTTATTATCACACTCATACCTTATGACCCTTAAGCACAGTCCTCTTTTTACTATACCATGTACATATTTGTACAGTGTGTATAGATTACCTGGAACAAAACAAAAATAATTAAATTTAATGACATGTAATAAACCTTAGAATTTTTACAACTCAAAAATCTTATAATATACAATATATCATCTCCCAGATATGGTCGCATGTTTCACACAATTTGGCATTCAGTTAACAAGATTTTGACACATATTTAATTCTTTATCATGAAACCACACATCACAGTGTATATTAAGTAGCCCTTTGACAATCCATTTTTCAAAGTCTAGCTCCAGGTACAGCTCATAGGTTTTTTGTTTGTTTGTTTGTGGTTTTTTTTGCAGGGCAGTGGGGGTTAAGTGACTTGCCCAAGGTCACACAGCTAGTAAGTGTCTGAGGCCGGATTTGAACTCAGGTACTCCTGAATGCAGGGCCAGTGCTTTATCCACTGTGCTACCAAGCTGCCCCCCTAGCTCATAGGTTTTTTTGTTTGTTTGTTTGTTTTGGTTTTTTTTGTTTTTTTTTTTTTAGTGAGGCAATTGGGGTTAAGTGACTTGCCCAGGGTCACACAGCTAGTAAGTGTTAAGTGTCTGAGGCCGGATTTGAACTCAGGTACTCCTGACTCCAGGGCCGGTGCTCTATCCACTGTGCCATCTAGCTGCCCCAGCTCATAGGTTTTTAATGGAGTTGAAGCCATGTAAGTTCCAAGGCCTCAGAAGCATATTTATCTCTATCTCTTGGATAAATTTCTTAGTCTTTCATGATATATGGCACGGTTCAGAGTTGTGTTGTGGGATACCATTGGCGCTAAGGAATCTCTGTAATTCTAGAGCAGTTGTTTCCCAGAATAGCAGTCTTTTTACCCGAGTCCATCATTCCCCAAATGGTGACAAGACTTCCATGTCGTTTAGAAGTAAAACAATTCCTAAAACAATTTTTGGGTGCATATTGTAAACTTTGATGAAGATCCCTATATAGGCTCATCTGGACTTATCCAGGAATCAGTTTCTGTATAGTCTTCAATAAAAAATGAATTTCCCTAGTATAAGTGGACTTTTCCTCATCTTCAGTATACTGGGCTTTCAGTGGTCTTACCTTGACCAAGTATTTTTTCTTTATAACAATGGTTTTACTGGTCTCTTCTCTCTTCTGGAGTCAGTAACACCTATTCCAGATGTCAGAGGTCTCTAAAACCCCTTTCAGACCAAACAGAAGAGAACAGTGGAACACTCATGGGGGTCCTGAAATACAGTTCCTCACTGACAGAGAGCTACCTAGAGATGGGGAAACCCTCTCAATCCAGTTCGACCTGACCCAGGTCGGACATTCTGAGACTCCCAGGTGTTAGTAGTAGCACACAAGCCATTATTAATATCAGAAAATGAAACCATACCAAAATTCTTGTTTGTCCCAGTTAATTGGCATACCTTTTTATGCAAATGATTTTCTCAGTTATTTGCATTAGTTTATTCCAGTATCTGAAATAATGATCACAAATATATTTCTAAGAGCAAATATTTCTCTTGACATGAATTTGCTTTGTGAATTCTTAAAATATTAGTGCATTGGTTTCATAGAGTACTATTTTTGTTCACAGTCATCATCAGCAACAACAACAGTATCTTTATGTTGCATTAAGGTTTGCAAAAAGGAAAAACCAGGCCAGGCCTATAACCCAGATCTCCTAACTAAGTTTTCAAGTATAGTATGCTACTTTCCTGGGGAAAAAAGTCCCCAGAAGTTGTACAATTGACTAACAAGTCAAAATACAGAAGGGGTTTGAGTTTTTCTTCAGGTCTTTTTTATTGTCACAAGGAGAAGCTAAGAAAAAAAGTGAACAGAAATATTGGAACTTATATCTTAAAGAATATTTTAAACCTGTATTGTTATATAATGATGATTATACTTATTTAGTTGTACATACCAAAAATTGAATTTGTCATTAAAGCAAAAAGTAGAAGTTGTGTTGGGGCTTCAAGTATTCTAATTTAAGCTTAGAAGCTATTAAAAAAAAAAGAAAAAATGTAAATTAACATTCAAAATTACTTTCGGAATTCATTTTTAATTGCTATTTGTGAGCTTTCATGAAACTGCAGCTAGCTTCTAAAATATTTTCATTTTTCTTGAGTGATCCTTAATAGTAAACAGAATTTAGAAATGTATATTTTTACTACCAATATAAAGTAGTAGTACTAGTAATAGTTTGCATTTATTTTGCAAAGTTTACAAAACATATTGGTTAATGACTGAATATAAGGTCATTGTTTTATGCTCAGAATATTTCTATTTATTATGATGTTCTTTAAAAATAGATTCTCATAAAGTAAAATGCTTTAAATTATCATTTATATTATGAGTTGGTTACTAGCAGAAAGATAATATTGCAGCTATTTTTCCATTAAGGCCTATTTTTTGCATTTAGCAGTCATTCCTGTAGTTTTAAAATATAAAATGGACTCTTAAATAAGAGTGGAATATGAAAAGGCTGTGTGTGTATCTGTATGCTCAGATCTGTACCATTCCCATCAGATTGGATAGTTTGCCAGTTCTGCAATTAGTTGGGTAAAGAGTGAAAGCTATGAGGGAATAAAGGTAAGGTTTATAACCATCAACATGTTTTCAGGAAAGGAAATTCATGTTTTTTTAGCTCATTAAATGACTTCAAGGATATTATGGCCAAAGTAGATAAGGACACAGTGAACATCACATCATTTTTATTTGCAGAAGTAATGTGTCAAAAATTCCATATAGCATTTGAAATTAATGTTGAGCATGTAATGGAATAAATGAATAATAAAGGACAGAAACTTGGCTAGAAAGCAGGAAATTGTTAGTGTAATTGCTGGAATATTTTGAAGGAGACTACAAAGGTAAATGGCATGTGATAGTTTAGACTTAAATTAAGCCATAAGTTCCAATATTTCTATTCGCTTTTATTTTTTCTTAGCTGCTTCTTGTGACAATCAGAATGACCCAAAAAGAAAAATTCAGCTCAGAACTCCTGCTGCTTCCTGACTTGTCAGTCATTTGTACAACTTCTAGTGTCCTCCTCCCTCCCCTGGAAGGTAGCATACCACACTTGAAAACATTTAAGAGTCCTGAGTTATAGGCCTGGTCTTGCCTTTTGCAAACCTTAAAGCAATATAGAGATACTGTTGTTGTTAACTATGTCTGGTTTTATTTCCTGATTTCTTAAATAAGAGGATTGGATATATCATCTTTAAAATTCTTTATAGAATGAAAAGAGCCTTCTCGGAAATCATCGCATTAATCTTTTAGAAGTTCTCAAAACAAATGTCAGAAAAAATTTTGTTCTTTGAAATATATCTGTGATTGTTTTTTCAGATATTGGAGTAAAAACAGTCAGGTTGAGACTGTAACAATCTGTGGCATTGAGCTTAGAATGAGGACTTTTTACAAACTGGAACTCCCAGCGAGGGAATGCTTTCTAGTGGTGAGGATAGGCACCGTCTTGCAATTTAGAACTGTAGAGAGCTGGCCAAAGCATGGAGAGATGAGGGCCTCACTTCTTTCACAAAACAAGTGCTCTGTCCACCGTGACTGTCGAGTATAATGCACTGTAGCTTCATGATAACAGGCAGTGTACTAAACAATGTAGTCGGTGGCTTTTCTCACAGTGGGAAGTTTATGTTTCTGCGTCTTCCTGATTACCAACATCATGTATAGTTTAAAAAGCAAGCACTTTTTAGAAAGCAGAGTAGAGAATGTCAGTAGCATTAGGACTAGTTGAGAGGTTACCCTCTTAAGATAAGATCACTGGAAAGCAGCAACAATTAGATGATTAAAAAATCAAAATATGATGAAAACAAGTACCTTGGCTATTAGTATTTGGGGAGTAGTTAAGTACATTGTTATTCAGATTATGGTAAACAACAAAATAGAATAAAATTTCAAAAGGAAGACAATTTTTTTTAAAAAGCAGCAATATAAATGATAATTCTGAAATTTAAAGAAACTGGCATATGTTTTTATTATCTGGCTAAGTGAAAGGAGGTCATCAAAACGCTAGCTGTATGACCCTGGGCGAGTCACATAACCTTTTTTGCCTGTTTCCTCATGTGTAAAATGAGCTGAAGAAGGAAATGTCAAGCCATTCCAATATCTTTGCCAAGAAAATCTCAAATGGGATTGCAGAGTCAGACATAACTGAAATGATTAAAGTCAAAAAACTGTTTCTCTCTTTTTCTCTCTCTTTATATGTATATGTGTATATATCTACACACACATATATAAATATACATACATACATATAATATATATTTTATACACACACTCCCTCTCTTCCTCCTTCCCTTGCTCTCTTTCTCCAAGCTCCCATAGCCAGTATGTGTCAGAAGCTTCAACTAGAACTTGGATTGATGGATGGGTGGGTGGGTAGACAGACAAAGATACATATTCATATATACACACATATGTATATATTTATGTATGTATAGCTTAGTTTATATTCTGCTGGCAGCCAAGAAGCTCAGGACCAATCTTACAAATGGCAATGTAGCTGGACATTTGTAGACTTATGTCAACTCCTGTATTCTAATAGAGATGTTCCCTTGACTGCTCAATTTTGGAATCAAATTGGCAAATATTTATTGAACACCTATTATGTATTAGCTAATAAAAATATTTTCTGGGTGTTCTACCAGCTAAAACATTGTAGGAAAACAACCTAAGCATAATTGGCATGTGTCTACTACTGTGACTTATTTGGTTTTTTATCTATTCCACTGTCTCCATTTTATGGATAAGCTCATCCCATTCACATTCAATTATGATTACTAACTATATTTCAATTCATCCTATATTCTTCTGTTTATAATTCTCTCTCTTTTTATCCTGTCACTCCTCAAAAGTCTGTTTTACTTCTGACCATTGTTTCCCTTGATCTGTCCTCCCTTTTATCATTCCCCACCCCCAATAACTCATCCTCTTCCTCTTCTATTTCTATATTAGGCAAGAGATTTCTATGCTTACTTGAGAGAGTGTCTTTGAACCAATTCTGATGAGAGTGAAGTGTAAGCATTTTCTGCCATCCCTTGATTTCCCCCTCCACTATAAAAAGTCTTCCTCATGCGCCTTTTTTATGTGAGAAAATTTTTCCCATTCTACCTCTTCATTCCTCCTGCTCCCTATGCATGGCTCTTTCTCACCCCTTCATTTTTTTTCGAGATCATCCCAACATAATTGACTCATACGCATGTCCTCTTTCTATGAAGACTCCTTCTAACTACACTATTAATGATAAACTTCTAAGGAGTTAAATGTATCATCTTACCATATAGGAATGTAAATAGGTTAATTTTATTGAGTCCCTTTTGATTACTCTTTTATGTTTATCTTTTTATGCTTCTCTTTAGTCTTGTATTTGAATGTCAAATTTTCCATTCAGTCTAGTTTTTTTCCCCTCAGGAATGCTTGGAAGTCCTCTATTTCATTAAATACCTATTTTTCTTCCTGAAGGATTATATTAATTTTTGATGGGTAGGTGATTCTTGGTTGTAATCCTAGATCCTTTGCCTTTTGAATACCATATTCTAAGTCTTCTGGTCCTTTAGTGTGGAAACTACTAAATCTTATGTAACCTGGATTGTGGCTCTATAATATTTGAATTGCTTCTTTTGGGCTATTTTAACTATTTTCTACTTGACTTGGGAGTGATAGAATTTGACTATGATATTCCTTGGAGTTTTCATTCTGGTATCTCCTTTAGGAAGTGAGTGGTAGATTCTTTCAATTTCTATTTTAGCCTCTGAATCTAAGGTATTGGGGTCATTTTTCTTTTTAATTTCTTGAAATATGATGTCTAGGTGTTGTTGTTTTTTTTTAATCATGGCTTTCATGTAGTCCAATAATTAGTAAAATATCTTTCCTTCAATCTGTTTTCCAGGTCACTTATTTTTCTGATGAGACATTTTACATTTTCTTCTATTTTTACATTCTTCTGATTTTATTTCTTGATGTCTAATGGAGTCATTAGTTTCCACTTGCTAAATTTTAATTTTTAAGGAGTTATTTTCTTCATTGAGCTTTTATACCTCTTTCCATTTGGCCCATTCTGCTTTTCATGGAATTCTTTTCTTCAGTGATTTTTTGTTCTTCTTTTGCCAAACTATTCTTTTTTTCTCCCATCACTTTCATTTCTTTTCCCAATTTTTCTTCTACCACTAATCTTTTTCTTTAACTTGTTTGGTAATTCTTGTTGGACTTGGGTCCAGTTAGCATTTTTCTTTGAGCCTTTGCGTATAGCTCTTTTCACATTGTTGTCTTCTTCCGAGTTGATATCTCATTCTTTACTGCCATTGTTGTAGTTTTTTTTGTGTTCAAGTTCTTTTTTTGTTGTTTGTTCATTTTTTCCCAGCCTATTATTTGACTTTGAACATTATGTTGAAGTCAGGCTCTGCTCACCTGGGGTTAGATGGCACTATTTAGGTTTTTACATTATGCTGTTTTCAGAGCTAGTTCTAGGGATCTGCAAGTTTTTTGTATTTCCAATGTGGTGTGATCTAGGGATAGTTGTGATCACTGCTAACCTGGTCTGCATCCTAGTCTTTACCCTGCTTCCCTCTAGCTTCAAGTATTAACACTCCTCTGCTCCTTGGAACCATGATCAGGTCCCCTGCTGTCCTTGAGCCATAAGTGCTAATGCTTCTTTCTGCTTTTGACCTGATACCAGGGCCCTTGGTCCCTTAAGACTGATCTCCTTCCTAGAACTTCCTAGAACTAGAGCTATGTATGGGTAATAGAGTTGCTGATCCGTTCCAGCTGTACCCAGTGCCAACAGAAGGTCCCTGTAATCTATTTCTGACTAGTTGTTTAACCCCCTTACTTTCTCCATGCTGAGAGCCCCTGACACTGCTGTTGTCACAGTTGTTGCCAAGGCCCACAGCTGGCACTGCTGTTGTGCTCTGGACTGACTCCCACCCTCATGTTGTAGATCTTTCTTGCTGGAAAAATGTCTCACTCTGACTTTTTGCTGGCTCTGTCACTCCAAAATTTGATTTGAAGTATTATTTTAAAGTTGTTTGGAATCCCACATGTATAATCCATATCTGATTGCTTACTGCCTCAGGGAGGGGAAGGGGATGGAGGGAAGGAGGGATAAAAATTGGAACTCAGAACTGTAAATAAAGATGTTTATTATTTAAAACAAATAAAGTTGTTTGGAAGGGAATTTTGGGAGGGTTCAACTAGGGTGGCTAACTCTAATCTGCCTTCTTCACTCTGCCTCAGATCAATTTTTTCAAAACAATCTAGTAAAGTATAATTATTTCTAATCTGCAGATTAGCAAGCTGTTACTATAATCCATCTATATAGCATTATTCAACTGGAGTTTTATCAGTGGAAATGATAAGAAAGGAACAAATTGAGAGAGCTTTTGAAAGTAGATTTCACAGGCCAAGAGTGTGGAAATGGTTTATCAAGGGGACCTTTTTCACAAAATTGTCAACAGTTCTTCCCCAAATAAAGTTAATATATTGTCTTTGAAGTATAAGGGTGTGATCTTAATCTAAATGTGAGGTTTAAATAATTCTTATTTGTCATGCATTTTACTGTAATTAATGTTCCATATGCTAAGTATCTTTGGAGAATTCTGAATATAATTAAAGCAGTATAGATAAGTATTACCTTTATATTGAACATAAGTTGCATTCTAGCAAAAATTCTTATTTTATCTTTTTGTTAAGACTTTGGAGGACTATTTCATGATTCAGAGTTCAGATAATTGTGGATATCTGTTTCTTACATGTGGATATTTGTTCCTTTTCACAATGTTGATTTTGAGACAGAGAATAAATCTTGATTTCACTTTGATTCTTTCCATTCATAATAGGAAAAGAAGCCTTTTTTTTTAGCATTAACAGAAGGAATCTAACATGTGTGAATATCTTTTAATTGGTTACTATTTTAAAATATATGAAATTATACAGTAATTTATAGACAGCAGAATGCCATTTGGTGTAGGGTAAAAGGCATAATTTGCAATCTGGCTCCTTGTGGGCTAGATTTCTTACCATTATAATCTAGGATGTGTATTTCCTTGAATATTTTTTATAACCAAAGTAAACTCTTATTAGATTGCTATATGTTAAAGAGTATTTTAAAAAATCATAATAATTTGAAGAACTTTTAAAATATTTTAATTGATACATTTTATATCACCTTCATTTCTTAATATACTATTAAAGTGCTGCCTTGAATATTTTGGTGTGTACGGAGAGAGACCTTTGGTTTATCATTGACCGCCCTATAGTGAAATCTCTAGATCAGAATGCCCTGTTTGACCCTCTCCCCCAACCCTCCCCTCCAAAAAAGCTGGGGAAAATGAAAAATAGTTTGGTAGAAATTAGATTTAGACCAGCTTATTATACCACATACCACAGGTACCTCAAAAAAGATATATAAGCTGAATATTAAAAACTAGAAGAGAATCACATGAGATACCTTTCATAACTGTGACTATGGGCTAATACTTGACCAGAGGGATAAAAGTGATCAAATAAAGATAAAATAGATCCAGTAATATACTTAGGATGAGAAGGAAAGTATTCATTTGGGGAAATACCTGATGTATATAATAGTATTTATAATAGTCTCTGATAAGACTACTCTTTCCAAAGGTACCAGTGATCTCTTAATTGCCAAATCTAATGGCTTTCTTCTTATCCTCTTAATTCTAGATCAGTTAGCAGCCTTTGACATTGTTGTTCGACCCCTTCTCCTTGATACTCTCTTCTCTCCAGGTTGTTTGGGACACTACTCTCCTCCTCCTCCTCCTGCCTGATTGCTCCTTTCTGGTCTCCTTTGCTGGATCTTCATCCAGATCATGTACATCAATTTTGCATGGCCCTCAAGGCTCTGTCCTGGGCTCTTTTCTCTTCTCCCTTTATACTATTTCACATGGTGATCTCATCACTATGCAGATAATTCTCAGATTTATCCATACAGTCAGTCAGTAAATACCAGAAACTGTACCAAACATTGGGGATACAAAAAGACAAAAAGGCAGTCGCTGTCCTTGAGGAGTCATAATCTAGTGGAAGAGACAACATGTAAACAACTATTTACAAACAAGTTATATTCAGGTTAAATAAGAAGTAATTGACAGAGGGAAGGCCCTGGAATTAAAAGTGATTGGAAAAGGCTTCCTGTAAAAGGTAGGATTTTAGCTGGGACTTGAAAGAAGGCAGTAGGTGGAGGTGAGATGGGAAAGCATTCAGGCATGGGAGACAGTCAGAGGAAATGTCAGGAGTTAAGTCCTCTGTCCTCAGCCACCTAGTTGCATTTAAATAGTAGTAAGAGATTTAAATGACAGATTGAAGCAATAGTAGAAGAGATTCTGCAAACAAAGTATATGATTAATTGTCCAGTTGCTTGTGGCAATGATTGTAATAGAAATTTAGAGGGAGATTTCCCTTCAGTCTATGTTGATCAGAAAAGGTTTTTCATTTTGTTAGGAAGAGAGCAGAGCAGAGTGAGCAGTGAAACAGAATAAGACATTCCAAGTGGAGTCCGCAGTACTCTCGCTATATCCATTTGACAGGTTTTCTGTAAAGGCGGTATAGTGAGAGAGGTGTGGAAAGCATGCTAATATGCAGATCATTGAAGAAAAGAGGATTTGCATTTTCTTCAGTGGATTATGAATCTATTTTAGCAGAAGAGACTACAGAACAAGACTCGGAGGTCATCTGTTTCTACTCACATTGATCTCCACCTCCACCAACTGCTAGTATCCTCCTTCCCTCTCTCAGTTACCTGGCTTTCAAGTACTTTACCTCTGTCCTATCAGTGTTCATCTCTTTCCAAGGCTTTAACCTGGATTACTCCCACCATCTCCCTCCTTCCCTCCCACTCACAGGTTGCTGAAGCATCAGAGGAAGTCTGACAACTGTGTTGATTACTACCGCTTAAATTCATGTCATTCAACATTCAACTCTCACTGCAACAAGGCAGTCATTTTATTCTTCCCTAATTGGTTCCTTATCTTACTCCCTATAAGAGCCATTCTAAACTTTTTCTTCCCTTCTCAAGTTCTTTCCTGTCTCCCCTGCCTCCAACTTAAGAACCTGACTCTGATTTACTGATAAAATTGATGTCATTCAATGTAAGCTATTCTAATTACTGTTAGGTGTTTGGCTCTTGCTATATTGCTATATTGATAGAGACTGAGTGAGTGAGTGAGTGAGTGAGTGAGTGAGTGAGTGAGTGAGTGAGTGAGTGAGTCAGCCAGCCAGCCAGCCAGCCAGCCAGCCAGCCAGAGAGCTATGCATACCTAGGATTTCATGGGTTTAGGAATTCTCTGTATGATAACTTCCCAGATTGCAGATTGGTATTGAGTTATTTGAGACCCTGAGAAGGTAAACAACTTGTTCAACTATGCCATGCTATATAATAAGAATAATGGACCATAACTTTATCAAACACTCATATTAGCAGGTAAATAATAGAATTATTTCTTGCTTCAGGTTTACCAGGTGATTTTTGAAGTGTTTTCCAATTCTGAGGGTCTATGAAATAATTGCAGTTTTACACCATAGTGAGATTTCTGTGGTTGACTAGAAGCATTGAGTATGATCTTCACCTCTTTTCCACAAGAAAGTTAATCCCTATGTAGGATTTCACACAAAGTAATTTGTGTTCATGTCCATTTTTTCTCTTAAGTCGGTATGAGCATATGCTCAAACAAGCAAAACCATTCACTTATGAACACAGTCTTTGAAAACTAATGTTTAAATTAAGCTTTACTGCTTTAGAAAATGCATGGTGGTTATCCGGTTTTCTGGGCTCTCCTGGAAGAAGTCTGTCTTTTTAATAGCCCATCTCAGTAACCATCAGAAATGCCCTTTCTGCGGTGGCCTTTCCTTCCTTCCTTGCAGGTTGTTCTAGGGCCTTACCAAAAGGCAGAACCTCAAGTTAGGATGAAAAGGGACAAGCCTTTCCGTTCTCTGGCTTCCCTGCTGCACGTGATGGGTCAGTAGGATTAGGCACACCTCTTTTAATTACTTTTTATGACAGGAAGACTGGAAATGGCTTCCTCAAAATCAAAACAACTCACCCAGCCACAAAAAGAGGAGGAGCACTTTGTGTCCTATTTTATAACTTCCTTTCCTCATTTATGTCTTTTATTTAAACCAAATGTTCATTGCCAAACTGCTTATCTGAACTTGCATATTCTATCAGAAAAAAATTACACTCTAAAAGTCCCTGTGTTGGCACTCTTAGAGCTGGACACCCCCATACTACAGAAGGATTCGTTTTCCTCCTATTCTGCAGTCACTCAGACAATAAGAAATATGATATTGGCTCATATGTCCCATGGAATCATCTTGCTGGTATCCCCCAATAGTTCCCAATGGGTTCCAACAATAGCTATGTTATAGACTCAGGAATTTAGAGAAGTTGATTCATTCCAATTTTTTTAGCATAATATATAGATATGCATTAATATAATACAACCAAGGCTCAATATTACATACATATTACAATACATGTGTTGACTATATAGCACACTTTTAAAAAGGCTTCATTTCACATTTATAAAGGTACAAGACTACTAACTGTCCAATAACTATGTGGAATGGATTGAGGCAAGAAATATTGAGCTGTATCAAATGTAGCCAGGGAGACCATCTAAAGCCTCCATTAAGAACTGCCTACACTCTTCTTTTTATTCTTCTTAATTTCCATCTAGATAACACAGTGGATAGAGCACTGGGATCAGAAAAACCTAAGTTCACATCTGGCCTCAGAAACCTACTAGCTGTGTGATCCTGGCAAGGCACTTGACCTGTTCGCCTCAGTTTCCTCAACTGTAAAATGAGGATAATAATAGCACCTACCTCCTAGGGTTATTGTGAGGATCAGATGAGATCATATCTGTAAAGCACACAACACAAGCCTAGCGCTTAGTAGGCATTTAATAAATCCTTCATTTTCTTCCTTACTTTCCCTCCTTTTCTACTCACTTGTAGTCCCTCCCTCCCTCCATCTCTCCTTCCCTCCTTACTTCTTCCCTTCCCTTCCTCTCTGATTAACATACCAGAGCAGCTAAGTGACCCATGAGGCACATGTAAGAAAACAGAAAAAATACAAAATAGAAAATTAAACTGTTTATGAGCTTCGTGTGTAGAGGCTAATGTGAATTGTTAGTTGTAACTATTCTGTTCCTTTTGGGGTTTGCAGTTTTCCAACTAAGTTAAATGGTGAGAATCATTCTATGGTTATTAAGTGATTTAGTTTGTGGGAGGGGTTAACAAAAAAGGGAAACAGTCATAATAGCATGTGGAAGAGTCCAGACCCTATCCTATACATTCCACCCTTAATTTCAGTGTTTTCTTTCTTTAAAAAATGATTTGCATATTTTGTTTTTTATAACTATAATTACTTCCCAATAACCCCCCCACTCATCAGAGTAGCCTTTTTAAAACAAAAAAATTAATAAGAAGAAAAAAGTTAAGCATTTTGATAGAATTAAAGAAAAGTTATCTATGATAGATATGTTGATTACTGATTGGGAAAAGAAAGGATCATACATAGTTCTCAGCATTACATAGCCCCTTTACAAAAGTTGCCTATGTAAGACAAGATCATGGTAAACAAATGCAGAAAACCAGTAATAATAAACACATTCTTTAATGACTACAATGTAATAAGAATTATGTTCAATAAAGGCCTATTGAAGAAAGGATTAAAATCAATTGGAGACTAACTTAACCATAAAGAATTAGCTGGCAAAGTACAAATCATAAAAATAAAACATAAAAATAACAGCTAATTTCATTAATATAATGACAATGAGATAACATAGTAAAATTTTTGGAATGCAGCTACATAGGTTCTTATAGGAATATTTGTATCTCTATAAACACTTTTATCAACAAAAGAAAAACTTATGAATAAAAGATATGAGAATACAACTAAAAGAAAAAGCCTTAGAAACCAACAAATTAAAAATGTTAAATACCAAACTAGAAATTCTGAAAACTAAAGTAATTAACAAAATTGAAAGCAAAAAAATTGAAGTAAACAACTAAGTAATTTGATTATTTAATAGAGGAAAACAAAAATCACAGATTAATAAGTAAGAGATGTGATGAGAGAGAGAATTTAAAAACTCAGATGTAAAAAGAATTTAAAATGCTACTTTTTTAAAAATAAAAATTAGAATTAAAAAAGAATATACTTCCTTTCTCTTGTGAAGAGGTGGTAGATCGTAGGTGCACACTGCGACATACTTTCTCACTTAGGATTACTGTATTATTTTTATTATTTGTTTTTGCCAACTAATTATGATTGTTAACCTCCAATTAATTTCAATCCTTTCTTCAATAGACTTTTATTGAATATAATTTTATTCCATTCTGCTCACCCACTTAGAAGGCATGCAAAATGATGTCACATGTGAAATCATGTAAAACATTTCCATATTATCCATAGCACAAAAAAGCAAGAAAAATAAAGAAATTGAGAAAATTATGCTTCCATTTGTACTCAGAGGCCCTCAGTTTTCTCTCTGGAGGAAGATGGCATTTTTCATCCTGGGGCCTTTGAAATTGGCTTGGATCAGTGTAGCCAAGTCTTTCATAATTGATCATCATCATTACATTGCTGTTACTGTGCACAGTGATCTCCCAGTTTTTCTCCCTTCACTTCTCATCAGTTCATATAGCTCTTGCCATATTTTTTCCTGAAACCATCCCCTGGTTATTTCTTATATCACAGTAGCAACCCACAATCATCTGCCACAGCTTGTTCAGGCATTCCCCATTTGATAAGTATTCCCTCGATTTCCAATTCTTTGCCACCACAAAAAGTGCTGCTACAAATATTTTGTACTTATAAGTTTTTTTCCTTTTATTTTGATCTCCTTAGGGTACAGACCTAGTAGTGGTATTACTGGGTTAAAGGGTAATCACGGTTTTATAATAACTCTTTGGGCATAGTTCCAAATTGTTCTTCAGAATGGTTGGGTGATTTCACAACTCTACCAACCGTTTATCAGTGTACTGATTTTCCCTCATCCCCTTCAGCATTTGTCATTTCTAATAGATATGAGGTGATACCTCAGAGTTGTTTTAATTTGCATTTCTCTAATCAGTAGTGATTTAGAGCATTTTTCATGGGAATATAGGTAACTTTGATTTCTTATGAAAACTGCCCATTCATATCCTTTGACCATTTATCAATTGGGGAATGGCTCTTATTTTTTATAAATTTGACTAGTTCTCTATATAGAAAGTTTATTCTAATATATCATACCTAATGTTTTCTTTTAGTGTTTTCATTGTAATCATTTTTCATGAATGAAAAAGCATGTGTTAAGTACTCACACTGAGCCAAGCACTTTGGTAAAAGTTGCTATGGATACCAGTGTAAGCAAGAGAGTCCCTACTAGGAAGGAGTCTAAAGAAGACAACACATCTAGGGCTGTGGTGGCCAAAGAAGAGTATTAACGTAAAAGTCATGGAGTCCTCACACTGTTGATCAACATTTCCATTTTAGAAATGTCAGTGTTGACTTAATTGCTCTTCTCAGAGTTGGAAAGCAGAAGCTGGGAGACAGAGAGGAAGGCCATGTATGTTACCATAGCATGAGGGTATCTGAGGAGGAGGAGAGTGGGTTCGAATCCAGTCAGGATAAAGTGAATGTTTACCAGCAGAACTTCAGAGACCCAGGTGGAGGAGCTTGAATTTCAGGTGGAATCTGGAAGCCAGAGCTCCCAAGCATGGTGGCTTGAAGAAGGCCAACAAGGCCAATTTTATATTTTGTTTTCTCGGCATTAATCCATACCACTCTTGTCATGATTTTTCCCTTAGATTTGTCATATGTAGTATTCATATGCTGCAATTTGTTCAACATTCCCACAATTTATACATGGTTTCCAATTCTTTGCTACTATAAAGAGTACTGTTGGGAATACTTTATTTTATAAGGAACCTTTCCATTGTTCACCCTTTTTTCTCACATAATTCCAAATTTTGCAGAATGGTTACATCAATTAAAACGACCATCCATAGATGAGTTGCATGCCTGTTTTTCTATAATCCCTTCAGCAATCACTTTCTGTCTTTGTCAATTTGATTAGTTTAAAATAGTAACCACTGAGTTACTTTACACTTCTTTCTGTGAGAGATTTGGGCTATTTTTCAAGTAATTGTCGATCATGTCCATTTCTTATTTTTAAAAAATTCCTGTCTTGAACCATTCATCTCTTGGGAAATGGCTCTTTTATGAATATAGTTGTTAGTTCTCTATAGATTTTGAGTGTCAGATATTTCATCAAAATTGCTTGTTGCAAAGATTCCCTCCTCCCCCAATCTGTAACTTCTTTTAACCAGTTATATTGATTTTGTTCATGAAGAAGTTATAAAAATTTACATAATTTGCCTTTATAATTTATCACTTGAAGAGTTATGAATTTATCCCATAACTACAGTAGTGAAAGATGGAACCTATCATCTGCCAACTGCTTTTAGTTTTTCCAAATGGTTTTGTCAAATACACTTTTCTTTTTTTTTTCAGATAAGCATTATTTAATTGTTTTTAAATTTTCCAGTATTTTACAAACTTAACAGACATCAAACAACCCAATATGAAAAGAAGACTGGATTATATGAAAAACTATGATTTCTTATGTCGTTTGTTTTTTATATATAAAATTTAATAATGTGGTCACAAAATTGTTCTATTTGGACAGAACACTTATCAGATTAGAGCCCTTTCCTCTGTAGTTTGTGATCTTGGATTTGTTGAATGCTGGACCGTAGTGTTAGTTTGCTTTTAGATCTGATTTAGTCTACCCCACAGATAGGCTTTTCTATTTTTAACCAATAAGTAGCTTTCATGATGACTGCTTTATACTATAACTTGAGATTGGGTCATTAAAGGACCCCTCCATTCTTTATTTCCTTTGAAATTTTTGACTTTTTAATCTCCCAATATAGTAGCAATATACCATAGTATATACAATATTCATTTTGGAGTAAAAAGACGTGGATTCAAATCTGGTCTTAAATACTTGTTACTGTTTGACCCTAGGAAAATTGTTTAACTTATTTGTCTTAGGCAATTCCCACAGAGCTTATCTACCAAGTCAAAGACAACTGTTGTTTCTATACCATGAGCCACCCACCATAACAAAATCAGAGACCCCTCAGATATTTAAATATTTTACTCCAAATTAATTTCTTTATTTGTCCAGTTCTGTAAACCCATTGGTACTTTAATGGGTATAGTACCGGTCATCAGTCAGTAAACATTTAAGAGCCTACTTCTATATGTCAGGCACTATGCTAAGTGCTGAGTATACAGTGAAAGACAAAAGATAGTCCTTTCTCTCAAGTAGCTCACAGTCTAACAGGGGAGACAACATGCAGACAACCATGTGCAGTCCAGATATATGCATCATGAATTGGAGATCATGAACAAAGGCAAAGGCACTAGCATTAGATAGGGGATCAAGAGAGCCTTCCTGAAGAAGGTGGGATTTGAGAGAAGACAGGAGGTAGAGCTAAGGAGGGAGACAACAAAAATATTACTCAGGAAGGGGTCATAGGCACCTGTCCCCTTCCTTCCACTCACACAGTTACCACCTTAATTCAGTCTTTGACTGTCTCTCACCTACAGCCTTCTGGGACCCCCTCTCCCTGCTTTCCTCACTTTACTATATCTTACACATTGCTGCCAAAGGAATTTTCCTTAAGCACATGTTAATTTCCCACTCAGTCTATTTGGGTGACTTCCTGTTGCCTTTAGGATAAAATAGAAACTGCTCTATTTAGCCCTGAGTAATATGGCCCAAACCTATTTTTCCAACCTCCTTGGCCCTCCCCCGGCCCACTCTGTGATCCTGCCAAACCAGCCTTCTCCCTTTTTTCTCACACTCAACACTGGATCTCCCATCTCCATGCCTTTGCCCTGTGCCTGGAACACATCCCTTCTGACCTCCACTTCATAGAGTTTGTCTCTTCCTCCAAGAATGAGCATCACTGACATGGTGGTAGCTGGCGAGGAGAAGACGATTGATGCTGCTCCTAGTCAGGCTTCTGAGAGGCTGGGACCGCTTGTTACTGGGGCTCCGGCAGTTCTCTCCACCCCTCCTTCCAATCATTCTTCACACTGATAACAAATGAAGAGCCATGTCCCTCTAGTCATATAACTCCACTGCTCAAAATGGTTCCCTGACTCTGTTGTCTGCTCCTGACTTGGGGAATTTTCCCTGGCTGTCTCCCATGCCTGGAACTCTCCGTCTGCATCTCCTCCTTCTGGCTTGTATCTTCTATAGGAAGCCTTTCTAGTCTCCTTTAATCCTAGCACCTTCCCTCTGTTGATTATATCCAAATTATCATACGTACACATGTATGTATATGTGTATGTGTTTGCAGGTATAAAAATGGTATGTAAACAAATTATATGTGTGTATATGTATATGTTATATATACACATGTGTGTACATGTGTGCGTGTGTGTGTGTGCGTGTGTGTATATATATGTATATATGTATATATATATATATATACTCGCACACACACAATCTTGTTTATACACCATTTGTCTCTTCCATTAGACTGTGAACTCCTTAAGGGCAAGGTCTGTCTTTTGCCTTTCTTTGTATCTTCGGCTCTTAGCACAGTGCCTGGAAAATAGAAGGCACTAGATATATGTTTATTGGCTGATTACTGAAGAATAAAGTCGCTTTGCTTTTTTTGGGGGGGAGGGCAGGGCAATGAGGGTTAAGTGACTTGCCCAGGGTCACACAGCTAGTAAGTGTCAAGTGTCTGAGGTTGGATATGAACTCTGGTCCTCTTGAATCCAGGGCCAGTGCTTTATCCACTGCGCCACCTAGCTGTTCCAGTAGCTTTGCTTTTAATCTGACACCACCCTACTTCTCAAGTCCTAATCCATATTTCTCCTTTCAGTGTATTCTGTGTTCCAGTTGAAGTGATTGATATGTGTGTTTATATCTCATATGGCTGTATCATATGGACTCATTTGCCAGAATGGTTGTTGTTATGCCGGTCATTTCCATCCAAAGTTACAGAAAAGTTATTCTTAAAGAGGCCTCATATGTTGATCAGTACAGATTAGGCAAGAAAATGGTAAAAGCTTTGTATCATGGAGGTTTCAAAGACTTTACACCTATAGAACACCTAGAAAAGTCTGATTAGGGGCCCAGCTCATTAGCCTTTATAAAGAATGAATGGACAATCCCCATGTAACTATACACACCCCCTTAGTATCCTGGATAATTCAGCACATAATATGTACCAAAATCAGGGCATCATCACAATCATCAACTTCTGGATGTGACAGTGATTGACAAAAATCTAGAAATAACGTTTTCCATCAGTGTGACCATAACCTCTAAACAACTGGGATGAAAATAACAGAGACCTAAGAGAAGAAATCACAGCCAGGTAGGAATAAGAGGCTGAAGTCTATATCATCCACATCATCTTCTCTTCTGCTGGAATTGCTTGTGTGAGTCTCCACAAGATGAGCTTCTAGCTCAGTACTTTTACTGAGTTAGAAAAAGCAGCCATTTTATTGGCTCACACAATAGTCCACAGGCCTTTAAACATACAGGAGTAATAGGTTAGCAACCCATCCCCAGACCATTTCTATCTAAACATCATCAGATGATGAAAATGTAATAATGATAATGATAATGATAATGGCAATATGAATGACTTTTTAAGGCTTACAAAGGACTTTCCCTATGTTATTTCATTTGGTCCTCACAAACCTTTGGAAGTAGGTACTGTTAACTTCTCCATTTTATCTATAAAGAGCCTGGCCTTCAGCAGAGCGTTTAGAAGGCAGTGCTTGAATTCAGGGCTGCTGGACTTGTACCAGAGCTTTCTTCACTGTCACGCTACCTCTTGTAATCACTTTGTGCTCTCCGTGAGACCCAGGCTCAGGGTCTGGAGCCACTTGTCTTATCCAGCCTCATCTCAGGTGGAGGATTGGCCTGTCCGACTTGGCAGAGCCAGGGCTTTCACCTAGGGTTCAGGACTCCAGGCCTGGTTAGGTTTGGGGGATATTTCCTGCCATTCTACTCTGCAGACACTTGACTGTATTGCTCCTTGCACTCACAGGTGGGTAGGGACTGAAAACAGAAACCTGAGGCATGTTCAGTTCTTTGTAGCAGTGTATTTCATTGTAACAAGATCAACAAGTAACTTGCTGTGGATTGTTAGCCGAGGTTTAGAAAGATTATCATCATGAAGTCACACTTTTATTATGGTGACCACATCATGATCACTTTTATTATAGTGATATTTATTATAAGAGATAGTAACGTACTCCAAGATATAATAGAAATAAGCCAGAAAGAAAACAGCAAAATAGAAAATTCTAAAGTCTTCTTCAAGAATATTTTATTAAACTGATCTGTAAGTTTTGTAGTAATAAAAATATTTTCTTATGGGTATTAAAACTTGGACTAATTCCTCAATAATGCAGCAGGCTATTGGCCATTCTGCTCACACATCTCTATGCCACTTAGTTTATAATAACACTCATGATGTTTCAAGGAAAGATGGTGTTATAAAGAAACCACAAGTTGTGAAAAATAAGATGCTATTTAATTATTCTTCATGTGGATTAATTTATTTCTTTCACTCTTCTTTCCATTACTTGACAGTCATACAAATCCATTATGTTTTCCTTTGGGTCATCTTTTATTTGTTGTGTCTTGTTCCTTTTAGTTGCATTCAATTGATCTTCAAGTGAAAAGAATTTTCAGGCTGAAGTTTCATATGAAAATACATTTGAAGTTTCAGGGATCCAAGATTTGGCTCTAGGAACGTTTGGTAGTAGTTTTGGATGATTCCTTTATAAAGTCTGTTTCCAATCTCAAGGTTCTTCTCATTCAGCTGACATTTGTTGTGGTTTTTGTCATGTCCAACTGTGTGACCCCATGAACTTTTTTTATCTATGGGGTGTTCTTGGCAGAGATACAGGAGTGGTTGGCCATTTCCTTCTCCAGTACATCCCCATTTTACAGATGAGGATACTAAAGCAAACAAGGTTAAGGGACTTGCCCAGAGTCACACTGCTAGTAAGTGTCAGAGGCCAGATTTGAACCCAGATCTTCCTGACTCCAGGCTCAGTGCTCTATCCACTGTGCTATCTAACTGCCCTGAAGATAGCATTATTGCAAACAAAAGAGATTTTTGACATTTAACGTACAGATGAAACACCAATATGTGGAACAGTTTTCAATTTAAATCTATTTTCATTTTTTCCCCTTTTTTTTTTTTTACCAAGGAGTTGGTTTTTAGGAGAATGCTGAAGTAGAAACAATGCTGAATTTGGAGCCAGAAAACCTGAGCCTCAGTTTCATCTGTAAAATGTGGGCCTTCTAGCTCTTAAGTCTGATACTTCCGATGTTGGCCTCCTTGGTATTTTTGTCATGTGGGGCCTGTCACTTAACCTCACTGAGACTATTCCTGTATCAGAGAAGTAGGGGTCCCTTCCAGCTCTAAACCAGTGAGCCTGTGATTTGTGCATGTGCGTGCATGCACACACACACACACACACACACACACACGGCCTCACAAAGAACAGCCATGTGAGCCCCCAGCACATTGTTCTCTACTCAGTGTTTGGTGAATGAATGAACTAAAACAAAATCTAACATTCATTTCAATTCAATAAGTGTCTATTAAATGTCTGCCAAGTGTGGGCACTGTTTCTAGGAGCTGGGGAAATATGTGAAGTCTCTCGCTCAGGTAGGGAGATGGGAAGCAGACATGAATCCCCAAGGGACAAAATCATGGTGGCAATGGCACCTTAAGCTGCTAGGTTCTAGAAGCCATGAGACATCCTGGGTGACCAGGAATGAGGGATTTGGGTGGCAGCAGTGGCCACAGACAGGAAGAATTGGAGAGTTCTTCAGAGCTTGTGAAAAGGCCCCGTATCTGGATTACACATCAGATGTGAAGGATAAATGTCAGATAATAATAAGTGACATTTATATAATTCAGGATTTGCAAAGTACCTTATATACCCTATCTCATTTAAGTCTCACAACAACTTGATGAGGTCAGTATTCTGCAGGTAACCCCTAAGCTTCAGATGTAGGAGACTGGTCCAGTATTGGGGACGCTGAAATTAGGAGGAACGGGTTGGGAGGGGAAACAGCAGGGACAGGAGCCAATAAGCTTTGGAAAGTATTCAGTTTCATGTACTGGAGGGACAGCCAGTCAGAGGTCACTTGATTTTACACATATTTGTTAGGCACTTTCTTCACGCCAGTCACTGTAGTAGTTCCTGGAGGGAGAAAGACCAAAAAAAAAAAAAAAAAGCCCAACAACAAAAACCCCACCAAAACCCTTCATCATTTACTTCTTTGCATCCACAAGTGTATGTACAGAGCAATTTCAAGGGGCATTAGCTGCAGGAGCCTTGGTCGGAGCTTTGAAAGGAAGTAGGGATTTTGGGTATTGAAGAATGAGGAGGGTGTGTATCATGGGCACCGCGACCAGAGGAGTATGGGCTGTCGGGACAGGAAACAGGCCTGTTTGGCTGGAGCAGAGGAAGAAGTAGCCAGCCCACCATACCAAACAGAGGAGTTTATGTTCTATCCTGAAGCAATAGGGAGCCCCAGCAACTTTGAAGCAGGGGAGAGAGGATTGGATTTCTGTTTGGGGAATGGGGGGCAGGGAAGCTCTATGGAAGATGGACTAGAGAAGGGAGACAGTTCGGGACTATCGCAGTGTTGTGTGCTCACAGAGAAGGGAGTGGAGATGTGGTAGAGGTAGAATTAACTGAATGAGCATACTGTAGTAGCAGTACTCAGATCATATGCTGCTCTTGTTAATCTTCTCCTGACCTCCTAAGAAGCTGGTGTGCAGTTTTCCTCTTCAGTCGTCATTATTTATAGTGTTGTCATTACTTGTCATTACTGTCCATGTTGGTAACACGCAATCTGCACAATGTGTGACCTCTTCGACTGTGATGGCTTTCGTTTGTCCTGTATATAGCTTCTTTGCAGTCTGTCTCCCCTGTTAGCTCCTTGCATTGAGAGACTGTTGATGCCTCTGTTATCATGTCCATTTTACAGATTAAAAAATTAACATCATAAGGTCACTTGACTGGACCAGTCACACAATAATCTGAAGCAGAATTGGAGCCTGAATCTCCAAGCCCAGCCCTCTATCCGCTGCATAAGTGATGTCAAATTAAAATAAAAAGCACAAACTAACATTATCAGTATTATATTGTATTTTTACTTATTTTGTTAAACTTTTCCCAATAACATTTTAATCTGATATTTGGGAGTTTTGCTGGCAGGGTGCGTTTGACACCTTTGCATTATATCATACTGACTTTCCTTCCCCCATCCCTCATCTTCCCATGTTGGATCCTTATTCTTCTTGAAAGATTTAGCTCAAACATCACTCTGTCCATCATGATCCTCACAGTGATGAAAATGACCCCTTCCTCCTCAACTTTCTTGGCACCCCCTTTTTGGCACTTCAGTACTCTGGTTTGGGGTTATGATAATTTGTATACAGTATATATTTGATTTTTTGAGAGCCAGTATGGTGTAATGTGAGTAGAGAGCCAGCCTCAGAGGAAGGAAAATTTGGATTCAGGTCCTGCCTCTGGCCACATATTGGCTATGTTCCCTGAACATGTAACTTAAATACTCAGTGTCCCAGGGAACTCTGCAAAGCAGGTGCTAATTTACATTAATAAAAGTTCTTCACTGGGAACCCCAAACCTGTGAAATCACAGGTTGATAAAACCTAAAAGGTTTTATATGTAACACATATATTGCATATTTTGGGAAGCAGGGAATGATATTCCATTTCATTTTCCTGTTAACCTAATCTGAATCTAGTACATACCAAAGAATTGCTTGTATAAGATTCTGTGGTCCAACCAGTTTTCTACCTATTCACTATGACCCTTGGTTATAGATGTATGTCAGGGCTTTCAGCATGATTTCTGAAGGTGTTTTTGTTTGTTTTTTATTTACTTAACTGAAGGCTTTCTATTATCAACCTCTGAGCTCAGCTCTTGCAGTCTCTTGGGAAAAGTAGTGCCTGTGTCCATTTCTTAACATTTATGATAATGCCTACTGCTTCCAGATTTCTGTTTTATTGCTGGCATTTAACCAGGGCATTTGCTAAAAAGTGTGAGTATGTATGTATGTATCCTAAATCTATTTGTGCCATCCTGACACCATCAAGAGATCATTTATTTACTTTGAGGATTATCTGGGGTGCTATTTCTTCTAAATATCTAGGCAGCAACATATATAGGTCAGCAATATTTGGACCAAACTGGGAGTAATTCTATGCAGTAGGAAGATTTGAGAGGGTCTGTTGAGAGAGTATATTTCTGAGTAGATCCCCTAGTCAAATATAAACCACAATCTGTTAGGAATCATTCACGGGGGTGGCTAGGTGGCGCAGTGGATAGAGCGCTGGCCCTGGAGTCAGGAGGACCTGAGTTCAAACCCGGCCTCAGACACTTAACACTTACTAGCTGTGTGACCCTGGGCAAGTCACTTAACCCCCAATTGCCTCACTTTAAAAAAAAAAAAAGGAATCATTCACTCCTCCTTTTCTGGAAAAGTTTATTGGAATATACTTGGAATCAGTGAAAAAACAATACAAAATAGTTGCCTGTCAGGGGAGCAGCTGGAGTAATTCGCTGATCTCCATCCCCTCCTGATCACTATCTTTTTTACCACCCACCCCCCCAGGCCAGCATCCTCCAAGATGACATTCCCTCTCATTTCCCTCCTGTCCACATTCAGTTTTCTTAGTTGTCCTTATTAGAAACTAGGTGGTTTGTCAGAGTGTAGCACGGGAGCAGAATCAGACCTAGAGGTAGGGGAATAAACCCGTCTCTAACTTTGAGCTCCCCTGAGATGCAAAAATAGAACACAACACGTTCTGAGTTGTTCTGCAGATGTTTGCAATGGACTTTGTGATTGCTGCTGAGGGCGTTTGGGGTTTTGTTATTTGCCTGAATAATAACACTCAGAATTTCTCAACCAAGCATGAGTTTCATTTTTAGTAAGGAAGATTTGTCATGATGGCAAAAAGTTTTTGTGCATTAAAATACCTTTCTGAACGTACACTTAATTGTTATAGGAAGAAGTAGAGTATAGTGGAAAAGAGAGTCCTGAGCTCTACTGTGGTCTCTGACACCAGCTTCCCAGGGTTCTTTTTTGAGTCAGCTTCCTTATCTGTAAAGTGAGTTTTGAAGATTTCTAAGATCTCTTCCAACTCATTTCTGTGATCCTATAATCTCTCTCTCTCTCTCTCTCTCTCTCTCTCAGCACACACACACACACACACAGTTAGCATTCCCATTCCAATGCAGGTTTACCTAAAAATAAGCTTGGAGATAAGTTCCTTTTAGAAAAGCAAGGGATAGAACCTAAAATCATGGTCACAGGACCTGGTTCTTCTGAGGCAATGCATCTGTTGAGTTATGAGTGACAAGAATTATATATCCACTGTCATACAGCATAGGTATTTTTAGCATTGCCTCATAATATTCACAACAGCTTAAGGAAAATTTACACAAATCTCCAAAATATTATCAAGAGAATAGTCTACATAGAAATATGGTAGCCAGAATTTGTGAATATATCCTCAGATTTTACTTGCCAGCTGCTGTACTTTGTCAGAGACTTAGTCGTTAAGCTTTAATGGCCCCTGCACCCTTTTAACATGTACCCTTCCAAACTTTTTTTTCCATAGATCTACATACCCACATACATCATAGTACTATAGACAGTGAACTCTATGAGGGACATCTTTGTAGATTTTTGGATTCAGCAAGTTGTCTTAACCACATGCCATGGATCAGTCAGACAGATGAGAGATACTTGAGGACAAAAACGGAACCCTTCTGCACCAGTTAGGGATTGGCAGCCTGCCATGGGCAGTGAGAGCACTACCAACCAGATGCTAATTTTATAGAAGAAAATGTAAGATTAGACTAAAATGTATAATGCCATCATCATAGTTATACTAGTTAGTGCATTAGAATCAAATAAACTAACAACAGCTCTTTCATTAGATTAATATAATCCAGTGATTGCTTTTTTAACTGACTAGCTCAACTTAATTCTCTTATCCTACAATTTCAGAGTTAACTATAATGTGGTTATGAAGACATTATTAAATTGTAGCATGTTTTTATATATAAAGCTTGAAAGTTTGCATGATTATTTGCAAAAATGACAGAAATGGTGTTAGGTGATCCTGTGTCCTTTTTTGTGAGGTGGTATCTTGTCCTCAGCCGTCACTCCTCCCATTCCTCCCCCCCCCATCATAGTACAGGTAGAGTCTGCTTGCTCTGCAGTGATGTCTTCAATAGTTCTCATTAGTTTTCAGTAGTTACCTTTTTGCCTGCATGTTAGCCTTCAGTTTAATGGCCTTTTTTGTGTTCATTCATTTTATTTTGTTTCCCATCGTGGTTTTGTTTATTTCTTTTTTGTGTTTTTTTTCTGTTCTCTTTTTAAAAACCGTCGTGGTTTGCCCTTCATATTCCCCAATGTTTGCACATGACAAGATGTTGCCATCCCAACATTACCTCCCACTTCACTGACCAGTGCCACTACTGACCATCTAGCACCAGCCACAACTGGACCACTACCTTCAGCACCGAGGGATGTCGTGGCCTCACTCGTTTCTACTCGCTTCATCAAACTGACTTGGCGAACACCAGCATCAGATCCTCACGGGGACAACCTCACCTACTCTGTGTTCTACACCAAGGAAGGGATTAATCGGTAAGGAATTTAATTTCTCTACCTAATTTGTTTCATAATACTTTCTACCACTTGGCTCTTCACACATTGTTTAGTGAGAGAAGCAGTCTTTTCACTCCCTTTTAGTGTCCTGAATATATTTGTGTTCATACCTAAGTATCTGGACTATTGCAATAACTAGGCTCTTTTTACTGCTATAGGCTGTAGGATGTCCCAACTCTTGGGGTCCTAAGGCAGAGATAGTACACAGGCTTCCTGGAGAGTTGAGCAGCAACGAAAAGTTCCGTACATTAAAGTCTTCAGTATTGACCTTTCCCAAACTCGTTAGATTAACTTAGGACATGATAGTTATGGAATTCTGTTCAGGTGCTTTTCTTACACAGAAGAACCTTGCTCCAAAGAGGTATAGGAGACCCCACTAAGTACAGTTTCTCTTTATGTTAGGAAAATAAATCCTATTTTATTAATTTTTTAACCGAGGACAAGACACAGGAGGTTGTATTTATTTGAACTCACTGGACCTTATTTGACTCTTTGTCAAAAGATCTCCCTTTCTTTCTATACCTTCTATAAGGGTTTGTTCAACTTATGTTCTTGCACATGAATAGGCTGGCCTCAAATGAATGCTCTACACGAAGGAATAACAATCATAGGATTGTGGGTACAAAATTGGAAAAGACCTCCAAGGCCACCTCGTCCAGCTCAGCTTCCTCATTCTGCAGCTGAGGACCTGAGAGCTTAAGTCGCTCGCTTAAGGTCACATGGCTTGTAAGCATCAAGGTTGGCTTTGAACCCAGCTCCTCTGACACCAGAACTGGTGTTCTTGACACCCTGCTGATCTCCTTATGGCCTAGTAATTATAATGGCTCACAGTTTCCAGAGGCATCTGGTGGCACAGTGGAGAGAGTGTGGAACCTGGAGTCAGGAAGACCTGAGTTCAGATTTGACCTCAGAGTGAGGACGTGAGGATGACATTGGAGTTGTGAGCTAGGGAGCAGACAAGATGGTGCCCTTAGTAATAGGAAAGTGGAAAGAAGGGCATGGGAATGAGGATGGGGATGGGGGTGGAGAGGAGCTCTATTTGCACATATTGAATCCAAAGCGCCATGTGGATGTTCAGTTCCTGATGCCCAAAAGGCAGCTGATGGTGCAATACTAGAGCTCAGGAGAGAAATTGGGATGGTTGTGCAGATATGGGGATAATCTCCATAGAAATGCTAGTCAGATCCAGGGGAGCTTATGAAATCCTCAAGAGACACAATATAAAGGGAAATGAGAAGAGGGTCCATGATGGAGATTTGGAGTTTATATTTGATCCCAAGGGAAATGTGCAGCCACTAAAATTTCTTAAGTGGAGAAATGACAGTCAAACCTGTACTTTGGGAATGTTAACTCGACAGTATGGAAGATGGACTAGAGCAGGGAGAAATTGAAGGGAGACCCATTCAGCTCTACATTGTGTGTTTCCTATCAGAAATCTTGCCCTTCCATTCACCAGCCTTGGATTACTCCCACCATCCCCTGCATTTGATCCTACTTACACGGTGCTAAATGAAGATAGAAAAAGAAAACCTTGCTCACTAGGCCCATTACCAATTTAGATGATATAATCCCAACTGGGCCCTCACTGCAATAAGGCAGTCCTTTTGATTCTATGATTGATTCATTATCTCACTCACCAAAGAGTATTTTCCAAATTTGTTATCCTTTCTCAAACCTCCCACTACCCCCTCATCTGGGAACCTTGCCTCTTATTTCACTTTGACATGTACAAGTGATCCTATTCCATCTCCTCTGTCATCCCTACTTTTTCTAATCTTCAGTTGTTCCCAGTCTACTACCTTCAAACATGCCCATATCTTCCCCATGCTTAAAAATATCTCACTTGATTAATTTATCATCTTATATTTTCTTCCTTTTTTGACTAAAATCTTGAGAAGGCTGTCTGCGATAGGTGCTTCTACTTTCCTTTTCTCTTATTCTCTTTAACTCTTTGCAGTCTGATTTACAAACTCATCATAAAATTGAAACTTTTCTCCAAAGTTACTAATGAACTTTTTTCTTTCTGTGGTTCTCTATATTTTTAATAGTATTTTATTTTTGCCCAATTACATGTAAAACAATTTTTAACATTCATTTTTTAAAATTTTGAGTTCCAAATTCTTTCCTTTTCTCCCCCTCCCTGAGACAGTAAGCAGTTTGATATAGGTTATACATGTGCAGTCAGGCAAAACATATTTTCATATTAGCCACGTTGTGAAACATGACCCCCTGGAAAAAAAAGCCATGAAAAAAATAAAGTGAGACACAGCATGTTTTGATTTGCATTCATACTCTACCAGTTCTTTCTCTGAATGTGGATAACATGTTTTCATCACGAGTCCTTTGTAATTATCTTAGATTATTGTTTTAAAAAGAGTAGCTAAGTCATTCACAGTTGATCATTGTATAATATTGCTGTTACTTATGCACAGTGTTCTGGTTCTGCTCACTTCACTTTGCATCAATTCATCTAAGTCTTTTCAAGTTTTCCTGAAGTCATCCTACTCGTCATTTCTTATAGCTGTGCTTCTCTTCATTTGTCATATTTGTAGTTTCTTTCTGAAAATACATGTTACTTAGTTCATTAAATATTTCTTAATTACATTTAAACATTTTTTAAACATTCATATTTTTTAAATTTTGCGTTCCAAATTCTTTTCCTTCCTCTCATCCCTCCTCTAACCCTTGAAAAGGCAAGCCATAGGATAGTGATCATATATGTGAAGTCGTGTAAAGCATTTCCGTATTAGCTATGTGGCAAAACACACAAGTGCAAAAAGGGTGCTTTAATCTTCACCCAGAGTACTAATGAACTTGTAATTGTCATATCTGATGGCCTTTTCTCAGCCCTCATCCTTCTTGACCTCTGCAGCCTGTGACATTGTTGCTCACCCTTTTCTTCATTTCCCTCCTACTTGCCTGACCAGTTATTCTGTGTCTCCTTTTCCGGACCTTCATCTGTGTCACGCCCACTACCTCTGGGAGCCCTCCAAAGCAGTCACGCACCCTCTTCTGCCTTGATGCTTTTTTGCTTCATCATCTCATCAGCTCCTGTTGACTCAGTTGTCCTTCTGTAGAAACAATTCACAGAGTTATTTATCCAGCCCTAACTCCCAATCTCACATCGTCAGACACTTCACACTGGATCTCTCATAGACGTCTTAACCCCAACATGTCCAAAGCTGGATTCACAACCCTCTTCCTCCCACAGCGAGTTTGCTCCTCTCTTCCTAGAGTCTCTCTTACCGTTAAGGGTACCATCATTGTCCCAACTTAGGTGTCATCCTCGACTCTTCGTTCTCCCTCATGACCCCTATCCAGACAGTCGTCAAGTCTTGTTTTTAGTTTTTCAACCTCTTCTTTCCTCAGATACTGCAGCTACTCTGATGTAGGCTCTTATCACCTCATGCTTTGACTAATGCAATAACCTGCTGGTTGGTATCCCTGTCTCAGTCTCCCCATTCAGTGCTATCAGATTGATCTTCTTAAAACATAGGCCTGACCATGTCAATGCCCACCTTCCCATCTCTGCCTCCTGGTTTCTTTCAAGTCTCAGCTAAAGTCCCACATTCTACAAGAAGTCTTTTCCAGTGCCCCTTAATCTTAGTGGCCCCTCCTAAGAATACTCCCAATTTAGCCTGTATTTATCTTCTTTGTCCCTAGTTATGTTCATGTTATCTCCCCCTTCCCCCACCTTAGACTGTGAGCCTCTTGAGAACAGGGGCGCTTTTTTGCCTTTCTTAGTATCCCCACCACATAGCATAGTGCTCAACGTTCTCTCAGAGTTTAATAAATGCTATTTCACTGGATAACTAACTGACTGACTGACTGACTGCTCAAGAAAGAGGCTATTGTAAGAGTTCTGGGAAGACATGATAAGGGCCTAAATTTGAATAGGAGTGATATAAGTAGAATAAATGGAGTGTTTGTGAGAGATATTGAGAAGGTGGAATCAACAGGATTTAGCTATTGATTGGCTTTGAGGTAGGGCTGAAAGTAAAAAGTCAAGGATGAGTTTTAGGTTGTGAACCTGGGTAACTAGATGAATGAGGGTATGCACAGCATTAATAGGGATGTCAGGAAGAGGGTTGCATTTAGGAGAACAAATAGTGTGCTCTGCATGTGTCGAGTGTACAGTTGTAATACTGGAAGTGAGGAGGAAGATGAAGGCTGGATATGATTACTTGGAAGTCATCTATATAGAGGTAACTGACTGGTGCTCATTAGACCCTTGAGAAGTGGAAAGGGCCCAAGATAAAGCATGTAGGGACACCCCCACATTGGGGGTGAGTTGGGGTGTTAGATCGTTAGATCATGGATGATGACTCTGCAAAGGATACCAAAAAGGAGTCAGTTTCAGAGAAGAGAGAACCATTACCTGCAGGGTCACAAAAAAGCACTTACTGGCACACTGCAGAGAAGTCATCGAGTATGGACACTGAGAGAAGACCATTGAATTGAACAATAATGGGATAACCAATGATGTAGGACAGGGCATTTTAAAGAAGCTGGTTGGAGTGGAAGCCACATTGTAAGAGATTGAGGATTTGAATGGTAAGTATTGAGTTACAAAATGAATAGGAGTGGGGCAGCTAGGTGGCTCAGTGGATTAACCACTGACCCTGGATTCAGGAGGACCTGAGTTCAAATCCAACCTCAGACTCTTGACACTTACTAGTTGTGTGACCCTGGGCAAGTCACTTAACCACCCTCATTGCCCAACAAAAACAAAAACAAAACAAAATAAAAAGTGAATAGGAGGGAAATTATTGAGCATTATTTAATTCTCTAACTTCACTTGCTTCCTCCTCCAACCTCAGCCCGTCTCGACTTTGCACTGTCCTCAGCTCATGAATCTCTTGTCCAACCTCAGCCCTTGGTTGCTCCCACCATCTGTTACTTCTGCACCCACTCATGAGCCACTGAAAGAAGCTAGAGGAAACCCCACAGTTGCATGACTGGGTACATTGCAAATTCATGTTATCCAGCTTCAGCTGTGCCTCACTGCAGTAGGGCAACTCTTTTATTCCTCTCTAATTGGTTCCCTGTTTTACTCCCCTCAGAAGCTATTCTAAGCCTACTTCCTCCTAAAGAACCCACCCCACCCACCCTATCCCCCGACCCCCACCTCTTCTCCTTCACCCTATCCTCTCTTTTAATTTTCTTAAAATTGAGGCCATTCATCGTGTGTTTCCTTTTCCCTTATTTTCAACTCAAAATCCCTTTGCCCAAACCTCTTGATCAGTTCTCTTTTTTCACCAGTCTCCTTGCCCAGGGTCACACAGCTAGTAAGTGTCAAGTGTCTGAGTTGAGTGAACTCAAGTCCTCCTGAATCTAGAGCCAGTGCTTTATCCACTGCACCACCTAGCTGCCCCCCACCTTCTTTAACATATAGCAATCAATCATCATTTTGAGGATGTGTCATTTCATTCTTTGTAGTTGTATCCCCAGCATCTCACACAGTGACCCATGGTAGATGCTTAACAAATACTTGATTGACTGATTGATTGATGGTAGCATAGCTGTGATTAAAACTCAGGTCCTGACTCCTTTTCCCATCCTTAAGCACTTCTCTTTAACCTTCCTACCCCCTTTTAATGACCAATTACAGATTAATAGAACCCTGATTGCCTAAAATTTTATTAGAATTCTCTTGTATAACTCACCTTGAACTGTGCCTTGGAGTCCTACCTATTTCAGAGGTAAAACATGACTGAAATATCAAGCTAGAAAAACCTTTTTTCTGTGTCTTCCAGCTCTGAACATGGATACTTTCCCTTAGGGAGCCCTTATTGGAGCAGCCTGCTTTTATGGTTTGCTGCTAAAGTAATTCCTGCATCAGCTTCGGCTCCCTTGGCTCAGAGCTCCTTCTTTTTTTCTTTCTCGGAAGATCCAGAAAAGGGTGAAAATACTCGATAGGACTGTTTAGATGTAGAAGGTGGAGGAAAGGAACAGAAAATTCAGATTTGCTGCTTGTTCTTGCTTCCAGAGCTAGAAGCCACTGTTTATGCATCAGAGCCCTCAGGTTTGTTCACGTTATCTCCCACCCTCACTAATGCAGGTTCTCGGAGCCCTGGATAAACAGATGGAGATATCTCTTTATGCCTATATATCTGTCTCCTCTTCCTTGCCCACAATTTCATGAACATCTTGGCATGATTAATTAAAGTCTAGCCTTTGCCTCCAATTTGTTCTGCAAGTGTGTGAGATGTTGCTCTGCAGTTGGATTTCTGACCTAAATCTTCAAAACTGAGCTGCCAATTTTAATTTACATGAATTGTATGGAAGGGCAGCCGTTGAGTTTTGCTTAGTAATGGAATTCTATTCATCATCTGTTCCCTACTTATTATGCCTACCTAAACACGTCAGAACTCATAAGGTAGAAGAAGCCCCTGGGAAAAGCAAGGGATTCCCAGCAGAGTCAGCCACTCAGGCGATCTCAATATATTTTAACAAACTAATTATAGAAGGGAAGAACTTAGCAATTACTTCAGAACTCTACAGGTCCTTAGCACAAGTAACTAGCATTTTCTAGATCAACATTTTAGCCAAAAAAGAAAAACTGTATGAATAATTTGTTAAAGTCTCTTAAAATGCTCTTAACTTTTTTTTCTTCAAAGCTAGTAAAATGTGTTCACCCCAAAATATTTTTGCATGTGAATACACATTTGTGAGTGTGGAGTTGTCATCAGTTCACTCCTGCGAGGTTTCTTTTGTTTTTTTGGTGAGGCAGTTGGGGTTAAGTGACAGTGCCCAGGGTCACACAGCCAGTAAGTGTCAAGTGTCTGAGGCCGGATTTGAACTCAGGTCCTCCTGACTCCAGGGCCAGTGCTCTATCCACTGTGCCACCTAGCTGCTCCACGATGTTTCTTTAAATCATATTTTAGTCTTTGGAAAAACATTCCTTTCACAAGATAGGAGGGGAAAGGTGATGAGCAAGATAAATGAGTCTGTATAAGCTGTTGGCATGTGAGGGTTTTCCATGGCAGTTTGGCAGCACGGGGGGCTGTTTGCCCTCTGCTGGTGAGATAGGCAGGCATGCCATGCCAGGCCGCAGATCCTGCCATTGGCTCTTAAATGCGGCTCATCCCAAAATAACCCTCATGGAGTCTTGCTTCTTGAATTTGCTTATTTATAAAACTAGTTAAAGTTTAATTTAACCGTGACTTTTTGGTGAACACATTAACCAAGGCTAAACATTGCATCATGCCCCATTTTACTGATTTTCTTAAAAGAGCAAACATTACCCAGACCCTTTTTCTTTTCCTTAGTGGGAACATTCTTAAGAATAGAGTTATATTCAACTCTGGAATTTTTATCTGTGGATTGTCTTCTTGAGAGCCCTCCTGGGCAGAGCTGCTTATTATTCCTGGACTACTCATTATATATCTGAATTCCCCTTCCTTATTTAACTTTGGAATCAGATAATAAAGCAATGGGAAATAACAGCTGGAGCACTGAATTCAGAGTCAAGGAGACCTCAGTTCAAATGTTGCCTTGGACATTTACTTGTTCTGTGACCCTGGACAAGTCACTTAACTTTTCTGTTCCTTAGTTTCTCATCTGTAAAATTGGGCAAATAGACTGTCAGGCCTTTAATATCCTTCTGACTCTAATTCTGTGGTTGTATGAAACCATCTTGTGCACATTTTAGAACTCAGGTTCCATGTATAAGGACATCTGTATGTGGGGGGAAGAGAGACAAGCAGTGCACCTACTTCCTAAATCTCCCAAATCCAAAGAGAAATCATGTGCCAGAATGAGATGATTATTATTAGATTATCCAAATTTCTACTCTCAGTTAAAGTGAGAATACCCATTTTTGGCTGAAATACACCGTCCCACAGTGAATCATTATAGTAAAATGGATTATATTTTCCCTGAGGAATCATTTCAAAACTGTCAATTGTATTGCTGACCAGGGCCTTGTCATCAAATAAATCATGACCGTGACCAGTACCATGACATGGAAATAAAAGATACAACAACTATAAACTTCTGATAATTTAAAATAATGAAAGTATTTCCCAGGTCCAAAACAGCCATGAATATGCTTGTGTCCATTAATTATTCAAGGAGGCCTAGTATATAAGCACTTAAAAGTAAATTTTAACTGTTATAAATTTGGCTCATAACTAATATACGCCCAATAATAAGCTTTAAGTATTTAATTAACAGTAACTTATTTGTCTGTTTAAAATTGAGCAGTACTTTTGACAGGATGATTAGAATGGTCATGGTCTCTTAAATAAAGCCATTAAGAGCAAAGAGTAGTCATTACATTGTTTCTTCTCTCAATAAATCCTTGTGGAAAGCAAGGGAGTTGAAAAATATTTGTTCAACTCAGAGCTATTATCAAAATACCACAATAGTTTGGAGGGGGGGTTGTTTTTGTTTTTTGTTTTCCCCATTGAAGAGCAGTTTTTAAAGTAAGAGGCGGCCCAGCACGTCTTCTTGTTATCTTCTCTTACCTCTTCAGTCTAGCTGCACAGTAAGTATCAAATCAGTTAAATAACCAGGGAACCCTTTAATCACTCCTCACATTTCCCTGGGCACTCCTCCCTACACTTCTACAATTGAGGACCCTTCCTTACCCCAAACATTGAGGCCATTTGCCTAGAGCTCTCTCTCTTCTCACCTGCTTCATTTTATCACTCAGGTGGCTTCTGCCCTATTTGTTCCTTCATCCTGTCTCATGTGAAGAGGTAGCCCATCTCCTTACCAAGACAAGCCCCTCTGCATGCACAAATGGCCCCGTTCCGTCCAGCACATTGCCCCCTCTATCATCTCCATTCTGTCACTCATCTTCAGTCTCTGTTTACTGGCTGATCCTGCTGCCCACAAAAGGGCCATCATCTCTCCCATCCTTAAAAAACCACCTATCCCCACTAGCTGCCATGTCATATCTTTCCTTCCTTTTGCGATTAAACTTGAGAAAATCTTCTGCAGTTGGTGCTGCCATTTCTTTTTTTCTCACTCTTTTACACCCTCCTCACTGAACATGAACTTCTCTCTCCAGAGTTACCCGTGACTATTATCTGTCTTGACCTCTCTGCAGCCTTTACCACTTTTGATCATCCTCTTCTAGATCTGCTCTTCTCTCTCCCTTTTCCTAACACCGCACTCTCCTGGTTCTTTTCTTCCTGTCCGTCCATTCCATCTTGGTCTCGTTTGCTAGATCTTCATGCAGGACATTGATACTAACCGGGATTCTCCCCCACCTCTGGCATTCTCTGTTCCCTCTCTGCTGTCTTGTTTGGAGATCTCACAATTTCCCATGCATTCCGTTGCTGTCTCTGTACAAATGATTCTCAAATCCATTGTCTCTCCTCTTCAGCTAGTTACCAGTAGACTTCTCCAACTCAACATATCCAAAACAAGACTCATTATCTTTTGCCTCCGTGTCATATCAGACGCTTCCCTGACACTGAGCTCACATGGCCAGTCTGTTGCTAAGTCTTGTTATTTCTGCCTTCACATGTTTGTTTTATGTCCCTCCCCTTCTCTCCAGTCCCACAGCCACCACATTGGTACCATGCCTGGGCTATTGCAGTGGTCTTGTGGTTGATGTAACCTCAAGTCTCTCCCTATTTTAGTCCATCTTCCACTGATCTGCTAAAGGGATCTTCCTAAAGGGTAGATCTGACCTCCCACCCCTCTTCCCCACACACAGTGAACTCTGAGCGTTCCTTGCTAATCACCAGGATCAAATAAAAAGCTTCTTTTTGAAGCCCTTTACAAGTTGTCCCGTTTCTTCCTTCCCATCTTTACTCCTTTCCATGTAAACCACTAACACTGGCCTTCTTGTGGGTACACAGCATACTCCAACTCCTGACTGCATTTTCATTGGTTGTCTTCCCTGCATGGAATCCTCCCCTCCATCTCCTGGCCTTCCTATTTGTTGTCTGCCCCATCAAGTAGGAGCCCCTTAGTGTAGAAATGGTTCTTTTTTGTGGCCTCAGTGACTGACATGTACCAAAAGCTCATTCGTGTTTGTTGACTGAATTTTTTGTTACTCTCAATGCCACAAACCCTAGTTGATGCTCTGTAGGCCATTATCGATGTACTTCAAACTATTGAAAAGTATTACATGGATTTTTTTTTCATAGTGACACAAAGGGGAGGAAGGGTTGGGGTGGTTCTTAGGTATTCCTCAGTAAAGAATTACATTCTCATACACAGTCCAATCAGAATTAAAGTAATCTTTATTTGGCACTTGCGAAGGTGACTGAGAGGGAAGTCAGAGACGGCCTCTCAGGGAGGAAAAAAGAGTTTGAAAGAATTTCCTCAAAAGACCTCAGGAAGGGCAAAGATTTTATAGATAGATGTGAAGGGGAAACAGGGGGAGGGGGGACTTGACACCAGATACTGAAGCACTTGGTATTACATTTCCTGAGCTCTGGGGTCAAAGGTTATGGCTTTGGGACTGTGATAACCTTGTCCCCTGGGATTTTCTCCATCTCCTGACAGGTATTAGCACACCTTTTAACGTTTGGCTTCTTGCTGTCCTGTTATCTGGCAGATCGAACATTTTTCACAGGAAGAGGTTCCAGGCCTTGCTGCATCTTTGGTTTTGTTTCTTATAGGAAAAAACCCTTCTGATTGATCTTAGGCCCATGTCAGTAGCATTGCTTAGACAAAATTCAAGACTATATCCTGGGGGGCAGCTAGGTGGCAAAGTGGATACAGCACCGGCCCTGGATTCAGGAGGACCTGAGGTTTAAATCCAGCCTCAGACACTTAACACTTACTAGCTGTGTTACCCTGGGCAAGTCACTTAACCCCAACTGCCTCACCAAAAAAAACGCAAAAAAACCCCCCAAAAAACAAACAAACAAAAACGGCTATATCCTGGCAAAACATTTCTACTTTCCTATGTTCAGGCATTGGCAAAAGCCTATAATCAAGTTAGTAAAAAATAATATGTAGCTGTTTAAAAAGTTACGAGTGGATCAGTAGACTACAGAGCAGTGACACATAAGTAGGGACTGCCCATATGGGCCAAAGGCAGAATGGGGATAATGGATGATGAGAAACAATTTGAGACTTCTGCTATGAAGATAAAAATAAAGTAGGTGGGGCAGCTAGATGGCGCAGTGGTAAAGCACCGGCCCTGGATTCAGGAGTACCTGAGTTCAAATCTGGCCTCAGACACTTGACACTTACTAGCTGTGTGACCCCGGGCAAGTCACTTAACCCTCATTGCCCTGCAAAAAACAAACAAACAAACAAAAAAAGTAAAGTAGGTAGAAAAGGGGAGAGACGGAAAGCCCTGCACCATCTTGCCCACCCGTACATTCAGTCAAGTCAGTAAACGTTTATTAAGCACCCGTTCTGTTCCAGACTCTACATTAAGCTCTGGGCATACAAAGAAAGGCATGGTGGTCTCTGCCCTCAAGGAGATCAATATTCTAATAGAGGAGGCAACATTTTTTTTCATTTATTTTATTTTATTTTATTATTTTTTAAAAATAAAAGTATTTTATTATTTTCCAGTTGCATGTAGAGATAGTTTTCAACATTCGTTTTTATAAAATTTCCAATTTCAAATTTTTCGCCCTCCCCTAGACAGCAGGTAAATCTGATATAGGTTATATATGTATAATAACATTAAACATATTTCTGTATTAGTCATGTTATAAGAGAAAAATCAGAGCAAAAAGGAAAAACCTCAAAAAAGAAAAACAACAGCACCAAAAACAAAAGAAATAGTATGGTTCAATCAGCATCCATATTTCACAATTTTTTTCTGGATTTGGAGAGCCTTTTCCATCATAAGTCCTTTGGAACTTTCTTATACCGTTGGATTGGTGAGAAGAATCTAGTCCATCACAGTTGATCAGCACATAATGTTGATGATACTATGTACAGTGTTCTTCTGGTTCTGCTCATCTCACTCATCATCAGTTCATGCAAGTCCTTCCAGGTTTCTCTGAACTCCTCCTGCTCATTGTTTCTTATAGCACAATAGAATTCCATTACATTCATATACCACAACTTGTTCAGCCGTTCCCCAATTGATGGGCAGCCCCTCAATTTCCAATTTCTTGCCACCACAAAAGAGCAGCTATAAATATTTTTGTACATGTGGGTCCTTTTCCCTTTTCCATGATCTCTTTGGGGAAAAGACCCAAAAGTGGTATTGCTGGGTCAAAGGGTATGCACAGCTTTATAGCCCTTTGGGCATAATTCCAAATTGCTCTCCAGAATGGTTGGATCAGTTCACAGCTCCACCAACAATTCATGAGTGTTCCAATTTTTCCACAGCTTCTCCAACATTTATTACTTTCCTTTTTAGACAGCATATTTTAAAAACAAATTAAAAGGGGAGGGAGGAGATTACCTGGGGGAGCATGATGAAGTCCTGTTGCCAGATTGGGAAGTGATCTGAGGAGAGGAGAGTTACAGAGTTGATTTCATTTTCCTTTTTTTAGGGGGGGGGGTTGCGGAGGGGTAGAAATCAGGTTAAGTGACTTGCCGTGGGTCATACAGTTAATAAATGTCTGAGGCCAGATTTGAACTCAGATTCTTCTGACTCCAGGGCCGGTGCTACACCACCTACCTGCCCCTAGAGTTGATTTTTTTTTCATCTTGTAGACTGATGGATTTCTAGGGAATATATATAAAATTGAGAAGGTCATTGGGGCAGCTAGGTGGCAAAGTGAATAAAGCATTGGCCCTGTATTCAGGAGGACCCGAGTTCAAATCCAACCTCAGACACTTGACACTTACTAGCTGTGTGACCCTGGGCAAGTCATTTAACCCTCATTGCCCTGCCCCCCCCCAAAAAAAATTTGAGAAGGTCAGCAGGAAGAGAAATGATGAGAGGTAAATAACCTGAGTGGCACCATTAAAAGGTAGAAGATAAAGGGGGATCTCTACTCTCTCCGGTGAGAGGAAAGGAGAAACCCCAGGGGCAGGGGATGCTGAGTAGGTGTGAGTTGCAGGGTTAATTTCATTTTCCACTGAATTTTGGTAAGTATTTAAAAGGCTAAAAACTTTTGACTAATCTTTAAAAAAATTTTTAATCCTAGAATTAAGAAAAAATATGTCTACCTGAATTTTCGGGCCAAATAAAAGAAATTGTATTATATAGTACTATCCAGTATATATAAGTCATTTTTACCAGATGTGATTTTGATGTAAGAACACTCAAGACATAGAGATAACTTTCTGGTGTTTCCTTCTTCCTCTCCCCCCATTCCAACTTTTTGGGCAAGTTAGAGGTTTTAACTAAAGAGAATATCACATTTGCAGATTTATCTTTTCTTTCTCCCTCTTCACTTCCCAGGAAATTAATTAGATGTTAGGCACAACCTCCTCAGAGAAAGGTGGTAAATAAAAATAAAGTAGGATTAAAGTCTTGGCTAAAAAATTAGAGTAAGAAAATGATCTTGAGGAGTTGTATAAGATTCATAAACAGTAAGAAAAATTAACATCCTTAGATGTCTAGGCTTAAGTAAGTTTCAATGAAACACAAAAATCAAAATAAAATATTTAAATTTTTAAAATAAAGATTTTAATTCTAGGGATTAAGAATTCTAAATTTAACAGCAGCAAATATTCTTCTGCTTTTCAAAATAGGAAGAAAACAGAGTCTGTAAAGTATAGGCCAGTAAGCTCGAGTATTCAAACATCTATAATTTGGATACCACTCTGGCTCCTTCAGCTCATGCTAGACTAAGCTTATTTCACTTTTTGACAAAATTACTAAACCAACAGATTAGAGAAGTGTCATGGATATAATTTTTGCTTAGCTTTTGATAAAATCTCATGTTGTTGTTTTTTAGTTAGTTGTTTCCAATTCTTTGTGACCCCATTTTGGTTTTTCTTGGCAGAGATACTGGAGTGATTTGCTCTTTCCTTCTCCAGCTCATCTTGTAGACAAAGAAACTGAGGCAAACAGGGTTAAATGACTTGCTCAGGGTCTTTCTGTGAGGCCAGATTTAAACTGAGGTCTTCCCAGCACTCTATCCACTGTGCCACTTAGCTGCCCTGTTTTATACTATTCCTTTGGAAAAGATGGAAAGATAGATTAGATGATAATGCTGACAGATTCATAGCTGCTTGGATTCTGGACTTAGAAAGTAGTTATTAATGGTTCTCCTTGGCAGGACATACATGCTGCTCATCAATGACTTGTATAATGGTATAGATGGGGGAAGGCTAGGTGGCGTAGTGGATAAAGCATCGGCCCTGGATTCAGGAAGACCTGAGTTCAAATCTGGCCTCAGACACTTGACACTTACTAGCTGTGTGACCCTGGGCAAGTCACTTAACCCTCATTGCCCTGCCAAAAAAAAAAATGGTATAGATGATGTACTCATGATGTTTGCAGGTGACACAAAACTTGGAGGGACATCATTGATGACAGAGTCAAGATTCAAAGGATTTTGACCAACTAGAGCAATAGGGTACATCTATTAAGGATAAATATGAAGTCTTGCTCTTGAGTGCAAAAACCCAACTTTACAAATATAATATTGGCAAGGCCTGGTTAGACGGCAGTTGTTTTAAAGGCAATCTGGGGGTTGTAGTGAGCTGCAAGCTCATTATGAGTCACTGGTGTGATGTGGCAGCCACAGAAGCTGATGTACGCGGGGGGGGGGGGGGCATTAAGAGAGGCAGCACTTGCAGGAATAGGGAGGGGATGGTCTTAGTGGACTCTGCTTTTGTCAGGCCTCCTCTCAAGCATCTTGTTCTCTCCTGGGCACTCTGGTTTAAGAGTAGTGATGAACTAAAGTGTCCAGAAGAGGGCAACCAGGCTGAGGGGCATTGATTCCCTGGCAAAGGTTGGCTGGAGGAACTCCATGTGTTCCTCAGACAAATGAGAGCATCTTCAAGCATAGGAAGGTGCTGTCACGTGCTGGACGGATCAGACTTCTGCTGCTTGGCTTCAAAGGGCGGAACCCAAAATGGTGGGAGGAAGTTGTAGAGAGGCAGATGTCAGCTTCCTGACAGACAGAGCACGTCGCTGTGAGAGGCTGTGACAGCCCTCTTCTTGGGCAGCTTCAAGCAGAGGCTGAACAGCTATTGTGACTTAGGAAGAATTTCCCTTGCCCGTGTGTATGGGCTGAACTGGGTGACCATGGAGATCCCTTTAGACTTTCAGAATCTGTGACTTGCTGATTTTGTCCTGATTATTTCCTTGGTTTTCATATCATTTTTTTCTGAGCAAACTAAAACTTTCTATTTTCGAAAGTTAGTAAGAGAGATAGGTGGCATTGTATGGAGACAATTATAAAATGAGAGGAGTATCATTAACTATTAACATAGTAAAATAAAAATATATATTGCTCAGAGTAAGAGTTTCTGGTTACTCTGTTTTGCTTTAGATCTCTCATTTGGGCATAATCCTAAAGGAAGCCCCTATTTTCTTCCTCGAGATGACTCCAGATGTTTCTTTTTTATGGTTCACAGTTCCCAAAGATGGATCATGTGGGACTTTAAAAATTTTTACTTTGAGGTTTTTTCATATATGCATGTGGAAAAAATGTATGTATATGTGTATATGCATGCATGCATACATACATACTCCCAGGCCTTTTTGAAAACTTTTCTGTCCCTACCTTATTAGGTAGTTACATTACATTTTAATTTTCTTTGCTAGTTGCATATCATTTGTCAGGGTCATTCCAAGTATCAAGGTAAAACTTTCCACTTCCAATCAATAAGCAATTAATAATTACTTATTAGGAAATGGGGACTCAAGAGGCAGATGGGTGGTGCAGTGGATAAAGCACCAGTCCTGGATTCAGGAGGACCTGAGTTCAAATCTGGCCTCAGACACTTGATACTTGGCTAGCTCTGTGACCCTGGACAAGTCACTTAACCCTCATTGCTCTGCCCCTCCCCCCAAAAAACCATTTGTATCTAGTGGAGCTTTTTTTTTCTTCTAATGAATGAGGCCTCCTTAGATGTGTTTGTAAAGAGGAGGGAGAGAAACAATGGAGACAAAAGATTAGAGAGTAATAATGATGCTTAGGTCAGTCTACTGGAGAAGACTGACGTGAGCAGCAAAAGGGATACCTCATCTTCTGAGGCAAGAGTGAATAAGAGAGTGAGGAATGATGTGAGCAGGATGTGAGATAACGAAGAGAAACAAGGGGTAATCTGGAGGAAAGGCTTCCATTATTTCAAATGTGAATCTGAGTCTTCATCAGAGAGGGTGTGGGGAGGAAGTACCATGGGAGGCTGAGGAGAGAAGAAATGGTTTGGAATAGCTCCTGTAGTTAGTGAAACAGGGAATCAATTAGTCAAGGCAACACACATTTATTAAGCACCTAGTGTATGCCAAGCACATAGGAAGGAGTAGTAGGATTGCCTTGTTGCAGTAACAATCCCAGTTTCTATTTGATGGGACAGTTTGTAGTGCGCCCAAGTCAGTACGGCTTCGTGATTTCTACTAGCACCATTCAACAGTATGTTAGTTGGACCAGAGAAGGTAGATGGGGAGAGTGGTCCAGGGTTAGGACTTTACAAGATGTTATTTCTAGAAGAAGGAAACAAGGGATTCAGAAATCAGTGGATAGCAAAGAGTGGGACGGGTGCACCAGGAGGCCAAGATTAGAAAGGAGGAGAGGTGGCCTGAGGAGGTGGAATGGCCTGGGATCGTACTGAGGCACCAAGGGATCGACTGTTGCCCTGGGGTGGAAGAGAAGGTTTAAGGGGAGGCTGACATGGAGAGAGATGGAAAGATAAAATGTCATCAGATGAAGGATATTCAGAGCTCTTGAATAAGGAAGTGGAATGCTTGTGGATAATGGCGAGATCAAGAGTATGACCATCCCTTTGTAGCTAAGGTGGAACAGATAGGAATTGAATAAAGAGACAAACTCAGAAGGTTCTTCAGCAACTTAGGAATTCGGTCTCGCAGCGATGGGGAGAATAGGAGGGAATAGGAGTGGGCTAACTATTGGATAATGAGTCAGAAAGTTTCAATAAGATACCACTCTTAGTCATCTAGTCTTAAAACTTATAATTCATTCTTGATCCGTTCCCTCTTCCTCACCCCAATATTCAATCTGTTATTTTATTCCAGTTATTCTTCCTCCAAATATATATCATATCTTTCCTCTCTTTTTAGCCACCACTGCCACTACTATAGTTCAGACCCTCATTACCTCTTGTCTGAACTGAGTCTGCTACCTCTAGCCTCTCCTCTCTTGAATACAAAAACATTCCAGATCAAATCGTGTCATCTGAGATTTTTCACCCCTTTCAGAGTAACTGGCCTCATATCTAAGTCTAATCCTATAATTATTCCTGCTCAGAAACCTTGAGTTAGTTCTCATTGTCTATCAAATAAAATACAAACTTTCTAAATTTCTATTCAGTAACCTGGAGCCAAGCTGACTTTCCAGCCTCATTGGTTCCCATATTCCTCTTCAGCATTCTGTGCGCCAGCCAAACTGCAGGATCCGCATCTCTCCATCAGTGTTCTTCAGCCTTGGGTCCTCCCTCTTGCCTTCATGATTGAAAGCTCTCTCCATGGATGGATGCCTTTCTCTTCTTTCAAAATCAAATGCCACAATGATGCCTTTGCACTTAATTATCATTTAAATTAGAAAATAATTATTTGTCTCTATGTCTCATCTCCCTATTCTCATTTTCTATCGCTGCTTCCCCATTATCTGGCACAGTGCTATGAATGTAATAGGTGCTTAATAAACCATTATGGACTTCACACTTTCATCGACTATTCTCATGGAAGTGGAGCTGTCTGTGGAGAAGATGAATGAAGGAGTGAACAGGTTTTTCACTGCTTACTATTGGAAAGGAAGAAGTGAACCTGAGGATCAGAGTGTAATGGGGTCGCTGAATTCCTTCCTGATATAGTGGGTATGGGAAAAGGAGTGATGCGAAATCTGCATCCATCCAAGGAGAGGGAACAAACAGGGCATTGATAAGAAGAGTTCCCATGTCTTGTCTTCTTTGTTGGCTCTTCAGTGCCCAATGTAGGATATTATGCTAAATGTTGACCAAGCCCAGGAAATAGCCTGGCAACTACTCTTTGTCTTTTTTAAGTAATCCCTAATTTACTTTGTCTATTCGTTTTGGTCTTTTCTCTTTTAAATCCAATAGAATCAATTGACTTCAAGGTATCTACTGGAGAGAATTTGCCAAGCCTTTTCAAAATGGTCTCATTTTACTGGCCTTTTCAAATTGTTCAGAATTGTTTTACAGCTTTGTAGTTAGCTGGTCTTTTTTTTCCACCACATACATCTATCTTTCTAACTAACAAATAGAGAACGTGCATGGTTCAGGCAATTATAGTTGCTCATCAGAATCTTGTACCTTTTAGATGGAAATTGGTGAACTAGAGCTCATGGTTCCCTTTGCTGCTAATGAAATCCTTCTAAAAATGAATAAGATGCACAAGCTGAGAAAAACCGTACCTTTTAAATAAAAAAATAAGGCAACTATAGCAAAATATCACAAACATTGCATACTATCATCAGGCTGGATTTATACCAGGAATACAGGGCTGGCTCAATAGTAGGAAATTATAAATATAATTGACCATATTAATAAGAAAAATTATTATATCAATAGATCCAGGAAAAGCTTTTGACAAGACATACCCATTTCTGTTTAAAAGACAAACTAGAAAGCATAGGAATAAAAGGATCTTTCTTTAAAATGATCTTTATTATCTATCTAGTAGCCACTAGGTGGTGCATTGAATAAAGCACTGGCCCTAGAGTCAAGAGGACCTGAGTTCAGATTTGACCTCAGACACTTACTAGCTGTGTGTTCCTGGGCAAGTCCCTTAACTCCAATTGCCTTAAACATCCAGGGCCCTCTCCAGTTGTCCTAATGGATATCTTACCATTGGACCCAGATGGCTCTGGAGGAGAGGGTGAGGCTGGTGACTTTGCATGGCCCTTCCTCACTTAGATCCAATTCACTGCAAGTCATAACATCACCCCAATGTCATGGTCCTTTTTTAGAATGAAGGACCAACAACAACAACAACTGTCTAGCTAAAACCAAGAGCCAACATTATTTGTAATGGGGATAGATAAGCTATAGAGACCTTTCTGATAAGATTAGGAGTAAAACAAGGATTACTATTCAATTTAGTGCTAGAAATGCTAGCTATAGCAATGAGGCAAGAAAAAGAAATGGAAGGAAAAATGTATAGGCAAAGAAGAAACAAAATTATCACCTTTTCCCACTATATGATGGTTGACTTAGAGAACCCTATAAAATTAAAAAATTGAAAACACTTCAGCAAAATTCCAGGATAAAAAATAAACCCACACAAATAATCAATATTTCTATATATCACCAACAAGAACCAACAGGAAGAAATGGAAATAAATTCCATTTTAAGTAACTACAAAAATATAAAATACTTGATCACCTTATCTGCCAAGATACATACAAAAGCTATATGTACACAAGTATAAAATACATTTTATACAAATAAAAACATATAAATAATTGAAAAAATATAAATTGCTCATAGGCCAAATCAATATAATAAAAATGCCAGTAATACCTTAATTAATTTATTTGTTCAGTACCATAACAGACTCCAAAATTATTTACTTTAGAGTGCTAGAAAAAAAATTTTTTTCATTCATATGGAGGAATTTTAAAAGGTCAAGATTAGGGGGCGGCTAGGTGGCGCAGTGGATAAAGCACCGGCCCTGGATTCAGGAGTTCCTGAGTTCAAATCCGGCCTCAGACACTTGACACTTACTAGCTGTGTGACCGTGGGCAAGTCACTTAACCCCCACTGCCCCGCAAAAAAAAAAAAAAAAAAAAGGTCAAGATTATTGAGGAGAAAAAAATGGAAAGGAAGGGGGCCTGGCAGCACTTGATCTAAAACTAACTATATTATAAATCCACAATCATTAAAACAATTTTGTACCATGTGAGGAATAGAGGTTGATAAGTGGAGCAGATCAGATACACAACTGTGGCATATAAAATTCTGAGAGAAGAAATTTGGGGTGTGAAAAATCAATTTATTAATTATGGCATCAAATAATCACAAATTGAGGCCAGTACTTTCTCTCTGTGACCAAATACCCCAAAGAAGCATCCCAAGGCAGTTTAAGTCCCTGTCTGTCTTCCTGACTGTACATTATTGGGACCTCCCCTGACAAGCAAAAGACAACCCCGATTGGTGGACACTGAATGAGGAGGTAGACTAATTCTCTACAACCCTTCCTCCAGGGAGAGAAGTAAAAGCTGAGAATGGGGCTTCTCTTGAGAGTTAAGCTGCCTCTAGCAATGTGGGCAAGGAAAACTACTCTGTTGGAGATCTACCTGATTGTGTGTGTGTGTGTGTGTGTGTGTGTGTGTGTGTGTGTGTGTGAGAGAGAGAGAGAGAGAGAGAGAGAGACTTGGCTATGAGGGAGTTTGTTTTGCTTAGCTATACACATTTGTAATGACTTTCATTTTTCCTATTTTCTTAATGGGTAGGGAGGGTGAGAGGGAGAGAATTAGGAACTGGAAATAAAATTGAATTTTGAAAAAAGAAAAACAATGCCAAGTGGAGCTCTGTTCTTTTCAGAATGGAAATCGAGATTATGTGTCAGAGCCTTTGAGCTCTCCAAGTAAAAACTATTCCCGGCAGATTAGCAAATGTGTTAAACATTTCTGTCTGACAGTACCCCATTTCCCCCTGAGTTTTTCTCCTCATGGAGAAACACACTGCCTGTTATTTGAAGTTTGGGTGTTATTTTGAGTATGAGCTACTTCACATTTAATGTTTGTTCAAATGTAATAAAAATTAACCTGGGGCAGCTAGGTGGTGCAGTGGATAGAGCACCGGCCCTGGAGTCAGGAGTACCTGAGTTCAAATCCGGCCTCAGACACTTAATACTTACTAGCTGTGTGACCCTGGGCAAGTCACTTAACCCCAATTGCCTCACTGAAAAAAAAAAAAATTAACCTGCACATTTTAGAAAATGTCCAATAGATATTGTGATTCTTTTCTTTTATCTTCCTAAATTCTTTTCCTAAAGTGAACGGATTGAAAATACCAGCCATCCAGGGGAAATGCAAGTAACCATTCAAAACCTGATGCCAGAGACAGTGTATATCTTCAGAGTTGTGGCACATAATAGACATGGCTCCGGAGAGCGGTCACTTCCTCTGCGAGTAGAGACTCAGCCTGAGGGTAAGCCTCATGAACATCATTGAAGCTGTCCCTAGGGAGAAGTCCTTGGTATACTCAGACCTGTGCTGGACACTGTGGGAAAATGAAGAAACACATTGTCTAACTTCAGGAAGCTTATAATCCAAATCATATGGGACAATTATGGTCAAAGGAAATTCTTGGTCAGATCACATGCTAATACATCACAAATGTCAGAAGAGTTGAGAAGACATTCTCCCAACTATTTTCACTTTCAATGTAACTCTGGGAATCAGACTGGCAAGATTGTAGCAGGAGGGCACGCTCCTGAGTGAGCAGAGACCCAGCCCAGGGCTGGTCCCTAGTGAGCTGTGTCACTCTGAGTAGGTCACTTCAACTCTGAACTCCAGTTTGCTCATTTAAAAATGAGAGCATTGGCCCAAGTGATATCTAAGGCCCCCCTTCAGTTTAAGCTTGTGAATCAAATATGATTCTTTGTATATCTGTTGTGCCATTAGTATGTTTGTCAGAATAAGGGTGCTTCATTAACATTTTCTAATTATCACATAATTGTTTATACTGCAATCCTTTATCATTACTGATTATCCTGTGATTGAGCACTTCTTTAAAAGATTACAGTGTCTAAATCAAGTCCATTTGGAAATGTAGTTTTATTAATTGTTTTCTACTGTAAATAGTAAGCTTCTGTTTTAGAACTAGCTCAAGTAATTTAAAAAAAATATTCTTAGGAAAAGAAGTACAAAGATATATCTACACATATCCTTGAACTAGTTGTACATTTCAAACTCCAGATGGGAAAAACTTGCTGCATAACATTTTTTACTATGCAATTTCCAATATATAAATCTGCTGTCCATGAATTAATGTCATATAAAATGGTCTAGAACAATATGAAATTCTGTGGTTTATCTCCAAAATTTTTTGAGGAGCTAAATTAGGAAGAGAAAGAAATATTAGCATCTTAGAATCATATAGTGCCCAAACTAAAAGAGACCCAGGCATCATCTAGTCTACTTCTCTCATTTGAAGATGGATAGATAGGTAAGGCATATAGATAGATGGATAGTGGTAGATAAAACATGATAGATAGACATAGGATAGATAGTAATATGGAAAGCATGATAGATATGTAGATGATAGATAAATATAAAGCATGTAGATAGAATGAGATAGGGTATGATACGTAGCAATAAATAAAGCTAGCTAGCTAGCGATAGTTTAGATAGATATAGAGTGATAAAGTATGATAGCTAAATTGATAGATAGATTGATGGATGTATAGCTAGACAGATAAAGCATGATAGAACATGATAGATGGATTGATGGCTAGATGAATGGATGTGATAGAAGGATGGATAAATTGATACATAAGGCAAAATAGATAGATTAAACATTCTTCTCAGAGGAGAGAATTGAAACCCAAAAAAGGAAAATGATTTATCTAAAGTCACATCGATAGCAAGTTGCAAAGCTAAAGACTCAGATTCTCAGACTTCAGATTAACTTTTTCCCCTACACTATTCTGTTTCTTCTTTGCCTTTTCAATTAAACCAATCAACTTAATGTTGTTGTCCTTTTGAAAACTATTTATGTTTTGGCATTCATTGAGAAGAGAATCATTCAAATTTCATTGTAAAATATCACATAAAAAGCTTAATCACACATTCTCCCTTTGCAAGAAAACTCCCTTTATAGGCTTCCAGAGTCTTTGAGTCAAGTTATTTGCATGTAATCAAAGAGAAATTATTTTCCCTAATCATTTATAAGATACAATACCTCCCCAACTCCACAGTTCCTTAATAAATAGAATAGTTAGGTTGAAATTCAGGATGTGTGGACCCTAACCACATCTACTATGGAAAACAAGACCATCATGCACGTTCAGTATAATTCAAGGTCACAATTTAAAGTAATGTTTTTGAATTATAAGATACTTTCCAAAGTAATGATTTTCATCATTTACTAACAAAGAAAGATACTTAATATACTTTCCCTTTAAAAAGGGTATTTATCTGGGGCAGCTAGGTGGCGCAGTGGATAGAACACTGGCCCTGGATTCAGGAGGACCTGGGTTCAAATTCAGCCTCAGACCCTTGACACTTACTAGCTGTGTGACCCTGGGCAAGTCACTTAACCCCAATTGCCTCACCAAAAAAAACCAAAACCCTAAATAAATAAAAAAATAAAAAGAGTATTTATCTTAAAGCTTAGGATCACAGCTTTGTAGTTAGAAATTCATTGGCTAATCATATTTCATGCAGGCCAGTTGCTTTCCAAGTTTTGTTTTATTTTGTTTTTTCCTTTTTTTTTTTTGACATAAGCCTTATACTAATGAGAGAAAAAATAAATTGGTAAACTCAATGAGTTTACTCTTTTTTTTTTTTCTATTTCTTGCTACTTTCATTTCAGTTCAGCTCCCGGGCCCAGCACCGAACATCCGCGCATATGCTAGTTCACCTACCTCAATCACTGTCACATGGGAAACACCTTTGTCTGGCAATGGGGAAATTCAGAATTACAAGTTGTACTACATGGAAAAGGGGGCAGACAATGAGCAGGTATGATGTAGCCATCTGTAAATGGAGTCTGAAATAAGGGCAGTATTGCAGATGCCAAACATTCACTTGGGTAACAGTTTTATAGAAAGTGGTGTACAGAGACAGCATGGTTTCAGATTGGTGAATAATAATAATAATAATAATAAATAGAGAACCCATGTAGGAAGAGAGTCTTTCTCTGCCTGCTACTTTTTAATCTTTGATGTTTCGCCAGTCATAGTGAGCTATTGCTAAACTTGAAGCCATATTTCCAATAATCATTATTTATACTCTGTCACCATCTTTTGTCAAGAAGTGTTTTCATATAAAAAGAAAACTCAGTGCCTCCTCACACAAAATGTAGGACATGTGCTTTGTCTGGGAGGTTTATTTAGCTGCAGTATTTATTTTGGCTTGATATGGATGTATGGGTTATTTTTCTTTATGGACAGGATGTTGATGTTGGAAGTCGCTCCTACACCATTAATGGATTGAAAAAATACACAGAGTATAGTTTCCGAGTAGTAGCCTATAATAAACATGGTCCTGGTGTCTCCACACAAGACGTTGTTGTTCGAACATTATCAGATGGTAAGTTATTCGTTTCCTTTGGACATTCGGTACGTACTGTTCTTGGCTTTTTGTATGTATGCTCAAGGAAAAGCTCTGCTGGTTCACCACACAGACCCCGTCTGCTGCAATTGCTCTAAGACTGACCCTTTTTTGCCCAGCAATCAAGCTTCTTGCATGCTAACCAGATCTTTATGAGATTTTTCTTGGAAAATAGTACTCATCGTTTATGGCTACTTTCCCATCAAAATTGCCCAAAGGTCAGTAACAGTGGATTCTAATAGCCTGGAAAATATTTTGTTTAAAATTTCTGTGTGTATTGTAGTATTCGTGTTTATATATGTGCCCTTTGAAAGCTTGAAGGTTTTTTCTTCAGCTTTTGAGCCAAATAGTCTGTCATATAACAATGCCCGTGTGTATATTGAAATGTTTTCAAGTGGAGGATGTGAAATATCGCCTTGAACAAACTCTTACCAATAGCTGTAAGCTAAATGTATCCATTTCAATATAAACAAAGCAACTAGGGCCCTAGTGGATAGAGTGCTGGGCCTGGAGTCAGGAAGGCTCCTCTTCCTAAGTTCAAATCTGACCTCAATCACTTATTGACTGTGACCCTAGGCAAGTCCCTTAACCTCCTTTCATCATCTGTAAAATGAGCTGGAGAAGGAAATACCAAACAGCTCCAGTATCTTTGCCAACAAAACACAACTAACTGAAAGGACTGATATATTAATTAATGTTACTATAAAGAGCACCCATTTTTGCCAGATGCTGTACGGTTCTGGGGGCTCTAGTTTAATTGAGGAAACATTTACCAAGTGCCTCCTATGTGCACAGTCCTAAACTTATTTGAGGCAGGGATGACTTGGAGTTGTTGTCTCTGAGTGGCAAGGTGGTGCAACTCATGCCTGCCGACCTAGGGATCAGCAGACTCCCTCCTGAATTCTGCTCAAGCTGTAGAGCCCTAGACAAGTCACTTCCTTTCCCTCAGTTTCCATTTGAAGCTGCCTAATGAGGTCCTTCTCAGTGCTGCTCCCCAGAGAACTGTTCTGTAAAATCTCGGTGTCCACAGTCACGGTCTTTGATGCTGGAGGAACATGGTCTAGTTCTGAGGGTAAAAAACCTGGGATCCATTCCCACCTCTGAGCTTAGTACCTGTGTGACCTTGGGCACTTCGCTGAGTTCTCTGCTCTAGAAAAGAATTGGACTGGAAGACCTTGAAGGCCTATGACCCTCTGACTCTAAAGACAGAATGGAACTCTGCCTTCTGTCAGGAAGCGTCCATTCTCCTGAAGGATACCGTACGTGCACAGCTGAATAGATACAAGGTGTGTGCAAGGCTGAATAAAGTCATTTGGAGAGGGAGATGCTATGAACATGACTGGCAGATTTGAGTGGAAAGTCAGGAGCGTCAGTTTGTTCATATGAGAGATGACACAGGAGCTGTCATGGGCAGAGCTGGGTGTTCAGAGAAGCAGAGGTAGGAGACAGGGCATCCCGGGCATGGGGGGCCACCTGGGCAGGAGAACAGGCGAGAGATGAAATTCTGCCTAGTAGAAACAGCTCGCAAGTCAGCTTGGCCAGAATACACTGTTCATGAAGGGAAATGATGTGACATCCATCTAGAAAGGTGGGTGGCAAACAAGGGGTGGATGACTTAAATTCCAGCCAAGCGTTTTGAGTTTTATCCTAAAGGTAATGGTAAGCCCTTTGGGGTCAGGAAACTGTGACTTAGACCTGTCACTGACTGCTGTGTGGCAGACAGCAATCCAATGATTGGGGAGGGACTGGAAGCAGGACAACATCTCCATTTAGGAAAGTTGCAATATTCCAAGTGAAAAGCAGTATCACCTTGAGCTAGGCTGTAGTGGCTACGAGTGCAGGATAGATGGATGCAAGACAGAAGATGAAAGTAGATAGACTCAACAAGACTTGAGAAGAGAGAGAGTCTAGGAGAGGTGAGGAAGAGAGCATGGTCAGGAGTGACTCCAGTGCAACTCATTGGGAGGGAAATGCAGGGTGTCCCAAAAGTCTTACTGCAGGTTTAACCTTTAAGAACTTCAGAAATAGAAACATTATTAACTTTTTATAATTTGAAGGATTAATTATTTAAGTTTTTAAATATTGATATTTCTCATTAAAACGAAACCTATCTACCTTCTTGTGCTAGCTAAAGATTTCTCTAGTTGGTTTTAAACTTTGTAAAAACTTTCATGAGCTGCAGATCCACCGAATGTAAGGATTGCCCTTTTAATACAAAGAATGAGGTTTGGATGCATACACAACAGTCTGAACGTGGCCACACAAGAAAAAGTCTCATGGAGATAGATCAGAGACCAAGGTGGCCATGTGAGAGGAGCAGCGCTGCTGAGCTACCTCTCAGACCAAGAACATGCCATCCAGAAAGTCCTACGCACAAAGTGCATCATGATAGGGTGTTCTGTCTTGTGAGCACCAAAAATTTACTTTTCAAAACTAAAATAAATTCAAGCAATTAAACTTTCACTTGATAGTTTTTGCACATTTTTAGCACTTCATGCTTCTCAGGTTATTAAAGCTTACACCTGTAGTAAGGCTTTTCGGAAACCCTGTGTCATGAATTCCATTTGTGAGCTTTGTGTGCTCTCGGGGCATTCAGTTAGAGCTGCCCTTTGGGCAGTTGGTAATGCAGAACTCTACTTCAAAAGAAATATTAGAGGCAGATATCACTCTATCACACTGTTCATAGGAGGGTGTACATTTCAGAATCATATTTAAGCCATGGGACTGGGGGAGATCACGATGGGGGAGAGCATGAAAAGAGAATGGTCCAGGACTCTGGCAGAACCTCAGGGGTGCCCACTCTTAGTGAATGGGAGTCTGGTAATGAAGCATTACAGGGGAAGAAGTGTCCCAGAAGCACAGAAGGGTTTAAGTAAGATGGTTGAGATAATTGGTAACCTTGGGCAGAACAGTGTAAGATGAGGGGTATGATTTCAAGGGATTGAGAATAACTAGGAGGAGGAAGTAGACACAAAGAAGACCCTTAGTAGAAGTATAACTTTGAAAGGCAGAAGTGATAGAAGATTACATATGAGGGAACAGCAAGGTCCTATGAGGGTTTTTAACAATGGAGAGACTGAGTATATTTGTAGCTAATGGGGATGGAGCCAGTAGGTAGGTAAGGAAAGAATGAAGAGAATAATCAAGGGGGCAAGCACTGAAGGAGATGACAGAGCAGAATGAAAAGCACAAGTGAAGGGGTTGCACTTGTCAGGGAGAAAGGAGGACAGAAGGGGAAAGATAGAAGGGCATTTAAGGTTATGAAATAGGGGAAAGAGAGACCCAGTGACAGAGGAGATCCTTTGCTGAGAAGAAATAGAGAGGAAGTGATAGAGGTGGTTTGGAGAAAGGGGACAGTTTGTGATCTATGTGGTAAGTGGTTACAGAGTCAGTAAGGGAAAAACAAGATTGCCACTTATCTGGCAGGGCCTCATTGAGATCAGGAAAGCTACTTGTCATGGTGGGAAGCACTATGAGAATAGAAAGAGATAAGGCAGGTATTGGGATAACCTCTGGAGTTTTGCAAAGTATGACCAGTGACAGGAGAAGGACAAAGGAGTCCAAAGAAGCAGGTAAAATGGTTAAATTGGTTAAGCTTAGGGTCAGGATTATGAAAGGAAGAGAAAGCGGAGCAATGATAGTAGAGACTGACAGAGCAGGAATAGAGAGTGGGACCAGTATCAGTGGAAAGATGAAAAATTAGGGTGAGAGAAGGATCGAAAGATAATTGGCCAGTTGGCAGAGAGTGATTTCAGTTTTCTACAAATGATGAGTATTAACACTATAAAACGTGCCCAGATCAGTGCAGATAGAGAAGAAAGAGTGAGAGGCCCAGTGCTGGTGCGGTGCCAGGAGAGTTCATAAAGAGCATTAGATGGGAGCAGTGTCAGCGACTTAAAATGTGGCTAGTAATATGATGTCAGTTGTTTTTGAGAAGAAGTGTGACCCATACCATGTGACTGAGATAAAGAGCCTCTTTAATGAACTCGACAGAATCCGGGATCCCGTTACAGACACTCGTCCCCATAGCAGCACCGCTGGTTTGTAGTAGATTCGGCTCCTTTTCCATCACTGTCCATGACCTGAGGAAGCCTCCATTCTTGTCTAATGAGCACTGGCCATGCCAGGCTTGAAAATATATCTGGAACTCCTCTGGGAACTTTCTTCAGATTCAACAGACAAATCGGGGCCAAACATTGGTTGCATCATTTTGTTGTCAGAGATGCTTTTTTATCAGAAAAATGGTGTTCCCTTGCTTGATATGGCATCTCCTCCTCTAGGTGTGGTCCTGAATGATCCTTGCTTATTTACAAAAATTAAATCTATTCTTAAAAGACAAAGATTTGTCACCACTGAGGACAGGCCAGAAAGGGCTAGTTTCCAAAGACAAAAAATAAAAAATAGTTTCAAAAATTAATTTAAGTGGCAGTAGTGCTGAACAACCTAAATATGTAGCCTTCCAACTACCTTCCTTGAAGGAGACTTAGGGAAATCCTGAGGTTTGTTAGCCAATTAGGCCCTGAAGAGCCACCTGGCAACCAAGGGGCTCTTGCTGGTAAACTTCATTTTGTACTGTCTGAATAAGACATATAATAAACTGGGTGTCAGGGGCGGGGGGGGGGGTGATTGAAGATCTAACCTTTTCCTTTTTATTTCATGTTTCTAGTCCCCAGTGCCGCTCCTCAGAACCTGTCCTTAGAAGTGAGAAATTCCAAGGTAATTCCATTGGTGTCTCTCAGCCACTGGGAAGAAGTCCCACCTGGAAGGAAGTCTGGGGGGAAGGGGGGGAACACTTCCAAGATGTGATTACTGTACCACGATCCTCTCTTCTCTAATGTGGTCTCAGTTACATGATGCTCATAAAGGATTATCAAAGAGCAAAACACAAGAGCCAAGCAGTGCCCACTGTGAGAGGAGCTGCAGCTCAGCTTGCCCAGAGTCAGCCACCTTTCTCAGGGAGCTCAGCCCACAGTCTCTACTCTCCAGCCTCCCTGGGACTTTGCTGGACCAACCATCTTCTGGGGGTCTGAAGCAGCACAAGGAGGCTAACAGGGAGAGCCTGAGCTCTTTGGCTTACTACCTGGGTGACTGAGGGCAAACTGACCGAATTTCAGTTTGCTTTTTTGGAAAACCAAGGTGATCATTGGGAATTATGTATTTCACAGGGTTGGGTTAAGGAAAGCATGTAAACTCTGAAGTGCTATGGAATAGGAGCTGTTATATTTCTCAAAAGGAGTAGCTCTTCAGAAAAAAAAAAAGGAAAGAAAAGCCTGTAGAAAAAAACTGTGGGGTCTTCAATTATCATGCCCTAGAGACATGCTGCCTTAGCTAACTTTTGAGCCTCAGGCCTCTGGCAGAGTCAGAAGAAATATTTACAGCGTGACTCTTGGGAAGCCACTCAGCATCTCAGTGCCCAGGAAGCTCTGTACAGCTGTGGGGTAGAGAGAGAAGTTACAGATCTGTATGGATACAGGGAGTTCCCCCCTGGACGGGAGTCTTTTAAGCCTAACAAAAGTACAGATCTGGTCCAAAAATATATCTACATAAGGCATGATCTTAGCATGCTGTAACTGGCAGATAGGAGACCTGAATTTAGATCTTGGTTCAATGATGGCTTCCCCACTTACCATGTGACCATGGGCAAATCAGCCTCTCTGAACTTTGGGTGCCTAATCTGTAAAATGGGGGTGACAATTCTGCCTATCCCATAGGGTCACTGTAAGAATCAGGCGGGCTGAGTACCTGCTCAGTACTAGACTGGGAATACAGATACAAAGAATGAAACAACCCTTTTCTCAAAGAATCTGTAACCAGTAAGTGCCGTATCCATGTGAGATCTTTATCTTAGCTTTTGCTTTGCTTATGAGCATCAATTGACTGGAACATTATAAAATTCTTTCTAAACCCCTTGTATGCAGCAGTTATTAGGAACATTAGTCTTAGGCCTCTGATATATCTCAGCTTTCTCCACAATCTTATCTTTTCCAGAGTATTGTGATTCACTGGCAGCCCCCTCCAGCAGGCACGCAAAACGGGCAAATTACTGGCTACAAGATCCGCTATCGAAAATCCACTCGCAAGAGTGATGTCATAGAGAGTGTTGGAGGAACACAGCTGTTCCAGTTAATTGAGGGTAAACTGCTTAGCATTTGGGGAAACAAGAATGAAAATATGATAGTTTCTGAATGTATAATTGTGTTAATTGACTTATAGTTTAGATGATTCCATTTGCTTTTGACCTTTCAAAATTATTTGACAATACTCTTTCAATAGTTCAAATAAGAGGAAAATTCAGAAAGAATTCTTATTTTACAAGCTGTTGTGGCAGTCTGCATTCTGTTATCAGCACTCAACTTCCTTCGGATTCTTTAACTTGTCTAGCAACATAGAATTCTTACTTAAGAGTAAGCGATTATAAAACATAGGGGAATGGTTCTTCTATAGATGTTCTGTACAAGCATTTCTTTATCATATCTACCTTGAGTGACAAGAACAGGCTTGAACTTGGGTTTCTTTAGTCAAATAGTGGGGTTCTTTTGAATACCTCGTGAACTGTGGAAACCAATAACACCAAAATGAATGGAAAGTTCTTTCCGAGATGAGCCCTTTACAATTGTTGTCTTTTACGTCAGAAGATGATTTACAAAGTCTTTAAGCATTTTACAAGTAAATGTAACTGAAAGGGCGGTGACGTGTCAGAGCCTCTGTCCTATGAGAATTTGGGTAGAAAATGAGAATTCCCAGTCTTAGTGATGATGTGTTTTTCGCTCATTGGTAGCCCAACTGTGGCTTGTGGCTAACATTCCATCTTCCTCTGCCAGCAGACTATGCCATGTGCTGCATAAATGTTCTTCACTTTTCCTTTAGTTTAGTCAAAAATGGTTTGGGTTTTTCAGAAAGCTTTCCCTAACAATTAATGAGAAAAACAATGTAGCACACTTTAACATGAAGTACAAGGAGCATTGGGCTAACCAGCTCCTCCTATTGGGTACAATCTGGCCTAATCTCTCTGACCCCATTATTTTGCTTCAGAAGAACCTCCCCAAGCCTGTCTTCTGCTCTGACAAATTTAAGCCCCATTACTGTGGTGTTTTTCTCATTGGCCCTAGTTTCTCTTCTAGCCCTTCTCACCCATTTCAGAGATAGCTCCTTGGGGCTTCTTTGAGTCAGCCAAGTTATCATGGCTTCAGCTAATTCCCCAGAATAGTGGAAATTTCACCAGGACCCTCTCCTACAGTAAGGAAATGATCAAAGCCCTTTACAGATTTGCCATATGTGGTATACGGAGGCTGGGATATTTTCTCCTTCCCTCTTCCAAATGAATAACTAGGAAAAGAAGAGTATGTCTGCTTGAGGGTCTACCTGTGGAACTGAAAGAGCCAGGAGTGGGGAGAGAAGAGGAAGCATTTTAGACAAGGACAGGGTTGACTAGCGGAGAGGCAGAAGCCTGGAGTTTTGCTCACTTCTTGCATCTAGAGATGACAAAGGACATCAAGAGATCACTCAAGGCTCTAGGTCATGTTGCCTAAGCATCTGGCCATTCTGTGGAGCTGAAAGTAGTGGGCAGGGTACCAGCAAGTTGGAGAGAAAGAAGAAGAAACAGAAGTGCCACTCTCTGATTCTCCCAGCACAGAACCCTTGACCTCAACCATACTTCTGAGGTGGGAAGGACTTCTACAAAAGAAGGTCTACTGTGTGGCCCCTGAAGGCACTCTGGGCATTCATCTACATCATTAGTACTAATTATCACTCACTCACTCAAGGATTTCTCTTTTATCTTCTTCCTTTTAATAAAGCTTTCTTCTGTAATATGATTAGCTTTGTTAGTGGGGAGTAAATAGGTTTCAGTGTAGTGACCCAAGTTGCAGTAGGTGTGACTCTGCCAGCCTTGCTAATCAAAGGCAGCACACAGAGAATGCAAGGGCTCACTGTCTAAGTGCATATAACGTCCTGCCCTCATCAGTAATTAGATTTGGACTCTCCCATACATATAGTTAGGACTTCCATTTTCAAGGCTTTGATCTTGATGGGCAGTCAGTAGAATAATTACACAATAAATAATTAAGTCCATGAGGAATAAATTGGATGTAAGGACTAAGAAGTCCCAAGAAACCAAAAACATATATGTCTCCTAAAACAGACATACTTTTTATAAGATGGAATTAGATGGGAACTTTATTTTTAAAAGAAACAGTTTCATTTAGAATTATGCTAAGAAAGGGACAAAAATGTCTGTACCCTGTGACCCAGAGATGCTACTGCTAGAAAGGCTGTGTAGTCCACAAAATATTTACAGCAATACTTTCTGTGATAGCAAACATCTGAAAACAAAGATGCCCATAGATTGAAACCTGAGTGAATGTGCCATAAGAAACAGGACAAAGACAGTGAAAAAACATGGTAGAGGCTTCTGGGAACAGATGCAAAATGAAGCGCTGGATTCAAGAAAGTGAGGTACACTGGAATTACAGCAGTGCTAACAGAAAGAACCTGAACTAGGCAGAACCGTATTCCCCAAAGGCAGCCCCAAAGAGACGTGAGAAGACACTTCCTGTGTTCCTTCACAGACGTCAGGAGCCATCGCTATGGAATACTGAATAGAACATCAGACTTTTCGTGTCAAACATTCTTCTTTCTTCTATCTCTCTTTTGTTTGTTATTATATATGATGTCTCTCTGGGAGGACAATGAAAGAAATGGATTCTGTGAAAAAATGTAGATGATGAAAGAACAAAAGATGAAAATATATATTTATTTTGAAAAAATAAATCTGAAGTATAAAGATCTGAATCTTTAAGGTTCTTTTCGTTTTCTTTAATCCATGCAGACAGTTCTTTATACCTTAAGGAATGCATTTTAAAAACAAAAATCAACAGCAATATTCATTATAAAAGTATGACTAAACAACCACACACTTTTTACACTTATTCACTACAGGTCTCAGCCTTCCCGGCCTAAAAATAGAGGGAACAGGTAGTAGCACCTTTATTAAGCATTTCAGGCTAGTGTAGATTATCCAGAGACAGTGTTTGGCAGCGGCTTCAGTCACCTTACTTTGTAGCTTATTCCTTAATATCTCTCCATTTCCATGGCTACTCATATAGCACTAAATGTAAAAGTCTTAGAAACAGGTGAGAGTGACACGGTTGTATCCCAGCAGTCCTAGGAAGGTCTATACTCAAAGAGATAGAGAACCAGAAGACAAGATGCAAGCTCAAACAGGACGAATAAGGAGGAAGGAAAAAACAGAAATGACTCAAAGTGACACCTGGGTCCAGCTCCTGTTTGCATCATGGGATGTGCAGGAGCTAATCAGTCTGTACCTTTTAAAGCTGAAAAACCTGCTTTAAAAACCTGGAAGGACGGGGACAAAAGATGGTGGTGCTGGGGAGAGTCAGGATAAGAACAGCCAGCATGGAGCAGAGAGCAAGGAAGAGATAAAAAGTGTCCGGGAATGTTCCTTTCTTCGGCAGATTCATTCGGGCACTGGTAGGATTCTCATAATGGCGGAGCAATCCTCTAAGAAGTAGGACCTGGGAGATGATGAAACTGGGGGCAGCCTAGCCAAGGAGCTCTCCTGGGGAAAGCCTCCTGATGGGGCTGGGGGAGGGGGAGGAGAATTAATCAGCCAGGATCTTCTTTGATTGAGCACCTACTATGTGCCAAGCATCCAGAATACAGAAGCAGTGCAGAAACCATCTCTGCCCTCAGGAAGCCTACATTCTGTTGTGGGAGACAACCTGTAAACATAGAAGTACATAGCCAGCAAACGGGGGGAATGAACAACACAACCCAACCGAATCTTGTGAACAGAGGGCCAGCCTTAGAATATGGTTCTGACATCAGAGGGTCCCCTGGGAAAGTTGTGGAGCTTGTCAGGGCCCAGGCCACTTTGTAAGACTACTAGTGATCTGCATCGTTAGAGAAGGTCCCTACCAGGAGTTGAGTGGGCCATTGGAGCCCAGGACCCATCCCAGAAGGCTGGGGGAATGGGGTGGAGAGGCAGGAAAGACCAATGTCTGGAGAAGGTGTGCTTGAGCTACACTTTGAAGGGAATTCAGAGGCAGAGAGGAGGAGACAGTACATTCCAGGCCAGGGACATGGTCTTAGAGGCAAAGAAAAGCAATCAAGCCAGTTTGAGACTGGAATGCCAAACAAGGGAATTTGTACCCGATCTGGAGGCACTAGGAAGCCTGAAGTTTATCCAGCAGAGAAAGGATGTGGTCAGATCTTTGCTTTGGGAATATCATTTTGGCAACTGTATGGAAGATGGACTGGAAAGAAGAAATGCAAGCTAGAGATACCAGTGAGGGGGCTGTTGTGGCAGTCTGTCGAACAGGAATAGATTGTATGTCTTCCAGAGCCAATTGGTGAGTGCCTGAATCCAGAACACAGTTGGTTTCAGCTGGTCGAGTAGAGGATTGGCAGGAAGAATGAGTTGTTCCTTGAAAGAAAGAAAGAAATGCTTCAAGAGGAAACTAAAGAAGAAAAAATGCACCCAGGAAGCGGATGAGATTCCAGATCTGTGTCCAGATGCTGGAGCATTGGAACATGTGGCCCAGAAAAGGAAGGCTGTAAGAAGGACTCGTGAATGGTGGGAGCTAAGTGGGGAGGTGAAGGAGAAAGGGGACAACAAGGAGAGGACTGATGAGGAACCCCAGGTTCTGATAAAAGAAAAACCTAGTATTGGCCACTGCAAGAAGAGATGCTGGTTGATATCTCTGGTAAAGGTTACAGAAATGTCCACAAAGTTCAGGAAGAAGAATATGGAGTTGACTCAAATCCTCAGAGGAATTTACTTAGTTGCAGAATATGAATAATATCGATGAAGTAAATGAGAAAATCTTGATACCATGAAGTATCTCATCTAGGTATTAATGAGCCTTGATGACTTGTCTTTTTTTTTAATATGACTTGTCTTGATTAAGCCAGTGGAAACCATCTTATCTGGAACTTTGGCTGTGGGATTCCATTATTCTTGTTGCTGACAGCTTCCCTTGGCCCATTATTTCCCGTAGATCCAAGCCATGCTTCACTTCTACCCTTACTCCCCAGCCAAGTCAATAGCACCTGACCTCTTCTACTAAATATTCTGGGCAATAGAGATTTTTTGTTAGACACATGTCAGGTATGTAGTTGTACATTAAATATTGAATATGTTAGATGTATTAATTATTTCTTATTTAAAGTACTTCATGGACTGTGCACATCAAAAATAGAGTGATTTTAATATTGAGAATAATAACTGTAACCAAATATACTTGTAAGACAGAACATATATACTTCATACACTTGCTTCTTCATCAGATAGCATTTTAGAGCCAGAAGGAACTTTGGAGATCATCCAGCCCAGTCCTATTGTCTTCCAGATGTGAGGAGATGATTACAAGGTAGATATGTAGCAGAGCCTGAGTTAGAATTCCAGTATCCTGTTCTCTGTCCAGCATTTGGTCAGCTCCACTTGCTGTCAGAGAAAGATGCCTGGATTTCAAGTCTTAGAACCTAGAGTCAAAGCCTAACTCTGACACTTCTTGCTCGTGTGGTCTTAGGTCGGTCTTGTCTGTGGCTATTCTGGGGGAAAATTCAGACAACTACCTGGAGTTAAGGAGAAGAGAGACTTAAAGCTGGAAATCCAAGTTGGGGGGCAGGGGTCAGCTGCAGCTGTCTGGGAGACCCTGGCTTTGTTCTCAGAGAATATTGATTTACTGTAGGTGCCAAGTGGCCTGGAAAAATTAATGGGAACAGTCTATTTGGCAGAAAAAGAAAGGAAGCATTCTGTTCTGTTCTAGCTCTGGGCATCTTTGGGGCCAGCCTGATTCTGTCCTTGAGTTCTGACTGAACCACTCACTCACTCACACACGCTGTGACCTTGGGGAAGTCCCCCTGCTCTCTGGAATTTTCATTTCCTCACTTTGTAAAAAGAAGGTGAATGGATGATCTCTGAAATCCTCTTGAGACTTAGAAAAATGAGTTGTGCATTCTGCTGAGAGCCTAGGCCATTACAGTTTCTGCCCCTAGGTGGTAATTCTAAATATGTTGCATCAAATTGACTCTTAACTTTGACCTAGACTTTGTCAAGGCATCAGTAGCCTTATATATCTTTGTATTGAGGGGGCTATGACAAGGTCTGTCACACTAAGTTTACATACAAAGTAGCTGCTTTTAAGTTAAGAAAGTATTAGTCTATTTGTTCTTAAGATTTCCCTCTCCTCCCCCCCCCCAAAAAAAAAGGAAAGAAAAAAAAGAAAAAAAATTTTTTTAAAGATTTCCCTTTCCAAAATATTTTGTCATCTGAGTAACAGTAAACTATCAATAAGGTCTAACTGTAAAACTAAGTTTAAGTATAAAATACAGGCCTTTAGAACGAGAAATTGTTGGTGCATTTGTTTTCTCTTGATGTTCTCTCTCACACCTAAGTTTTATTGCTTGAACAATAGGTCTTGATCGAGGTACTGAGTACAACTTCCGAGTGGCTGCACTTACAGTCAATGGTACGGGACCAGCTACTGATTGGATGTCTGCAGAAACGTTTGAAAGTGACCTAGATGGTAGGTATTAATGAATAGGATTAGTGGGTACTCCTATTACATATCTTATTACAGAGCCAAATTAATGAACAAACAAGTCACTGTGTATCATCTGATGGAAATTTGTAAACATCAGTGTGAATTGATTTGGTTATTCTAATTATTCAGCAGAGGTGTAGGGTGGCTATACTACAGTTGGTTTTCTTTAATGTCTGCTCTAGAAAAAACAAGAATAAACCAACATGGAAACATGCTGCTGCAAACAAAGGTCATGGCTAAGTAGATATTGTGAAATTTGCATCTGATCCCATTTATTTAAATCATTCCCTTCCCTTAGTTCCAAATTCCCTTCCTCCTTAACCCTGGGCTCCATGAATTTGTTGGAAAATCACATCTTCATATCAGTCTTAGCTGTGCAGCCCTGGCTCTGTTAACCTACTACTAGTTTTGTGACCTTAGGCAAGTCAGTCTGTAAAATGTGGCAGCTGGACCAGATGATGTAGGAGGTGTCTTCCAGCTGTAATGATCTGTGACTCTTAGGTGAGTGACACAGGGTATATATGCTACCCAGATGAGTATGTGTACGCCTGAGAGGCCTGGTGGTGCAGTGGGAAGAGCATTGCACTGAAAGTCCAAGCATTGTTTGGGGTCTAGTCTTACTGACTGACATTGGAATTCACTTAATCTCACTGAGCCTCAGTTTCCTCAAAGTAAAATATAGGTTCTAAGTTTATTCAGACCATAACACATGAAGATATGTGTAAAGTATAATCATTTAAATGTTTTCAGTGACTACTAATAACATACAACGATTGGAAAGTCAGGGATTCAAAATAATGAGGGGGGAGGAAAAGGTAAAGGGGAGAGAAAGCACTTACAGGGGTGTCACCCCCATAGGAGAAGTACAACTCTTGTTATTTCCCCCATTTTACAGAGGAGGGAACCAAGGCTCAAAGTGGTCACATACTTCATCCCAGATTATAGTCAGTTAAATGTTGGAATCAAACCACCCCTCAGAATTTTGTTTTCCATCTTTTACTTGAATATTTGACTTTATTTTTTAACTTAAAATTGTTAGCCTTTCTATCATGCTGAAGTTCTTGCTGATTTGAGAAAGTGATACAAATAGAGGTTCGTGTGGTGGCCTTGGGGTAGAGAAGGCCTGGGTGTATGTTCACTTGACATATCACTTTTGCTCTCTGATGAGCTTCAGTTTTTTTCATCTGTGAAATGGGGATTATAATAACAATTAAAATGGTGCAGACACTTTGCCCCACTTCTTAGCAAAGGAGGGAGGGTAACAGGTTTAGAACACTGTGTGGGATGTCAGGTTGGTTGGTTGGTTGGTTTGTTTGGCTATATGATTGGGTTTTTTTGTTCCTGTTTTGTTATGAAAGATGGCTCTCTGTGAATGAAAGGGCAGCTAATGGGGAAATTTAAGTAATATAAAAAATGAAATAGCAAAAAACCCATGTTTTTTAGAAAAGAAAGTAAAAATCAGATTTTTAGAGAAAAATTCTTCAGATTGCTATTTTGGTCCTTTAAGGTCCATTGCTTGAACTCTATAGCTAAGTGTAACCCAGTACTGGAATTTTATCCTTTGAAAGGTTCATTTCTTATGAATAGATACAGCACCTTTAGGAGATTTGGACCTAGAGATAAAGGCAGTTCCAAAAATATGACTGTTTATTTTACAAGGAAATGGAGAAGGTATTTTTAACTTGGAAGTGTTAGTTGTCAGTCTGGAGAACAGATTAGAGAGACTTACTCTCTAGATAAAGCAATTTGCTTAGAACATAAAAGACTAATAATTATTAGAAGACATGGAGTGAGCTGTGTTTCTTCCTGCTGCAGTTATTTTGGGATGTGCCCGTTGTTGAGTTGTTCTCCCTAATTATTTCAAGCCATTTTCTTATGTTGCTAATTATTTCCCGAGGAAAGCAACCTAGGCTAAGACAACTCACTTTATTGTTGCAGTGCAAGGCAGGTCACTGCAAAAGAAGAGCTATCTCACCTTCATTTGGGGTGAGGCAGAATAGCCACAACACAGTCGATAAGGCAGTTTCTGCTACTTAAAAAAACCTTTAGGAAAAATTTTCCTGGAAAAGAATGGCACAAACTCCTGTGGTTAAATGCCCAGCAAGCATATGGACAAGAGATATCTGAGTAAAAACAAGTAGAAATCAGTGTTTTAATAGAAAGCACTTAGATAACATTTACTGCTGCTGAAGCAGTATTGTCGCCCCTGCCATATAATTGAAAATGTATTTACTAAGCTTTTCTACTCTGCTCTTTAAAAAAAAAAAAATAACAGGTAACATTCCAGGGAGATATTTAGTGTTGTGACTTGCAGTTTCCACTGTCACATTTAAATGCCCCATGTTTTCTAGCCAAGTAGAATCCTTTGGCATTAATACTTAAGACAGCTGGCCAACTGTTATTCTTTTTTTTTTTTTTAAATCTCTTAATGAGACAGAACCATGGGCCAAATTAAACAGTACTACAAGTGTGCCTACTTCCTTGTCTACCAGCATCTGGCTTCTTACTCTGCTCTTAGAAATGCACATGGAGAAATAGGGGCCTAAATCCAATTTGCATAGTTGCTAAGCATTCCGAACTGTGTTTGAATCTAAGGTCAGTCACACCTTGCTTTTCTCTTTTCTTGCACAGAAACTCGTGTTCCTGAAGTGCCCAGTTCTCTCCATGTCCGCCCACTCATTACTAGTATTGTAGTCAGCTGGACTCCTCCAGAAAACCAGAACATTGTGGTCCGAGGCTATGCCATTGGCTATGGCCTTGGCAGCCCTCATGCTCAGACTATCAAAGTGGACTACAAACAGCGCTACTATACTATTGAGAACCTAGGTAAGTGGGAGGAGTGGGAGAAGACTCCATTTATGGAAGAGAATACTTTTGAGAATTGGGGCAATATTTTCTTTGTTGTTTTTGTAAATTAAACTTTTAAAACATAATCAGCAAAAAACCACCTTCTCTCCCTCCTACTTCATCCCTCCCCCAGTTGAGAAAGAAAAACAAAATCCTGTTATAAACATTCTTAGTCAAGCAAAACAAATTTGCACATTGACCATGACCAAATAAATATGTCTCACCTGCACTCTGAGTCCTTCACATTTCTACCAGGAGGTGACCAGCATGATTCATCATAAGTCCTCTGGAGTCAGGATTGGTCATTGTTTTGATAAAAATCACTAAGTCTTTCAGAGTTGTTTATCATTACAGTATTGTTATTAATTATTGTTGTATGAACTGTTCTGATTCTGGTCACTTCACTGCATCCATTTGTATAAGTCTTCCCAGGTTTCTCTGAAACCATCCCCTTCAGTATTTTCTACAGTAGAGTAGTATTCCATTATATTTATATACCGTAACCTTTTCATTCATTTTCCAATTTTTGGGAACCCCCTGAGGTTCCAATTATTTGCCAACACAAAAAGTGCCATTATGTATATTTTTGTACATCCTTAGAGTTTGTTTTGCTTAGGACTAATTCCTACCTTAATCTATACCACTTTTTATTTTCTTGTCTTCCTTTCCCTCCTATTTCTTTGCTGAGTGAAATTAATTTCTGTACCCAGCTTTATGTATATGTATAGTTTTCCCTCCTCTCAGGAGGTTAAATGAGAATGTAACTCAAGTCTTACCCACTCTCCCCACCCCTTCACCTGTGCATAAACTTCTGCTTGCTTACCCCTATTATGTGAGATAGTTTTCCTCATCCTTCCTTTCCCTTACCCCCACCCCCCGCAGTGTATTATCCTTTCCCTCCAGTCTTCCTTTAAGATGAAGACATAACAGACATACTCCCAGATCTTCTGTCTAATTAGTGTCTTCTCCACACATTAGAATGTAAACAGTTTATGCTTGTTTAGTCACTTATAAATTGTTTGCTCGTGTTTACCTTTTTTTATGTTTCTCTTAACACCTGGGTTTGCTCTTCAGAGCTTTTATGCATCTCTGTTTTTTTATCAGGAATGTTTGGAAGTCCTTTATTTCATTAAAGATTAATTTTTCCTCCTATAGCATTATACTCACTTTTACTGGTTAATTCATTCCTGAATCTAATCGTGTGTATGTGCATATGCACACTCTTCCCTTTGTTCTCAGGAATATCATATTCCAAGCTGTTGTTACTTCTTTTTAGTGGTAGCTGTTAAATCATGTGTAATCCTGACTCTGGCTTCTCAGTACTTGAATTCTTTCTTTTTGTCTGCTTGCAGTATTTTTTTTTCTTTGTCTTAGAAGTTCTAGATTTTGGCCATGATGTTCCTGGGAATTTCAGTTTGGAGTTTCTTTTAGGAAGTGACTGGTAGATTCTCTTTTTCTCCATTTTACTCTCTGGTTCTAAGAGATCTGGGCAGTTTTCTTTTAAGGTTTCTTGAAATATGATGTCTAGGCTATTTTTTTGGTCATGACATTCAGATACTTCAGTGATCCTTAAATTTTTTTCTCCTCAATCTTTTTTCCAGGTCAGTTGTTTTTACTATGAATTGCCTTAAATTTTCTTTTATTTTTCCAGTCTTTTGATTATGGGTAGGGTTTTTTTGGTTTGGTTTGGTTTTGAGGCAGCTGGGGTTAAGTGACTTATCAAGGGTCACACAGCTAGTAAATGTCTGAATTTAAACTCAGTTTCCCCTAACTCCACAGCCAGCACTCTATCCACTGCACCGCCTAGATGCCCCTTTTGATAGTGTTTTAATATTTTTTGTTGTCTCATGGAGTCATTAGCTTCTTTTTGATCCATTCTAATTTGCAGGGAATTTTTTTGCTTGAGCAGGGTTTTGTGCCTCTTCTGCCAAGCCATTAATTCCCTTTCCATTTCTTTGTTCCATAGCTCTCATGTCTTTCCCCATTTTTCCCTACTGTTCTCTTTTAGAAAAAAAAATTCTAATTCTTTTTAAAACTGTTACTTCATCTCTTCTAGGAATTCTAGTTGAACTTTTTCCTGAGTTATGTTTTCCTTTTGACACTTTCCTTGTAATTGTTTTGGAATCATTCTCTTTTAGGTTTGTGACACAAGTATCCTTGTCATCATGATAGTTTTTTTATGGGCAATGCAGTTTTACAGTAGAGAGAATGCTGGGCCTGGAGTCAGGAAGACCTGAGTTTGATTTTACCATAGACCCTTACTAACTAAGTGTATGACCCTGGGCAAGTCACTTAACCTCTGTTTGCCTCATTTTTCTCATCTGTAAAATTGGAATGATAATAGCACCAACCTCCCAGGATCATTGTATCAAATGAGGTAATATTTGTAAAGCGCTTAGCACAGTGTCTGGCACATAGTAGGAGCTATCTAAATATTAGCTATTACCCTCTCATCATTATGGAATCCTTTTTTGTTCATTCCTCTAATCTACTTCCTAACTTTGGACTCTTCGTTAGAGCCAGGCTTTGTTTACTTGTGGGTTGTGCCGCTTTAGTGCGGGACATTGAATGCTGTGTTTTTCCAGGAGCAACTAAGGCCAGGGGCCTGCAAGCTTTCAGTGCTCACAAATGTATTCTGATGGGGGCAAAGTTTGGTTGCTGCCCCTTTGGTCTGAGCCATAGACCTGCAGCCTTGCCACTGTTGGAATTCTAGTAGACGGCTTCTGGGTACATCCCCTGCTAGATGGCTAGAAGGCTCTGCTGGTTCAAAGCAAGAGAGCTGAAGACTCATCTTTGGTCTGGAAGCCCTGTCCTGGTTATTCCTCTTTAGGTTTTGAATAGGGCTGGGAGTGAAATTGAGATTGAGAAGATGCTCGATTCTGAACATTCTCCTTGCTCCATGTAAAATATCATCCCAAGGCAGAGACACCCCCCCTTCTTAGTCTACCCTAACTCTTCGACCTCAGCCTGAAAAGAGAGCAACAGACATGCCAGTTGGCATTCATTCTTGTGGCCTGTGCAAGGTGGGTCCTCTGCAGGCATGTGGGACCTTGTTCCTCTTTAACTTCCTATGCTGGACTATTCAGCATGGCAAATCCTGACTGGACCCCTCTCCCTAATGTCCACCGACCTCTTTGCTGTCTCCCTGTGCACATCTTGGCTGGAAAAATTGCTTACTGAGATTTCTTTTCTTACATTTCCCAATCAGTCTGGTGTGTTTTCACACTCTCCTTAGAGATGTTATAGGGGAGAATTCATGTGTGCTTCTTCCTGTCACTCTGTCATCTTGGATCCACTGTGGGAATATTTTCTAGTAGACAGTACACTGATTCAAATAAACATTTGTACTTTCCCAAATTAAATTAATAATAACCTATCTTACTTTGAGAAACTTAAGATTCAAAGTTACCATCCTTAAATTTCTACCTTGAGTGAAGCTGAGATTAGAGTCCATTTATATTTCATTTATTTTTTTTATACCTTTTTTCTGAAGACCTCCAAAAGAGCATTTTCTCATCTTCCCAAAAAAGAAGTTCTGAAAACAGTCCTCCAATATTGAAGTGCCCATCGTGGGCCACTTTGTTTTCAGTCAGAAATAAAGATCCATTCATTCCTATAGGTAGCATGGCAGCACTGGGTAGAGAGCTGGTTGGCCTTGGAATTCCACAAGTGCTGGGTGACAAAAATGAAATGATTCCTGTCCTCAAGGAGCTAATGTTCTGTGAAGGCAGACAGCAAGCACATCTCTTAGTACATGACACAGATATGAGACCAAGCCCCATAAAACAAGAGATAAGGCTAGACCACATGGGGGTGAATCCTGGAGAGAGACAGAGATGAGAAACAGCAGAGTAAGGGAAGCCCTTTTTAAACGTGTGGCAGAAATGGAAGGTGCCATTACTCTTCTGGTCAGGGGAGCCTTCCAGCTCTGAAGGCTGGTCATGACTGAAACAGGAGGGGATGGAGGATCCCATTGAGAGGCACAGGCTGGGAAATGATATACACATACTTAAAAGTATGACATCCTCTTAGACTGATTAATCATTTGGTGATAAATTGTTTTTAAATTCTCATAAATGACTTTTTCCTTTAGATCCAAGCTCCCACTATGTAATCACCCTGAAAGCATTTAATAATGTGGGTGAAGGCATTCCACTCTATGAGAGTGCAGTCACCAGACCTCATTCAGGTAAGTCACCATTTCCTTCCTTAAACTTTATCAGAACAAAACAGGTATCGGAAGAAGCAAAATTTACAGTCAGTGGTTTTTGTGTGTTCGTTTTTTACAATATGATGTCTATGGTTCAAGTGAATAAGGATGTTATTTGTGAGGGAAAAGTAGTTCTAATGTCTTGGCTTAACTTTTGGGAAAAAATGGAGATGCTAAAGTCCTTAAAACAAAGAAGTCTGATGTGGTGTGTGAAGCCTTCCCCGATTCCACCTAGTGATTAATGCTCTGTCCCTGTACAGACGACCTTGTATTTACTTCTCTGTGTACAAACTGTATAAGCCCCGGGACATGGGCAGCAACTCTTTCATTTATTTCTAAATATTCCTGATCCCTAGAACATCTTACACAGTCAGTGCTTCTAAATGGATGCTGGACTGAATGGAAATTCTTTGTATGTGATGGTTATCACTGTTGTGTCAGAATGGCAATAGGCCTGACCAAGTGAGACAGGTTTCCAGTGCAGACCCAGGAGCAAACTAGGTGTCTCCCCTCCAAGCAACCCAGCCCAGCAAGGTTCAAAGAGACAGGTCACCACAAAGACTGGGCACCTGCAAAAATGTAAAGAGAATTATAGTCTGTATGGATAGATTGTGTGTCCCACTGATGAAATCATGGGTTCTTGAAGAATTGAAGAGAAATAATCTTAAAAACAGATCTTTAGGGCAATCCCTTTTTAGGGGTTTGTTTCCTTCTTTAGTTATCTAGAAAAACTCCTTTATATGTTTTGTCACTGAAAATGAGCAGGCTTTTAGGATTCATGCAAGTGATTTTTGACCTGTGATATAGGTATATAGTCCATTCACTTTCCCTAAATATGCATGATCAGGAGAACCAGATTTTGCGATCATACGTCTTCATCTTGATAAAGAATATATTGTATTTGTCTAAGGTTGTTCATAACGCCTGTTCCCTTTTTTATGCTTTATATAATTCAGATAATTAAACCAATGTCAATTTACGATGATTACTTACTTGATCACATATGTCTTTATGATAGACCAATTTTCATTAGTACCTTTTATAGGTACTTAAATTTCTTCTCTATAATGTACCTTAACGATGAATACATTTCAGTCAGAAATAAAGAAGATATATTCATTCCTATAGGCACCTTGGCATAGTGGGTAGAGAGAGCTGCTTGGCCTTGGAATCAGGAAGGCCTGGGTTCAGTTTCTGCCTCAGACACTTACTAGCTTTGTGACTCTCAGCACAAGTCACCTAACTGCTCTGAACCTCAGTTCCATCATCTGCAAAAATCTAAATTTTAATTCACACAGTCTTCTGCCATTCTTCTTATCCTCATTATGTGGGAAGTACATGAAGTGAGGTCCTGGGCTGTTACTTAAAGCTGAAAGTTAAGTGACTCAGTAAACCTTTGGCATTCATACTTTGTCATACAATAAAGTGTGGTCTTTGGGAACACTAGGAGCTTTATGAACAATCTATTTCAACCCCTGAAGTTCTAATCCCCTATAGCATGTACTGGTGCCAACATGAGCCAGGATATCCATGTTCCATTGGACCTTTGACATGGTGCAGTAATGACTTGAAAAAGACCAAATTTACCAGTTAATCCATCGTTGTAAAGTGACTTAGTAAATTTTCCTTTATATCGTGTTGCAGTCAAATTTCATAAATTACAGAGTATATAGCCATATAATATTGCTTGACTACGTAACATGGTAGTGTTTCCAATAAATGACAGTCTTCATATGTGTGGTTATTATGCATTATTTTTATTCCCCATGATAATTATTAGTATAGCTACGCCAGGGACATTGGCCTCCTGGATATTCCTTGAACCCAACTCTGTCCTGACTCTAGGTCTTTTCCCTGGCTATTCCCCACCTCATCTCCACCTCCTGGCTTCCTTCAGATCTCAGTCCCACCTTTTTTGCCAGAGGCCTTTTCTGCTCTTCCCTAGTGCTGACATCAAGCCTTCCCTCTGAGACCCACCTCAATTCTGTCTAGGTCTTGTTTGTGGTTGTTTATATGTTGTCTCCTCCCATTAGACTGGAGCTCCTGGGGAGCAGAAACTTTTTCTTTTGTCTTATATTCCCAGCAGCTAACATAGTGCTTGGCACATAATTGGTGCTTCATAGATGTTTTTGGCCTGGTAGCATGTTGTTACCTGTCCCTGAAAATTTCATTCAGTTCAATAAGTCTTTGTTAAGCACCTTCACTAGATACAACACTATGCCAGATGCTAGTGATAAAAAGGTGGAGACAACAAAGTTCCCTGCTCTTGAATAGCTTATATTTTAGAGTGTGGGGTATAGACACACACATACACACCCCTCTCTCGGTGTGGCACAGATAACAATAGAGGAGAGTCAGAAAAGCCACCAGACTGTTCATAGTCTTTGACCCAGATACCTCCTGCTGGACTTACAAAAACAGAAAGGAGGCTCCCAAAGATGACAAATATTCATAGGGGCACTTTTGTTCAAATAAAAGCTTGAGTGCCCAACAGGTAGGACAGGGGAGCTCTGTGGTAAATGAGTATAATGCAGTAGCACCGAACCATTTATCAAAAACCCTAATTTGGAATTTAGAGAAACACAGGAAGCTTTGTATGACTAGAACACAAACATCATCGTTGCAGTAACGTGAATAAAAATACAAAAAACAACTGAACCTAAGAATAATGAGTTCAGAGCAGTGACCAGTATTGAATCCAGAAACCAGATGATGATATATTTTCTATATGGCAGACAGGGACACAGACAAGCACTGTGTCAGCCAGTTTATTTACATTGTTTTTCTTTGTTTAAAAAAAAAGGATAATTTGGTAGATGGGGGAGGGTATCTAGATATAGCGTTTAGGTCATTCCTCTCTTGTAAATGTGGCCCCCCAAAAGTTATCCCATGCTCACTGTGCTCCAGAGATCCACTCTCAAGTATGATTCATAGCTTACAAGTCCCCACCAATGTGTTTCCTTTTATTAGTGAGCAAGAGAGCACAGCTAGTGCAAAGCAAAGGTATTTATGAAATAAAATGGAAGGAAAAGTGGCTGTGGAACATTCCCCCACAAACCTCAGGCACACTCTCCCACAAATACGTATGCTATGAGTGGGAAGAGTAGACACATATGGGAACCCAGATATGGGTGGAAAACTCCTGCCACTGATGTCTTCTAGTGATGTCATCACCGTATTTTCTCCAGACTGTACCCCGCTACGGGCCTGTGGCAGGGCCTTGTGTGCCATCTCAGCTATTAGATATTTGCAGCTCCTTGCTGCTATTCTGCTGGTCTCCACTGAGCAATTATCCTGCTTCCAGCTTCCAGGCTGCCTCTCCTTAGTGCCACCACAGGCTGCCTCAGTGCTGTGTGGCAACCAGGAAACCTCTCCATTGTGAAAGCAGGCTGACAGTTCTTTAATTAAAGCCAGAGACAATGAGCCCCTACGCCACAGCCAACTAACAAAAGCCAGAAAGGGACCTCCATGCTAAGATGAGGTCTTTTCTTTCTGGTGTTGAGAGAGAAATCCATTGTCCCAGACATCTTCTAACTTGGAGTTAAAAATGCCCATTGTCCTCTCTGACTTGTTGTGTAAATCAATCTGACTTAGAATAAAAGCAGAGGAAACAAAGCCATTGTTCTTCACCCACTGGCCTCTTTAGCTTTAATGCCATGTTTGGGACCGCAAAAAGCTTTGTATTCTCCCTACATAGAGAAATGAGGATAAGGTTAAACAACATGAACTTTAAAGATATTTAAGAAATCATAAAATAGCCTATTTTGAGAAATGGAGCAAGGTTGCTCATAACAGATGTTTTCATTTTTCTTAGTAAAATAGGGGGCAGGGGCATCTGCTGAAATGACTATAGGATGTGGGAGCCATGGAGAACTTGAGGAAAGAGGAGAAGATTTAGATCAGCCATTTCAAGCAATATGATATTGAGTTAGAGAATTCCTTGAATAGGTATAATTTCTTGATAAGTGTGCCCTTTCTGAAGTTTATTCTTAGTGCTGGAACCAGCACCACCAGAACATTTGACACATCCCACAGTCCAACACAGAGTCAGCAGATGGATCTGAGTTCCAGGGTTGACAGTCATTTCAGAGTTGATTTGAGCTTATGATGGACAGCTGGGAGGCCTAGACTGGATGAATGAATGGGCATTTGTCACATGCTTACTCTGTATAAAGCACTACGCTAATCTGTGGGGATACAAATAGAAAATGCGCTCACACCCTAATAGGAGAGACGACAAACATAGAAAGTTTTAGCTCCAAATTAGATGGAATTTCTCCATTTTGTCCCATGGTGCTTAGTTAGGGTGCAACAGCCAGGAAGATGGTAATGCCTCTTCCTTAATGTCATTTCTACTGATAAAATCAAATTAGTTTCTCCTTTTGAATCACTTGACAGTGCCAAGGACTTGATTTTCTGGGTCTTCATCAGCTGTGACTGTAGCACCCTTAGAAGCAGCTCCCAAGCTGCATTTCCACAGGGCTTGTTTCTCAAGGTGATGGCTACCCAGGCTGGTGGTCTGGGAGATGCTGCCACTCCAGGAACTCTTGGGTTTACTTCCCATTGGTGGCAGTTAGGTTAGCGACATCAGAGAAGGCAGGTGGGGCCCTTCTTCACACTGATTTCTTCCCTGAAGCATGCTGAAGTGCCTGGCCTGAAAGCATAATTGGTGGTCTTATGGGAAAACTGCTCTTGCTTCTTGCCCTGGGGTTCCAAGTCCTGTGCTTGCTCTATCCAGATCTCCAGGGAGATGGTGGTTTCATTTGCCTAGCACAAGAGTGATGCACATGTGCTCAGTGGCCAGTATAGGCTGGAGCAGGTACATCACAACACTCTGAAATCCTGAAAGGCAACAGCATTCACTTGGGGGCAGTCATTTCTTTATCAGAAGAAAAACTGGACCAGTCATTTAATGTACACTTACTTATGTACGACATGTAGTCTAGCACTGAGCTTATTTCTCTGCATGTTTTTTGGCTTGAAGCACAGTTTGGGGCGGGTTTTAAAAATTAATTGTATGTTATTGATTAACCCTGGATTCTTTCTTTCTCTTTCTCCATTTCATTCCATTATATTACCCTACATTTCCTTTTTGGTTTGGTTTGGTTTTGTTTACCTTTAAATGCCACTTTTTTTTTTAATTAAAATGCACGGCTTTTTGCCCATCAATCCCCTAGATACTTCTGAGGTTGATTTATTTGTTGTTAATGCTCCATACACTCCAGTGCCAGATCCCACCCCTATGATGCCACCGGTGGGAGTTCAGGCTTCCATCCTGAGCCATGATACCATAAGGATTACGTGGGCGGACAACTCCCTGCCAAAACACCAGAAGATCACAGACTCGCGGTACTACACAGTCCGATGGAAAACCAATATCCCTGCTAACACCAAGTATAAGGTATTACCAACTGCGCTGCATATAATAGTTCCAAGATTAGGGAGATAAAAGAATTCTGAGTGGCCTTTGGGAGACACCCAGGCCACAACTCCCATCTTGCAGTCTCCCATCAGTATTACACTTGGAAGTGTCATTCTACTGTACCTTCAGGAGAATTACCTTGGAAGCTGCTATTGAAGAGGGGAGGAAAATGTAACAGTGAGTGGAATCTTCTGAGGTTGTGTTAGATGTTTTATTAATGTCTAATCCATGATGAGGAGCAAAGGGAGTCAGAGGAGTGGGAGTGAGTTTGGTAGACAGAAGAAAGGAAATATCAATAATGCGCTAATGACTCTATCTACTTACAGAAGAGCAATGTGTTTCCAAATTGTTTCTTAGAGAGTGAGGCTTTCAGATCATAGAATGCTAGTATGGAAGAGACCTCATGTAATTATCGAGCTCACCTTTCTCTGGTGTATAGAAAAGGAGGCTGAGGGCCAGAGAGGCTCAGTTCCTTGGCCAACGTCAGGTTGCTGTTTAATAACAGCTGGTGCAAAACCTTTCCTTACTCCCAGGCAAATGTTCTCTTTACACTACCCCCCCATATTGCTTCTCCCTCAGCAAGAACAGTGGCAAGAATGAAAACAGACTTTATGGGGGAAAAAATAGTTCAATCACATTGTTCCAACTACAGGCCCCATTCTCAAAATGAAACTTCTTTGAAAGGTTTTTAAAAAGTGTACACTGAAAAATAATTGTATAAAATCATTCTATCATACATACATATACACATATACACATACATGGAATACTGTGAGGACAGGTAGACAAATTTATGGTGAAATTTTCATCTTAACTTAGCTTCCTCGTCTGCAAGTATAATTTTAAGCTGTTTTCGGGTTTAGGGGCAAGAAGAGCCTAGCTTTTTTCTCATTCTCAGTGAATGCAGTGGAAATACCCTTCTAGATGGCCATTAGTGAGCTGCTGGGTCGAGATTGTGGTAGATCTTTACCTTTCTGCCCTGAATCATGGTTGGTAAGATAAGGGCCTGGTTTTTGAGACAGCAGATACATAGAAAGGTTTGTCAGTGGTACAAGAAGTCACCTAAAAAGTATGTAAAACATAGCATTTAATCTTATTTTCTCAGATAGAAGAAAAATATCTGTGGTCATAGGTAGCTTGGTGGCGCAGGGCAAAGCTCTGAGCTTGGAGTCAGGAAGACCTGAGTTCAAGCCCGGCCTCAGACACTTACTAGCTGTGTGACCCCGGGCAAGTTTCTTCCACTGTAAAATGGGAGTAATAGTAGCACCTGCCTCTTGGGGTTGTTGTGAGAATTAAGTGAGGCGCGATATCTGTAAATCACTTAATACAGGGCCTCAAATGCTAGCTGGTGTCCTTACTGTCATCACCATCCTCATTGTTCACTCATTCAACATTTTTCAATTGGAGCAACTGGATAAAAATGGAAACAATTATAGTTTTGGAATTTTCCATTTTGCATTTTCTTGAATTATTATAATAAAGGTGCGATGTTTTTGGTACTTTGTATCTTTAGGATTCTGATTTAAAATAATTAAGAGAATGGTGTCATCCTTAGACAGTTTTTCTACAAAGTGTTTCACTGCCACCCAGTGGCAGGAGATTTTCAACATGTGATCCTGAGATCTAGATTTTAGCCATAAATTGTACAGACCATTGTGATCAAAACCAAAAATATGTATTGAATTAGTTATATTTAAACAGGGAATCACCTGGTATAGTAGAAAAACCACTGAATTGGGATTAGAAAGAACAGAGCTCAAACCTGTGAGCCTGAGTGAGATCACTGATTTCAGGACTTGGTTGGACTAAAATATGTCTAAGGTCCCTTCCATGAGAGGTGGAAGACTACTAAGACAGGTGGTTCAGATGTTGTCACTGTATCAGATGTTTTACTTGTTTATCTTTGTTATAGCATGGGAGGGGGTTTTGTTTATTTGTTTTTGTTAATGTTTAGGGTTTCTTTTCTTAAACCAAAGAAGAGCAAGATGTTAAAAAAAGAGATATCAATAAAATGTATTTTGAATTTTTTAAAGAAAGCTATATGGGGCAGCTAGGTGGCTCAGAGCACTGGCCCTGGATTCAGGAGGACCTGAGTTCAAATCTGGCCTCAGACACTTAACACTTACTAGCCATGTGATCCTGGGCAAGTCACTTAACCCCAATTGCCTCACCAAAAAAAAACAAAAAACAAGAAAGCTATATAACCTGGTATTTAAAGATGATACTTTTAAAGCAAATTTGTTTTAAGTGGCTAAAATATAATTTCATACCTTTTTCATTGATCCTTAACTTTCCTTTTAACAAATTCTTCCAGCAATGGCTTTAATTAGAATTGACCTTTCTGATGCCTCCCAAATCCTGCCTTAAAGTTACATCCTACCAGGGTTTGTGTTGAAATTCCATGCTCTAGGCCAGCTTGGCTTCACAATATGCAACGGCCCATGTCTTGTATAAAGCAGAGTACATAGTAACTCTGTAGTATTGAAAACTTCGGGACATTGTGTTCCAATTGTCTTCACTAGTATCTGCCATCATTCACAGACCCAAGCACTAGGAGGAGACAAGAATCCATGGGTTAAAGTAGAAGGGAATAGGACATAGGGAGGCAGCAAAACTTGGAGTCACTCTTACCTGGAGAAGGGATGTCAAATGTGTTAGACTGCACTGGTAAGAGTGGAAGGAGTTAGGAGGATGGTGTCAGTGGTGGGAATCTCTTAGAAGCTTTCTAGCCCAGAGGAAGGGCAGCATCTGGTAGCAGGGTTCCACAGAGTGGGAAGCAAAAGGTCATGGGAGCTGCAGCCCACCCTACCACACAGAGCTCGCATGGCCTCAGGGAAATCATTTCACTGCTCCAAGCATCCTTGAGACAAGAACACTCATGCTAACCTAACTCAGAGAGTTGTTATAGCAAGTGGGTTCTTGTACATTTTTAACATAAATCGTTAGGCAAATATGAACTAGAGACATTAATATTGGGGAAGTCACAACAACAACAACAAAAAAGACTTCAACAGTGACTTAAAAAATGTATTTAATGCCACTATGTACTAAATATCCTTGGGACTCTCAAGGTGAATAAGATATAGTTCCTGTCCTTAAGTGCTCTATCACTGCTGATTACAGTTAGTGAGTCTAGAAAGGCCTCTTGAAGGTGCTGGCACTTGAGCTAAGACTTGAGGAGTAGATAAGAAGGGAGCAACAGCCTATGCAGAGGATGGAGGGAAGAGATGGGGCATCCTGTACAAAGAGGAGCAATGTGTGGTAGCCTCCGTCTGCTGTGGCAGGATCACAGAGGACATGACTAACATCTAATCTAACTATAGACAGAAGGAATCCCCACTGGAACACCCCTGACAAGTAGTCATTGCTCCTCTGCTTGAAGACCTCAGAAGCAGCCCATGCCACTTCTGGACAGCTCCCAACATCAAGGAGGTTTTCATCTGTTCTTCCTGGTTTGGTCCTTTGCCAAAGAGAAAAAACCGAATCACTTCTTCACCTGAGCACCCTCACATTCTTGAAAACAGCTGTCATGCCCCTGCTTCATCTTCTCTTCTCTTGGCTACACATGCCAACTCCATCCCCCAATTCTCACAGGACATGCCCTGCACTGTGCTAAGCCCTTCACAATTATCAACCTTATTTTACAGATGAAAAAAACTGAGAGAAAGAAAAGTTAAGTGATTTGCCCAGGGTCACACAACTGGGAAGGAGCTGAGGTTGAATTCGAACTGTGATCTTCTGGACTCTAGGTCCGCTGTGCCACTGAGCTGCCGTAATGCGATCCCTTAGCATCAGGGCTTCCCTAGCTTTCTTCTCCTAACAGCCTTTCATTACTCTGGACTCCCCTTGCCTTTGTCCTCAGTCAATATAGACATGATTTACTTCTTGCTGTGACTATGGGTATAACTTGCTCTCATCTCACCCCAGCTCTGATATGTCAGTAATGTCAGACTATATCTAGATAAACAGAAATGGGGGCTTCTGATTCACTGAACATCCCTGCAGGCTGCACATAGACTTAGTTTTAAAATGTAATATTATCTGTGTCTTACTCTGTTTTTATTCATTTTGTTAGTATTTCCCAACTACAGTATAAAACATCTGTTTGGGGTCACTCTCCGGGGTGTTGTGGGCCACATTTGGCCCTCGGGCCACAGTATAACCTCTGCTGTATAACACTGGCGCATTAATCCCAGCTAAAACACAGTTAGGATCATGTCTCTCCCCTACTCAAAAATCCTCCAAGTCCTAGGTAACAAACCCCTTAGCCTGGTGCCAGAGGCCCTCTGTAGTTCAGCCCCGTCCTTCATGTCTAGCTTTATCTCTCCACTATAGAAGAATGCTGTTTTCTCTACCATCCTGCCACCTCATCTTCACTTATGTCTTAACACCATTTGAAAGACCCTTCTCACCCCCAACCCCAGCCTATCAAAATCCTACTTTTTCCATGAAACTTTCTGTAATCTCTCCAAGTATAAAGGTTCTCTACTTCAGCACTGTATCCACGTGACATTTTTACATCTTGATTATTGGTTTATTTATTCACTCTATTCTCCAATTAGATTGAAAGGGACCCTATCTTATTCCTTTCTATGTCTCTCATAGCATTGTCATAATATTTAGCCATGTGGAAGAGGCTGAGGAAATAGTTGATAATTATTCATTTATTCATTTCTCCCAGTTAAATTCTCTCTTTCCCTCTCAGACATCATACAAAAGAACCTACCAGAGGTTAATCAGAAGACACAGAATTCCATTATCCCTATCTTCAGCCAGTTAGTAAGGGGAATTCAATTAGGGGCACTGGGGTGGTACAGTGGATAGAAGGTTGGGCCTACAATCAGGAAGACTGAAGTTCAAAGCCAGCCTGTGTGACCCTGGACAACTCACAGCCTCAGTTTCCTCATCTGTGAAGTAGGGGTCATAATAGCACCTCCCTTCCAGGGTTGTCATGAAGATCCAGTGAGAGGATAAGAGTGAAGTGTTTAGCACAGCGCTGCTGTATAGACGTGAGCCCTCAAAGGACCTCACAGTCTAAGGAGGCAGTCATATTAGTTTAATGTTGGGTTATTTATTTAACAGTATTCACGGTCACAGCAATAGTCCCTACTAAATGTAGACATACTGTACTCCCGAGGAAGCATAACATCCCAGTGATCACGTTCCATTTAGGATCATAGGGTTAAGAGCTGGAAGGGAACTCGCCCCTCTAACTTCACAATATCAGAGGGGGTGGGACTTGCCTAAGACCCTCATATAGTTTCATCCTTGGTTAGTAAAGATGAAAAGATCCTATTGCAATCAAAGGAAAAAACCAGTCAGACCAATGGTCACCAACATCATCGATGGAAAACCGAGTGTTTTATTCAGCTAACATTCGTGTGTCAAATGCTACTGTTTTCTGCTTCTAAAATTCTTTGTGTCTCTTTTCTCCAGACTGCAAATGCAACGACTTTGAGTTATTTAGTAACTGGTCTAAAACCCAACACCCTCTATGAATTCTCTGTGATGGTGACTAAAGGTCGGAGATCAAGCACATGGAGTATGACCGCCCATGGGACCACCTTCGAACTCGGTAAGGGTCTGCAGAGTTTCATGGCCTGTGGTATTTTCTGCTCCCTCTTCTTCCTCTTCTAAGGCCACACCAGCTTTCTAACATTTTTTTAATCATAAGTACTTTGAATAATCAGCCAGTAAATTTAGCTCTTTGTGATCATCTTATCCCTTCTTTATTCATTACCTGAGACAAAAAGGATAATTTGCCCTTGACCAGGAAGGAGCTGGAGCTATACTTGTCATAGAAATAAACCCATTGACTTCATACCTTTCTCCTTCTGTCTGATCTTTTCTTGCCTGTGGGATGGGAGGACGCCTCCTGGATGACTGATTGAGGAATCCTTTGGCTTCTTCTAAGGTTTCACTTCAAGGTGGCCTTGAGACAAATAGAAAATAATTATAAAAAGATATTGAGCAATGGGGCACTTTAGTCTGTGCTTCCCTTATTGCTTTATTAGTTGGTTACCCCTTTAGGTGGAAGGACTCATGTTCTTGAGCATGTGCTTTAACCTGGGGCAAGTCAGTCTGTATGAAATCACTGTCTCCTTCTCTCCCTCTTGGGATATTATTGACGGGTTTGTTTACAGCCATAAATAGCGTGTCCAGTGCTTTCAATAAAATGTATTGAGGCCTCTTCATGAGAGGAGGGAAGTGTGATGAAATGAATTCACAAATCTGTTGAAGTGTACATTTCTATTCCTAAGCTTAAGAAAAGCCTGCTACTTTGATTATAACCCAATAGCAAATGGAAATGTTTGTGTTGTTAAAAGTGTGTTTAAATTTCATAGTTCTATTTCACACAAAGCAAATGCTTTTACCAAAAAAAAAAAAAAATGTGTGTAGCTCCTCTTGGAAAGGGAAGAGTAAAGCATAATTCATTAACTTTCTAATTGCTCTTTCCTTTGTACACATACAAACAGCATAGTCATTTAAATTGTATGGTTTCTCTGTTCCAGTTTTTCTTTTAAAAGCTGTAACAATGTGTTTTGCTAAAAGCAAATGCAAGAGAAAAAATTTACATTTCAAAACAATGTATTCATTAAGGAACTAATGAGAGTTTTAACTCTTGGTGTGGGGCCTGCATTAAGTTAGAGAACTTTTTTTTACATATAAAACATTCTGACACAGACCTTAGAATTGAAAGGATAAGGCTTTTGAATTAAATTGAGAAGAGGCATTGTGTAATAGAGAGTCTTGGACCTAGAGTTAGGAGAAACCTGTTTTTTAGTCTTGCCTCTAAAGTATAGCTGCATGACCTAAAGTGAATCTCAGCCTCTGAGCCTCAGTTTCCTCACCTGTAAAATGGAGATAATATTGGCAGAAGAATAAGATCATCCTTGAAGCACTATATAAAGATCAAATATGAGGGATTGAGAGTTATTTTAGAAGAGAAGAACTATCTTAGATTGCATGTCTAAAGTTTACATAATCATGACATTTAGAGACCGAAGGGACCATAAAGATAATCTCCCCCTTTTTTTTTTAAATAGTTGATGAAACTTGAGCCCAGAGAAGAAACTCCCTTTACCCGGATAGTTACTGACAGCTGAAATTTGAGCCCGTGTTCTCTGACTCAAATCCAGTACTCCTCTGACATCTACAGATCCTCTTGATGATTAAGATGTTTTCCTCACAACAGCCCTGTGGAGTGTGTGGTTCAAGTCACCTTCTTGTCCCCGTTTTATAGCTGAAAAATGTTGAGATTTCCCCATAATTAGTATTAATTAGTAGGTGGTGGATTCAGTTGTTTTCCAGTCATGTCTGACTCTTTTTTACCCCATTTGGGATTTTGTTGGCAAAGATATTGGAGCAGTCTGCCATTGCCTTCTCCAGCTCATTTTACAGATGAGGAAACTCAGGCAAACAGGGTAAGTGACTTGACCAGGGTCACATGGCTAGGATGTGGTAGAACCGGGACCCTATTGGATTCCAGGTCACTCTTCTTTCCAATATGCCACCCAGCTTGACATACTGACATTTTTAGAGGAAATTGTTAAAAGATCATTTACATGAATAAGGCGAATGTATTTTTCTTTCTAGTTCCTACTTCTCCACCCAAAGATGTGACAGTAGTGAGTAAAGAGGGAAAACCTAGGACCATAATCGTGAACTGGCAGCCTCCTTCAGAAGCTAACGGCAAAGTCACAGGTATGGTGCGGGGCTCAGCCCATGGACCTTGAGCTCAGGACTGACAAGGGGACAATCTTATTCATCCCTGGGATTCTAGCCGAGGCATGATACTTTTTAAAAAATCATAAACATTTAAAAAATGATAAAACCAGAAAAATAATAAACATTTTTATATATAAAACTTATAGTTTTGAGTTCCAGATCTTACCCCTCCTCCCCTCTCCCTGAGGCAGCAGGCAATCAGATATGGGTTATACCTGTGCAACCAAAGCATGATAAATTTGGAATTGCCACTTAGTCCGCATCTAACAGGGATCATGACAGTGGGTTAGACACTCTCACTCTCTCTCTCTCAGCATGTATGTATGTATGTATGTATAAGATATAGAACATTTTCTATTTTAACATATTTGATTCAATATTTCCCAGTTTCATGTAAAACATGTTAAACATTCATTTTTTTAAATTGAGTTCCAAATTCCCTCCCTCCGCTCACCCTCCTTGAAAAGATGAGCAATTTTATGCTGATTACACATGTGAAACCGTGTGAGACATGATTCCGTCATAGTCGTGTCGCAAAAGGAAACACAGATTCCCCCCCAAGCAAGAAGAATAAAGTGTAAAAAGTACGCTTCAGTCTTCATTCAGAGCTCATCACTTCTTTCTCTCTGAAGGGGGATACATTTTTCTTCGTGAGTTCTTTGGAATTGCCTTGGATCATTGTTTTGATCAGAGTAGCCAAGTTTTTCACAGCTTATCATCTTTATAATGTTTGTTTTTACTGTGTACAATGTTCTCCTGGATCTGCTTGCTTCAGGAAGCCTCCTTTTTGCTTGTATGCCTAAAATGGGCCCTGGTGAGAGCTAGATTGATGAAAATGTAAAAGAAAATAGTAGTCTGGAAACTCTTCAAAAGATTCCAACTATTCCACTTAGTTTGGTAGAGCTGCTCAGTTGTTTCAAACCACAAAAAAAAAAAAAGTGACCTAGAATGTAATAAGACTTATCATGCAAGAATATAACAGCATAAAGTAAAGTGATTCCATTTCTATACAGCTGTGTCAGGCTAAATTGTTTTCTTCACGAAAGCAAAGAAAAAATGATTTGAGGACATAGTGTTTGCAGGAGATTCTTATGGCTCTGCGTATTCCCCCTGTCTTTCCTTTAATTATATAAAATGTCTGACACCTGAAGGAATCCTGCCCTCTTAGCCTCTCATTAATAGTGGGCTAACTGATCTCACTAACTTGTATCTTTTCCAAGGAATGGGCTAAGATTCCTGGGACAAAGCATAGTAGGCCAGGGGGGCATTCGTGATAAAGCATTCTGGAGTTGTTCTCTCAGAAATACTATAGGATCTTCCAAAGAAGGCATAGAAAAGGAGTAAGTGATGGGGGGAGGGGGGAACTGCATGGGAAGGAGGGGACAGTCTCATCTTCCCTGGGCCAGCTTGCATTCCTCGTACCTTGCCTCTGCAGCTACCCACACTGCCTGACACTGCCTTGGGAAACACCTTCATCCTGAAGCTCAGTACCTCAGGACAGTGACAACCTACCTGAACTCATTCTTGAATGGTTATAACCTTCTCATTCCAGTGATTCTGAATCCCCAGCTGTCATTGCTCAGACTTCTTCCTCTGCCTCCCCCAGTTGCTCTGTTATTCCCATACCCCTCAACCCCACCTCTCCCCAACAAAAAAGTCCCCCTCTAAAGTGCTCCACCCCTTCTTCTGTGCACTCTGGAATGCCCACTTTAGAATAAATGACAAACTTGCTTTCGGCTTAAACCTTTTTTTCCTTTTTCACATCTTCCATCTTTTTTCACTCATTGAATCCTGGCTCCCTCCCAATGACACACCTTCCCTGGTTGTATTTCACTCATACCCCCCAAGTCATTAGTGCTCTGGATAGACTTATAACACTCCTTGCTCTCCATTTCCACTTCCAGGCTCTCCTCTACCACCATAACTCAGTAACCTCAATTGATTCAATCTGTATTGATCACCCATTCAAGATTCCAGTAGCTATTTTTTACTGACCTCCCAGGCATTCCTTCCTCAATGAATTCAGTTCTTTTCTCATTGTATTTCTCTACTCCCCAACGCCTGCCCTCACACTGGGGACTTCACCATACAGATGGATACCCTCTACTCATTTCCCATGATCTACTCCTTGTGTACACAGAGATGCCCATCCCCTTAATCTTGCCATCACCCTCAAGTGTTCCACTTATCAAATTCTCTTATCTGATCATGCTCTGTTGTCATCCCACTTCTCTTTCTTTCTTGCCATTCCTAATGCTCTTCCCCATTCATACTGTGACTTCTGATCCCTCAGTTCCTTCCCAGCCTATCACCCATACACTGGCTACACTCTTCTCCTTTCCCTGCCTTGACCCCTTAGTGAGCCAGTTCAGCTCTACATTCACCTCTCTTCTTGAGTCCCTTGCTCCCTTGCCATTCTTCCCCTGCCAGGCCTCAGCCTTGGTCCCCCCACCATATGTTGCTTCTGCTCCTGTTCACGTGCTACTGAATGAAGTCAGAAAGAATCACAAAACCAGGATCAAGTACCCATGTTTGTTATGTAATCTCAACTTAGCCCTCTCTGCAGGAAGACAGTTTTCTTAGACCTCCATAAACTATTCCTTATGCTTCTAGCCACAGCAGACTTTCTAGTCTTGTCATCTCTCTTCAAGCTTCCCTAATCTCCCCCTCCCTTTACCTCCTCAGCTCACATAGAATTCCCTGTTCTCCCCCTTTTCTCGCCTCACATCACTCAGAGGCCTTCTGCCACTCTCCTCCTTCACCCTTGTCTAACATGAACTGGTGGCCCTTGTTCAAAGAAACCCCTCCATATGCACCCTCTCCATCCTGCCTTCTCCCTCTTAATCATCCCCCCCATTCATCTCCAGTCTCTCCCTGTCTTCTGGCTGGTTCCCCACTGCCTACACACATGCCTGTGTCTTCTCCCATCCTCAAAACCCTTCCCTTGATGCATCCATTCCCACTGGTTATCATCTCACATCTCCTTCCTTTTGTGGCTAAACTCCTTGAGAAGGTCATCTACAATAGGTGCCTCCACTTCCTAGCTGCTTGTTTTCTTAACACTTCATTTAACTGAAATGGCTCTCTCCAAAGTTACCAACAAGCATTTTACTAAGCACCTACTATGTGTCAGGCACCAAGCTAAGTACTTTACAAATATTATCTCATCTGATCCTCACAATAGTCCTGGGAGGTGGGTTCTGTTATTTCCATTTTACAGTTGAGGAAACTGAGTCAGGTTACATGACTTGCCTAGAGTCACACAGCTGTTAAATGTTGGAGGCCAGATTTGAATTTGGGTCTTCCTGACTCTGGGCCCAATGCTCTGTGTACTGCCATCCTCTAGCCACCTTCTAGCGATCCCTTAACTGCCAAATCTAATAGCCTCTTTTCTCTTTCCCTCCTTCTTGACCTCCCTTTAGTCTTTGCCACTGGACACTCTCTTCTCCCTAGGGTTTTGTGACACTGCCCTCTCCTGGTTTGCTTCTACCTGTCTGACCATTCCTTCTCTTCCTTTGCTGTATCTTTATCTAGACTGTGCCAGCTAATCTTGACCTTCTCTTCTCCCTCAACACCTTTACTTTATCTCTTCACTTCCCATGGCTTCCATTACCAGCTTTATACAAATACTTCTTGGCTCTACTTACTAACCCTAACCGTCCCATGTGGCCAAAGCCAAGCTTTCTCCCAAATTCTTCCCTTTTCCTGCCTTTCCTAACACTCTCAAAGACACTACCAACCTCCCAGCCATCCAGATGTCACTGTCTATACTTCACTCTCTTTCACCACACAGGTCCGATCATGGTCCCATCAATTGGACATTCGTAACATCTCTTGTATATGTACATCCCGAATGCAGGTCCTGACCCCTTCATGTCTAGACCATTGCAGGTGTCTGTTGATTCTTCTCCTTCCCTAAAATCTCTTCCCACTGCACTATATCTTCTATTCAGCTGTCGAATTGTTCTTCCTAAAGTGCAGGTCTGGCTATGTTGTCTGTCTGTCTGTCTCCCCTCCCCTCCCTCGCGTGCTCTCTCTCGCTCTCTCTCGCTCTCTCTGTCTCTGTCTCTCTCTGTCTCTCTCTCTCTCTCTCTCTCTCTCTCTCTCTCTCTCTCTCTCTCTCTCTCTCACACACACACACACACACATACACACACACACACACACACACACATATACACACACACACACACACACACTCCACTTACTCCATCCATTTAACTCCAGTGTCTTGCTGTTGCCTCCAGGATCACATATAAAATCTTGTTTGGCTTGATCCCCTCCTGCTGTTGCAATCCTCTTACTTTACTCCCCTCCACATACTCTCCAATCCAGTGATTCTGGCTTCTGAACTGTTCTTTGCACAAAACACTCCATTTCCAGACTCCATGCGTTTTTGCTGCCTGTCCCCTATGCCTGGACTTCTCTCCCCTCTTCTCTCCCTATCGTGGCCTCTCCATCTTCCTGCCACTCTCAGCCAGAGGCTCACCTTTCTTCAAAGAAGCCTTTCCTGGTCTCCCTTAGCACTTGTGCCTCTTCTGCCCCTCCCCCTCCCCATCCCCAGGGAATAACCTCCAGCTGATCCTGTGTACATCTTCTCTGGGACTGTTTGGTGTCTTTTTTTCTATTCCTGGTGCTTAGCACAGTGTCTGACATAGAATAGGTATTTATTAAATGATTCTTAAACTGGATTTGAAAGACCAGACTTCTGATCTTACCTCTGATTACTTTTTTAGGGATACAAACAAAAAAAGAAATGAGATTATTGCCCTAAGAATTTGGTGAATTGGCCCAACTACACCCACCCCCCACCCCCCCACCCCCGCCCCAAGACTAAGAGAAACTGAATAAAGTGCAACCATATTCATTTCATCCCAAATCTTGGTCCCATGCCCACCTCTAATCCATGTGGACCAATCTCTGAATTCCCTTCAGTGTTCTTAATATAGTTATGGAACCCTCATTCTTCAGAGAAGCATCTTTAAAAACTGGGGTTTCGAGGCCCAAGACTAGACCCAAGAGGCTAGATCAGATTAAGTTCTCATTTCTCAAAATCGTATGCTTCCAATTACTCTGCATTTGCCATCATTAAAACTACATGTCGGAGAGGCAGCTAGGTGGCGCAGTGGATAAAGCACCAGCCCTGGATTCAGGAGTACCTGAGTTCAAATCTGGCCTCAGACACTTAACACTTACTAGCTGTGTGACCCTGGGCAAGTCACTTAACCCCAATTGCCTCACTAAAAAAAAACCAACAAAAAACAAACAAAAAAAAACTACATGTCGGGGCAGCTATGTGGCGCAGTGGATAGAGCACCAGCCCTGGAGTGGGGAGGACCTGAATTCAAATCCAGCCTCAGACACAGCACTTGACACTTACTAGCTGTGTGATCCTGGGCAAGTTACTTAACCCCAGTTGCCTCACAAAAAACAAACAAACAAACAACAACAAAAACTACGTGTCTTTAGCTAGACCCTTGACTTATAGGAAGCTAGCATTCTGATCTCCGAGATAGAGGGGATGCTACACAGCCAGGACTCTCTCCTTTATAGGGCATACTTAAAAACATCTCCTTCCTCCCCTGGGGCTTGTGGAGTATACAGCATGTCCCATTTGTTCTCTCCGGGAACAGGAGCAGCCCCTGGGTTCTACAGCCGAATGTCAGCTTGCTCCGGCTTTCTGTCATTTATAGCCAGAATGAGACAGTGATTGTTTTCATATTGGTTTTGTATTTGCATCTCCTGGTCTGCAAGTGACTGTGGAGTGGCAGACTCTTTTGTTTCCATTGTGTTTCATCAACTGCCAGTGTGGTGCTTGGACCCAGTGAAACAGAAGGAAATCCCTGATAGATCAGGTACTAAAAGGATCAGATTTCTGTGATGCTAGAACACATGCACTGAGCGCCCTCTGGTGGAATTAGTAAAAAAAAAAAGTTCTCAGACATTTAACAAGCAGCTTTTAGGAAGATACCTTGAGTTACTGACAAGATTGGTTGATATTTTCTCCCTATTCAGTTGGCATTTTGCCATAATTCTTTTCAGTGTCTTAGGCCATTGCCAGATTTTAGTGCAATTTTTCCATTTATTTTGGTTTTAAGGAACTTTGCATTGTTTCCTTTTTTAAACAAGGCCTCAGTTTAGTATTTAAGTAGAACTGGGTCCAGAGTTACTCTTCTTCATTCTCTCTCTTCCCTTGCCTCGCCTCCTACCACCTCTTGTCCTCAGTTACTGCCTTGTCCTCAGTTAACTTTGAAATTACCTAGAAAATCAAAGGGGGAAAAGAGCAAATTAAATGGTGGGGGAAGGGCAGAAACTGGGCCCTCTTCTTTTCCTGTCCCTTACTCTCCAAAAGACGTGAAATAGGGGAATTCTCAATGGTTTTTAACTTGTTAAATGATCCTAATAATCATACCTTACTGTTTTTCTACCTGAATAAAATATAAGCCTCTTAGCCTTCTCTTCAAGGCCTTCTACAGTCTGTCTCCAGCCTGCCCTTTCAGCCTTACTTCTCACTAGACTCTGCAATTTTATGTTTCAGCCAAACTGGACAACTAGTCATTCCCTCCTTCCCTCTTGCCTTTCTTGCCTACATGCATTTGTCCAGACCATCCTTCCTTATCTCTATCTGGCCTTCCTGCCAAACTCAGCTGTGATGCCATGTCCTCCCAAAGTCTTCCCTGATTCCCCTCCACTAGGAAGGACTTTTCCCTCTTTGATTGCTCATTTGCCTCCTTGTGTTCTCTGCTTACAACATTCTAGCTTGCATTGTATTTCTTTGTAAAAAGGCCTTTTCTCCCAACTAAACCTAAAGCTCATTGAAGACAGGGACTGGCATTTTTTCATCTTAGTATTCCGACTACCTAGAAATGAGATGTTTTAAAAGTTTGTTTAATTGAATTGAATCTAGTTAAATGTTTTGCCCAATGGTGACATTTTTTTTTCTTTTAGTACTCCTGAAATGTGGCCATGTGGCTCTTTGTTTAAATGGAGACTAGATGGATGGATGGGTGGATGGTTGTTCTATATCATCCTCACCTTTAAGAATATTTTCACAAGATAAAAGATACCTTGAGCTGGTGACTACATTTCTTGTTTCATTAATTATATTGTTGGCTTCCCAAATTATAGTTGAGTACATTCATGAAATTCCCTTTTAGTCATTAAGTTTGCTTTGATTAAATTTGTTTCTTTTCTCTTTCTTTCTCTTGGATTTTTAAATTTACATCTCTAGGTAGACAGTAGAAAGAGTATGAAACTTGAAGTCAGGAAAGACCAGAGTTAGACTCCTGCCTCTGACCTTTATGATCATAAATGATCCCATCCCCTAATCTCTCTGGTCCTAGTTATTCATCAGTAAAGTGAGGATGACCACATCTGTAGTACTTATAGCACACAGGATGGTAATGAGGATGGAATGAGATCAAGTATGTAAGGGGCTTAACATATATTACAATGCTACACAACTACCAGCTCTAATAACATGTAAAGAAACATCACCTAAGATTGCTTCTCTCCCTAAATCTTTTGGGCAGGATACATCATTTACTACAGTACAGATGTGAATGCAGAGATTCACGACTGGGTTATTGAACCTGTGGTGGGAAACAGACTGACTCATCAGATCCAGGAGTTAACGCTTGATACGCCATACTACTTCAAGATCCAAGCCCGCAACTCCAAGGGCATGGGGCCAATGTCTGAGGCAGTCCAGTTCCGAACACCTAAAGGTAAAGTGCCCTAGCTCGTCCTTCGTACATTCACACAGGCATGGCAAGACTTATTCTGTAGTAAGAAAAGTAAAACATCCCATGGTTTTTTTATTTTGTTGTTTTGGTTTTTTTGTTTGTTTGGGGTTTTTTTTGGTGAGGCAATTGGGGTTAAATGACTTGCCCAGGGTCACACAGCTAGTAAGGGTTAAGTGTCTGAGGCCGGATTTGAACTCAGGTCCTCCTGACTCCAGGGCTGGTGCTCTATCCACTGTGCCACCTAGTTGGCCCTCATGTTGTTTTTATACAGTTGGAGAAGATGGGGAGAAAATAGGGTGGATGGCGGTGTCAGTTTATTTTTTACTTCTCTCTCAGGAATAAGTGTGTGAATCCCCTTATCCTCAGCCTTGTGTGATGGATCATCTTAAAATGACCCATCACCCCTAGGTAACCCAGGCAGACTTCCCTAGGTTCCTATGTCCCAGTTTCATCTCAGGGCCCCCCTTCTGCATTCCCGGTGATGGAAACCACAAGGTTTACCAAACAGGTGTGATTCTTTTGCTGGCATGTGGGATGAATGTTTCCATTTTAGCAAAGGCCTGGCAGAAGTACTTGGTGGCTGGTCTCTGGGGGATGGCAATGGGGGGAGGCACCACAAGGATGTGTGAGAGACTCGGGCTCTGGCAGTCACAGAGGAGTGTAGAACCAGGGATGATCAGCCTGGACTTTGGGCTTCGCTTCTTCTTTGTTGTTTTGTCCTTTTAAGAACTCCGTCTGTCCCACCTTCGCACTGGTGACTTTGCTCTTGTTTTTCTTCCCTGTGCTTGGCCTGGCAGCGGACTCTTCTGACAAAATGCCTAATGACCAAGGTAAACGAGCCAAGAGCCTCTCTGTCCTCTCCTTCTTGTCCTGTTGGTCGTGTTCTCCCAGGTGCAGCATGGTGTGTAAAGGGGCCACACGCCTGCTCATCCAGGCAGAGATGAGTCCGGGCCTGGAGGCTGGGAATCCTATTTATGGACCAAGGGTGGAGAATAAGAACTGATCCCTCTATTGAGGGGCCTCATGAAAAAACTAATTGGAGTCCTACTGCACCAGAGGTCTGGCAGTTAGTGTTTGAAGCTCTCCTTTGTACAGGAATTTAATGATGGCCCAGTCAGTGCGGTGGGGGCTGTGACTGTACCCTCAAAGCCAGCGCTCCTAACCACACTCACATAATGTTTATCATGTTTGTAAACATTAAAATGAGGCCAAATCTGTCTCCCACCTCTTGACGTTCGGTACCTGTGTGGCTTTAAGAAAATCACATAACCTCTCTGGGCCTCAGTTTACTTATCTGTAAAATGAGAGGGATTGGATTAGTTGCCTTTCAGGTAATGTCTATGTCTATAATTTGCAGATCTTAAAACTTGAACTTCCTAAAGTTTACTTTGAACCTAGAAAGTTCCATCTGTTCCATCAAGATACGTTCAATTCAGATCTATGTTTCTTAGCTTCTTAAAATATCTGATAACTTTGAAAACGAGGTCAAGAGTGCTTTGAAGGGAAACAAAGAAATAGGTTAGTCCCACATTTCAGTAATCTTGGAATAATTAGTATGACCTCTTCGGTGTAAGTACCTAAAAAGTGCCTGCATTTAAAGTGATTCTTTTCTTACTGAGTTTTAAGTTAGTGGTTATTTATTATGAGAGGATAAAAGAGAACGAATTTGGGCAGTTTAGCCTCTTAAGATGCTTAAATGATAATAAATTAAGGAATAATAGGAACATGGTTAGGCTTCTGTTAGAAGTGAGAAAGACTCAGAGCTTAGGGGCTTGAAGAAATGCATTTACATTTCAGACTCTTAAATTCTGTTCCAGGGGAGTAAATATCTTTATCAGTCTTGGTAACAGAGCAACAAACCTAAACCTAAGGGTGGTATGAAAGATACAGGGAGAGAGTAAAATTGAAAGGGAGTAAGTTTTCCAGTACTAGGACACTTTCCCTTATTTCTCCAAAATTAAAAAAAAAAATCACCTTTCTCTACATTCAATCTACAGAACTCTAGCTTTAAGCTAATGGAAAACATTGAGACTCTCAGATTTATTCTTCTACGTGATTCAAAGAGAGCTTTTTCTGCCACTCTCAAGGTTGGATTTCTTTAAGAAATACTTCCCAGCTACATTCTAGTCAAGCTTGATTTTCTACAAACCTGTTCCTTCTTACTTGCTGCTTTCTACTTACATGATGTTTGGGGTGGGGGTGGGGGGGTGTTTTTTTTCCTCCTATGTTTATTATGCATGGGGAGCTCTTATCAAAGACAACTTTAACTTGGCATTTTTATCGAGGCTCCTCCAAAGTGTGTTAACAACACTGTTGGCTGGTGTCTGAGACATTTATTGAGTAATATCAGGAATGCTGAGTGGCACAGTGCTGAATAACAGCTTCTGTAGAGTAACACCATGTAAATGGTCAGGATCCGTCCATGAATTGGTTTCTTGGGGGGGGGGGCAATGAGGGTCAAATGACTTGCCCAGTGTCACACAGCTAGTGTCAAGTGTCTGAGATCGGATTTGAACTCAGGTCCTTCTGAATCCAGGGTCTGTGCTTTATCCACTGTGCCACTTAGCTGCCCCCATGAATTGGTTTCTAATGATTTCCTTTGCTTTTACCTGTTAGAACTTTTGCCTGACTTTAGAGTGTCTTAGATGAGTTTAAGGGACATGCCGCTAATATGAAGTTGAAGTGATACAGGGAAGGACCGTGTCCTTTTTTTGACAGGCCCTTCTAAGGTGCCCTTCCCATGGGAAAAAGGTTGCAGACACTCGAGTTAGCAGCATCAATCTCACTTTCCTCCACCTGGTGCCAAGAGACTTTCCTCATCTTCCCCATCCAGATTCAAACTTCTGATACCTGGCTGACTCATTAGGACAGGAGGACTGACAGTGACGCCAGCCTTCATCCTCCATTTACATCCCTTGTCCTACCTAAAGTCCATATGATTCTGAATATGAAACGCTGGTGAGAAGAATCCAGCCACATGGAAGCGTTTCACTCTGTATTCACTTTAGAGTTGTTTAAGTCCTTTGGAGGTGGACACATCCCTTCAGTTTAGCCACAAAACCAGTTAACAGCCTTGCTGCTTTGTTATACCAAACAGCTCCTTCCTTTATGGTGACCGTGTCATTCCTTGTGTCATCTCTGTGGAAGGTTTGACAGGTGTGTAAAACTTCTCCCAGACAGCACCAGAAAGTTCTTTGGGATGCCAGGGTAGTAGATATGTCAAACCTATACAATGCCCGTCCCATAGAAAACTACACACTTGCTGTCTATGCAGGCATGACGTTCCTTGGCTATGGAATGGGAGGAATTCAGACTCTGTAAGTGATGACTGATTGGTTTCTTTTTCAGCATCAGGGTCTTCAGGAAAAGGAAGCAGGCCGCCTGACACAGGATCCGATTACAAGCCTCCGATGAGCGGTAAGACTTTGCACACACTGGTTCAGATCGGGGGCAGGGGAAGTTTTCTGTATCGTGGAACTCTCTGTCGTAGGGCTCCTTGTTCTTGAACTCAGTACAGTTGGAAGCTCTTGACCTGGGCATGTCCACAAACCTGTCATCACTCCCACCAGGGCAGAATATTAAGTTAAATCATAAATAGGAAGCCTGGGTTCCCATCCCAGTTTTGCCAATAATTAGCTCTTTAACCCTGGACAGGTCCTGGGATGCCTTGGTCTGGTGTTCTTTACCAGGCTGCCTCTCAGTAACATCCCATCTTTATCTGATACGTGTTATCTCCCTTAGTCATCCTGGTACCCTCAGAAGGTAGGCAGGGCAAATCTTGTTCTTATTGTGTGGATGAGGAAACCAGAGGCTTAAAGAAGTTCCGTGACTTTCTCAAGCTAACTGAAAAGTGACGGAGCCGGCATTCAGAGCAGGCCTCCCAGCTCACTAGTGAGTGTCCTTTGCACTACGCCAGGCCCCCTCCTGTAAGGTAGCACCTATTTAATATGCTCCTTTCTTACGAGTTGGTGTGTCTCAGTACCATCTTCCCCATAGCACAAGAATAAAGCTTAGTAAATGCTGCCCAGGTTCCTTTGCCTCTTCTTTACAACAGGGGGGTCTTAACCTGGCTTCCACTGACTGCCCCTCTTCCAGGAGGTTCATAGATGGGGAAAATAGGTCTTTATTTTCACTAACCTCTTCTATAAATTTTTAAAAACATTATTTTGAAAAGGGGCCCCCTTGGCTTCCTCAGACTGCCAAAGGAATCCATGAGCAGAGCAGAGAAAACCTGCTTTGGAGCCCGTCTGAGTCTGCTCTAGTGGCTGCTCTACACAGGTCAATGTTGCTGAACCACCTGCCAAAGACCGAAGGTGGCATGCAGCTAAATAGTGCCACTTTTCAAAAGAAAACTCTTGGTCAGTTAAATGTTAATAAGAAGATATAGTCCTAGGTGTTCAATCCACACTGCTTCATTCAATCCTTCCACCCTCCAAAGGACCCACACTTTGATCAGTTTGAGACAACATGCATCTTTCAAGCCTGAAAATAAGGATTCCTCTTCAGCAGGGTAGAATACAGCAAATTTAGGAGATATCTCTAATAACACCATGTACATTACCAGTTCTAAGTGCAAAGTCCTGCTCTTGAGCCCTGTGAGCATTCTGCATTTACTCTTAACCCAAGGCTCCTTGACTGGTCAATGACAGTTGATGGATTGATCTCAATACCCAATCTGGTTCAATGCAGGAGCACTAACTACTTCTATAACCTTATTTCAGTTAAAAAGAGGCCACCACGAAACTTAATCACTCACCATGCTTTTAATGAGTGTCTGCTGTGTGCCCTGTTCTCCTGCTCAGGCATTCAGTCATGTCTGACTCTTCATGACCCATAGACCAGTCAGTCCACAGGGTTTTTTGGGCAGAAATACTCAAGTGGATTGCCATCCTTCTCCAGGGGATTAAAGCAAATAGGGGTTAAGTGACTTACCTAGGGTCACACAGCTAGTAAGAGTCTGAGGCCAGCTTTTAATGCAAAAGGAGAAGTCTTCCTGACTCCGGGCCCAGGGCTGCTCTGAGTCACCTGACTGACCACCATGTGCCCTGGGCCTGGGAAGATAAAGACAAGATTGAAGCTGTCCTGGAACTCCTGGAGCCTGCCTTCTATCGAGGGGCAGGGGATATTCACATAAATAGGAACTTACAAAATACAGACAGAGTGGAGACAAGCTGACTTTTTGAGGGGAGGCCTTATGTAAAATGTGGGATAGATGAGATTTGGAGGCAAACAGAGATTCCAGGACGGGGCAGGGAGAAGGCAAAGCATCCCCTGATGTGGGACAGTCAGGAGAGACAAAGCCCGGGAAAGTAGCTCAGTGGTGGGGACTTGGAGGGGGGACTGGGGAAACAACCATTGGTCTGGCCTCATGGGTGTATGAAGGGCACCAGGCTTCAGTGATGCTGGAAGAGAAGGCGAGGGCCACATCTTGAAAGGATTTGGGGCTGGGGGAGGAGGGGAGCCACTAAGAGATGAGAAAACAGGAGAGTGATATGACTCATTTCAGTAGGTCCGTGTAGGGTGGGAACCAAGGAAAAGGCTATGGCAGGAGGGGATGAGCAAAAAGAAGGGAAAAGAGTCAAGAGATGGAAGACAGAGGAAACTAATTTGGATAGAGGAGCTCAGGTGAAAAAAAGAACTGACGATGGCAATTAACAAACTTGAGGGACTGGAAGAGTGTGAGATTTGGGGAGAGAGGTGATGAGGCGCACTGCTCAGCCCATGGGACACTGGACTTAGATTGTCCAGTGGAGGTGACATGAAGCTAAAGCCCCAGAGGAGGGGTCCCAAAAGTCTTCTGGCACTTTGAATGTGGTGCTCATTTAAATGTGTCCTATTCGTAGTCCAGATACAAGGGTAGATCAGCACTGAGGTGACATGACCCAGTACATCTGAGGAGACAAAGCAGGAACAAATAGACAAACTGAAGAGAGCCGCGTCCTGGAGGCTCAGAGAGGAAGGAATGCCCTGGGGGAGAGGCCAGGAATCATGAGGATCAGAGCCGTAACTTTGGAGACAACAGTACTTCCCTCCCTCTTGCTGGTGACATGAGGTGCTGCTCAGTGGTCTTAATGCTTTGGGGGAATAAAAGATTGTTCTGTAAAAAAAAGGTTTGGACCTCCCTGCTATGAAATGAGCATCAACCACTTGCCTGTAGCATCAGACAGGTCAGTTCAACATTTATGACACATGTGCACTGTGAGGAGCACCATGATGGGTGTTGGAAGAAGACATGGAAAGGATACGGGAAGAATCACTGACCAGCCATGTGGCTCCGGCCAAGGCACTGCTCCTTGGACACTGCTCCTGTGAAATGGGAACGCTGATAACACCTACCTCCCAATAAAGTGCTTGTTCCCTACCCGCTCTGAAATTAGAGGCTTTGACAAAACAGAAATGAGGAAGGGGGGTTGATGCCCAGGCATCCCTGATATTTTAATAGATCCCCTGATTTATTAAAGTCACCTGAACCAGATGAACTACATCCCCTGGTCCTAAAAGAACTGGGAGAGGTATTGCTGAGCTACAGCCAGTGATACTTGGAAAGGTCTTGGAAAATGGGAGAGGTGCCACAAGATTAAGAGCAAGTAGAGGAGCAATGGAAGGAAGAGCAAATTGGGGGAGGGGGCAGTAAGAAACAAAACACTTTACAAGGAGGGATAGGGTGAAGGAAGATAGATAATAGAGTAAATATCAAGGGGAGGGATTAAGATGGAGGGTAATACAGTTGAACAATAGTAACCATGAAAGAAATGATGAGCAGAAGGACAGTATCAGAAGGACACATGAAAAATACAAACCATCAACAGAGATAGAACTGATGGTATCTGAATACAGATTGAAGTATAATTTTATTTGTTAGCTCCTCTTTCTAAAGACCTGGTACTTCTAAAGGTATTTTGTCTATTTTCTTTCACAACTTGACTAATGAGAAGATGTTTTGCATAATTGCACATGTATGATTTATATTGAATTTCAGGATTTCATAGAGAGGGATGAGGAGGGAGGGAAGAAGAAAATTTAGAACACAATTTAAAAATCATTGTCAAAAGTAATGATGAGCAGGGGGAGCTTGGAAAGACCTGGAAGGACTTATATGAACTGATGTTGACTGAGAGGAGCAGAACCAGGAGAACATTGTATACAGTAGCAGCAGCATTGTGTGATGAACAATGGTGACAGACTTGGCTCTTTTATAGAAAATGTTCTCAATATGCAGAAAAAAGGAACTGTGGTTTAGGAATGCAGATTGAACCATACCGTTTCTACTTTTGGGCTGTTTATTTTTTTAATTCTTTGAGGTATTTCTCTTGTGCTCTGACTCTTCTGTCACAATACGACTAATGCAGAAATATGTTTTATGTGATTGCACATATATAACCTTTATTTTATCTCTGTCCTGGGGAAGAGGGAGAGAAGGGAGGGTAGGAGAAGAATCTGGAACTGAAAATCCTATGAAAACAAATGTTGAAAACTATCCTCATAAGTAACTGGAAAATAATAAAATACTGAACAAAAAAAAAAGACCAAATAGAGGGCAGCTAGGTGGTGTAGTGGATAAAGCACCGGCCCTGGATTCAGAAGGACCTGAGTTCAAATCTAGCCTCGGACACTTAACACTTACTAGCTGTGTGACCCTGGGCAAGTCACTTAACCCTCATTGCCCTGCCAAAAAAAAAAAAAAAAAAGCAAATACCCAGCTTAAAAAAAAAATATAACCATCCTCATCATCTTAGCTCACTTTGATATAGCACCTAACCAAGGACTTCCTGTCTCCAGGCCCAATGCTCTATCCATCATGCCACCAGCTGCTACAGAGTAGCCCAGTGAGCTTGATTTTGCTTCCTGGGAAAGTCTAGAATGGGTCAATAAAGATGTAACAGTTTCCAAAGCAACCGGTCACCAGAACGATCTGCCATGCTGTTCACTTCAGCCTGGCACACTATCCAAACTGTTCTACTCTGAATTCCTTGCCCCGTCCCCAGCTTTCTACCTACCCCTTTTATTTTCTTCCCCCATTACAGGGTAAGCACCTTGAGGGTCAGGACCATCTTGTTTTGGGATCCCCCAGTGCTTAGCTCAGCATGAATTCAGGGCTAAGCACACAGGAAGTGCTTTGTAAATTCTCTATAGATGCAGACCAAGTAGAAGGGGAAGCAACAGCCATTGTCAAGAGTGGGGCATACCCAATTAACCCCATTTTCTTTTTTTAACAAGATAACAAAACCAGTAGATGGAGAGAGTGAATTTCAGCTCTAAATTCTAAGGTCTTCAGGTACTTTGCCCTAGGGAAAGTTCACCTCTTTGTGGTTTATATTTCTGGCATGTATGTTGAATGAGTTGTTAGAAAAGGGTCTTACTCCTTGGAAGAAGGTGGGGTCTTAGCAAACAAGTGAAAATGCATCCTGGGCCTAAGATGATGTGAGTCAAGGCACAGAGAGCAGAGAAGACAGATGAAAATAGGTCATTGAAGGAATGTACTGTACATTCATTCGATTATTCAAGCATGATTAAGCACCTACTCTGTGCAAAGCTCCATGCTAGGCAATATGATTACAAAGATAAGGATTAAAAACAGTCCTTTCACCTGTAGAGCTTACATTAGGTTGGAATAGAGGAAGCACACAATGGATACAGTTAAGCAAACAAAAGAAAATTGGAAGATGGAGAAAGCTAGCAATGAGGGGAGCAGAAAAGGCTTCCCAAATCCTTGGGAAAAAGCAGAGGATTCTGAAAGGCAAGAGCATGACCTCATCGTTCCATTGAAACTGCTCTCTCGATGTTCCCACAGTTTTCCTAAAATCCACATGGACTCAGTCCTCATCTTTTGTGAACGCTGCAGCGTTTGAGGCTGTTGGCCTTCCTGTGTTCCCAGATGTCCCGCTTCTCCTCCCCTTTCTCAGTCTCTTTTCCTGGTTCTTGCTCCCTCTGAAGCCCTTTTCTGGCTTTATCAGCTCACTCATGGACCTTATCAGCTCCCTGTGCAAAAGATTTGCACCTCTGCATATTTAGTCTCATGGCTGGGATCCATCCATTGTCAGATGCTGTTTGGACTCATTAAACTGGATGTCCTACAGGCATCTCCCGGTCAGCCTGTCCAAAACAACTCATTACCTTCCCCCCTTCTTCCTGACTTTATGGTGGCTGTGGAGGGCACCACCATCGTTATGTCTGTCCAGCCACCTGATTGCATCCCCACAAGGGTTGCTTCCCTTGACTGTAGTTGAAAGAGCAGACTGGAAATGGGGCAGGTGGCCTGGAGCTTCAGAGGACAAGAAGAGCTAGGGGTGTGATGAGGGAAAGGGGTGATCCCAGAAGAAGCCTTTGTAGAGCCACCTCTTCTCAGTCCTCATCCTCTTGGTTTCTCTGCAGCTTGAGTGGGGAAAGGCAACACCTACTGTGTGCAGGTGCTGTGCCAAGTGCTTTACAAATATTATCTCAGCTGATCTTTACAACAGTCCTCTGAGATAGGTACTATTTTATAGTTGAAGAAACCAAGGCAAATAGCGGTGAAGTGACTTGCCCAGGCTCACAGAGCTGGTGAATATCAGAGGTTGGATTTGAACTCCTGTCTTTCTGACTCCAGACCCAACCCTCCTATTCACTGTGCCACCTCACTGCCTCTTAACGCTGATGACCATTCTTTCCTCCTGGATTCTCTCTCCTCTCTGGGTTTTCATGACCATCCTTTCTTGGTCTCCTTCATCTGTGCCACACCCACCAACCATGTGATTCCTCTTCTCCCTGACCTACTCTGGCTCTGGCCTCTTGGGGACCTCACTAGCTTCCATTTCTCTGCAGGTGGTTACCACAGCCCGCCCTGGACTCTTGTGAGCTGTTGTCACACACACTATGTCTGTGTAAAGCAGAACTCATCTCTCCCTCAGAACTTCCCTCTTCTTGTCAAGGCCCTGCCTGCCCCCAAGTCCCTCAGGCTCACCCCATGCAGCCAGGCTGTTACAGCCTTTCTCCCTTGTGTCCTCACCCACCACTCAGTGGCAGCCCTGGGTCAGGCCCTCGTGACCTCTCACCAGGAGGATCCATCATGGAAGCCTCCCAGCTGGTCTCCTGCATATAGCACTCACTGCATGCCCAGCCTCTCCCTCTCCTGCCTGGAGAGAAGAGAAGATGCTCCCTCTGGCATTTAAAGCTGCTCAGGCTCTGCTCCTTCCCACCTTCCCACTCTGCTTCCACCTCACTGCTCTCCCTGCACTCCAGTCTCCTGCCATAGGCCTTTGCTCGAGTTCATCTCTGGGCCTGCAATGGTGTCATCTCACCTCCTCCTCGAGGCTTTGAAGTCCCATCTTTGGCAGGAACCATTCCCAGTTTGCCTTCCCCATGTGAATGTGAGCTCCTTGAGGGAGCTCTTCACACAGTGGCTGGCGCCTAGTCAAGATGTCAGAAATGCCTGTTGACTGACTGACAGCGGACAGTGGGAGGGCTCCAGGGATGTCCGGCACGGGTGGTGCCTTCATGGAGGGAGAGGGACAGGGGGCACACAGTGCACGGCACATGGGGGCTGTGATCAGGAACTCTGAAGGGAACATCCGAACCAACAAGGCCACAGACCCACCTGAACATCAGAGAACTGAGGTTCTTCTGTATAGGCCTACTCAGCCAGAGCCACGGTCTAAACCTGGCTTTCATCCCACCAAGTCCCAGCGAGACCCACAAAGTCACATGCTCCTTTTGGCCTTAGGATCTACAGGTCATTTTGATTATTGCATAAATTTGACATTTCATCCAACAGATTTTTACTCACCTTTTGAGTATATAGCAGGTACATAAAATACCATGTGATGGCCTCAGAATATTTCTTTTGGGTGGAGTAGTGAGGGTTAAGTGACTTGCTCAGGGTCACACAGCTAATAAGTGTCAAGTGTCTGGGGCTGTATTTGAACTCAGGTCCTCCTGAATCCAGGGCTAGTTCTTTATCCACTGTGCCACCTCGCTGCCTCTGGCCTCAGAATTTCTGTGGCAGACATCAAGGAAAGTTTCCCAGAGGGGGTTGCAAAGTTTCCCTGAAGTAATGGGTTACCATTTCAACAGAAATTAGGAGGGTGACATTTGACAAATGGCATGACTAGGAGCATGGCTGTGGAAGGCGTCTGCATGTAGACAGGACTGGAAGGAACCTGATTTGGGGAAAACATGACTCTTGGGTACTCAGCATGACATGACACTGGAGAGGCTGAGCTGTGGAGTGGCTTGGATGGATGGGCTACATCACTTCAGCAGCCAGCACTGTCCAAGAAGGGAAGGAGGAATTGGGGTGGGAGGGGGAGCTATTAGGTAATCATTGCATGGTACAATGAGCACCTTAGGAGGTTCGGGAAGTGGCCATGGGGCACATGGCTGTGACTACTGGGATCAGTAGTACCCGTGCCACAAGAGGCAGCCAGTGAGTGGTTGGGTGGCCGACCATGGGGCAGGGTGTAGTTCTGGAAATTCATGTAGTGTGTTTAGGTCTGAGAGGAGGAAACTCCCGAGCGAGATGAAGATGTTGAACTCCTGTACTTATCTGAGGGGTGCCAGGCTGGCGAAAGCGAGAGGCAGAAGCTGGGAGCTTTGGTGCCCCCGGGCTTGCCAGGGACTAAGTCCCCTTTCCTTCGTGTGCTCCCTTCCAGGTCAGATTGTGTTCCAATCAGGAGCAACCGAGCTTTGGCCCCTGTATCCTGGCCCTGTCAGATTACACTGAGGCACGGGGAAGGGCTTGGCTAAGTCAGACCATTGAGAGTTTTGACCATAGGCAAAACATGGTCATATCTGTGCATGAAGAAGTACAAAAGGAGGCAAGGAAATGATGAGCCAGTTTTACAGACTCAAAGGTTGTGTGGGAGAATGGACTTGGTAAAAGCAGTGTCTCTTAAAGGGAAACCAGCTGAGATGATGATGTGTCTGGAGGAGGCCAGAAATCAGGCTGAGAGCGGAGGATAAGCAGTGGGTCCTCTCTGTGTTTCATTGAGACCTGCAAATGAGATAATATTTGTAAAGCAGCACTCAGTACTGTGTGAAGCTCATTGTAGGCGCTTAATAAATGCTTGTTTGTTTCCTTCCGTTAAGACATCCAGAGAATGACAGGAAGGGTTCCAGCAGGTTGGATTGGGTCCATTGTTGGCAGCATATGGAAGGAGAGGGTCAGGAATGAGCAGGCACGTGGCAATCCCAGTCTGCAGTTTTTTCATCCAGACATAAGATTTCATTGGTAGAGGAAACTGTCAGTGAGGAAGCTCTTCCTACCAATGAAGACCAATAATTATTCTGCAATTTAACATCTGAGATGCCCGTTGAAAGTTTATTATCATTATTGTTATTGTGAAAGTCGGTGAAAATATGGTTGATTTATAGTACAGGTTCTGTAAGATCAGCCTTTGTGCTTTAAACACTGGACACAGGGCTTTATTTGTTCAAGACAGTGTAGGAAAACTCTCTAATAGCCTTTTGAATGTCCTTCAGTATCCTGATTGTGTTCAAGATTCCCCCACACGTTAACCAACATGCTTTTTTCCCCTCTCTTCAGGTAGTAACAGTCCTCATGGGAGTCCCACCTCCCCTCTAGACAGTAACATGCTCTTGGTCATCATAGTCTCCATTGGTGTCCTCACCATTGTGGTGGTGGTGATCATTGCTGTGTTCTGCACTCGTCGCACTACCTCGCACCAGAAAAAGTAAGAACTCCCATCCTTGGCACTGCTTTGTTGGAGTTGGGGAAGAGGGAGAAGGGAGGAAGGATGGTTACAGACAAGACCCACATAGGATAATAATGCATGAATAAATGGTGATCCGTATTGAGAAGGGATACGCACTTCCTTGGGATGAGTTCCATTCAAGTACAGTTTGCCTCTGAGTTACTTCAGCACATATGTATGAGGGAACAACAACATTCCTTCCACTGGATACATTAACCAGGAAATAGCAAATCAAGCACTATTTTGTCCCTGGATGATTTGATAAGAAAATTGTTCAAATTCCCTTTAGACATTTTTAGACCTGTAGTAATTCATTTCTGAATGCATATTCATAAAGTAAGTGTTTAAATACACAAAACCATGGGTAAGGTCGTCATTCTTGGCAGAGAATACAGAAGTAAAATCAGAATAAAGTAGCTCTGCCTTCTATATCATTGTTGCATCATATTCATAGACAGTCCAGTCCCCCTTTTGATTATCATCTTTTCCTCAGTATCACTTTGAGAAAAGCCCAGTGCCTTTTGAGAGAAGCAGCCTGAAGACCCAAGTTCAAATGCCACCTCAGTCACTGCTTCTGTGACCCTAAGCAAGTCACTTAATCTGTTTGTGCCTGTAAAGTGTGGGGGGCTGACTTGACACCCCCAAAGTCCCTTCTAGCACTAAGTCCATAGTTCCCAGGATTCCTTTCATTCAACTTGGCGTTCTTTAATAGCCTCAGCTTATGCTAAATCTTGGTACTGCTGCTGATGGCACCATTGGTTCTTTTCAGTGATGGATTTTGTTTTTTAAACCACTGTCCCTTCTCAGCCACCCCTCCAGCACATGAGGGTGCACGCGCACGCGCGCATATGCGCGCGCGCACACACACACACACACACACACACACACACATGGTAATTTCTTTTAAAATGAAGGAGAGGGGGCAGCTAGGTGGCGCAGTGGATAGAGCACCGGCCCTGGAGTCAGGAGTACCTGAGTTCAAATCCGGCCTCAGACACTTAACACTTACTAGCTGTGTGACCCTGGGCAAGTCACTTAACCCCAATTGCCTCACTTTAAAAAAAATAAATAAATAATAATAAAATGAAGGAGAATCGTGAAGGCTGAGAAGCCAACACACTGCCAAAGCTGATGGTGACAGTGTATACAGCAGTCATTGTCATTATCCTGTATTGTCACTGAAGGAAGATGGGGGCCATCCTCAGCTCTCAGAGACCAGATAAGACATCATGAATCATCCTTCTCCTGCTGTCTAGCATTGTTTTCATTTACACCCCTCAGTTCACTATGTGCATCATTCTCCTAGTTCGGCATCAGTTTAGACCAGTCTGCCCAACTTCCTGTGTCTCTCACATTCACCATCCCTTACAGTGAGTGCAGTAGTATTCCATTCATGGGCCACAGTTGGATCTGCCATTTGCCAATCATTGTGCACACACTTTGTTTCTAGTTTTTTGCTCTTACAAAGAGTGTTACTCAACTCTGTCAACAGTGTATTTGCTTCCCCACTTCTCACAGCCATATATAAGTTCATTCTTGAGGGCTTCTAATCCTTCATGAGATAGCTTCCCTTGTAGAATTTTAGGTTCTTTCCATCTTGGTCCTTTCCATTCTCCAGACCCACTGAAACATGTTCTTCTAACACAATTCTTCTTGGAGTATTTGCTTCTCTCTATAGTATAAACAACATTTTCCCTCCAACAGCCAGTTCCTTTTTGTTGATCAAGCCTGTCTCAAATGGTCAGATCTTGTATTTACACACTATCGATAGGAATCTGGTCTTTTTGTTGTTGACAGCAAAGTGTTATAAGGAGGTTTAATAGCTTGTTTAATTATACTTTTGTTTTTCTACCATAGGAAACGTGCTGCCTGCAAATCTGTGAATGGCTCACATAAATACAAAGGAAATTCCAAAGATGTCAAACCTCCTGACCTTTGGATCCATCATGAGAGGCTGGAGTTAAAGCCTATTGATAAGTCTCCAGACCCAAACCCAATCATGACTGATACCCCAATCCCACGAAACTCCCAAGACATTACCCCTGTTGATAATTCCATGGACAGCAATATCCATCAAAGGCGGAATTCATATAGAGGTATTATTTTTCAGTGAAAGATAAGTTTTATTAAATGCTGTATGGTTTTTTTTGTTATTTTGGCAATATTTGAAGAATTGGTTTCATAAAATCTGTATAGTTACAGAACTTTTACATAGATGGTGTGGGGATAACTTGTTATGAGTGATGAACCAGCAGGGAGGTAGCTTCCCTGTTCATTTTAACAAGATTGACCTCGCCAAAGTTGTCCTGAAAGAAAGAGAGCTTTTTTTTCTTCATTTACTTATTTGTTTGTTTGTTTAAGAATTTGTTATTTTGGGGGCAGCTAGGTGGTGCAGTGGATAGAGCACCGGCCCTGGAGTCAGGAGTACCTGAGTTCACATCCGGCCTCAGACACATAACACTTACTAGCTGGGCAAGTCACTTAACCCCAATTGCCTCACTAAAAGAAAAAAAGAAAAAAAAAAGAATTTGTTATTTTAAAATTTTATTTTATTTTAGAAAGAAATTTTTTAATGCCCCTTCCACATTCTCATGCCTTCTCCCTCACGTCTATTGAAATTGAACTAGAAGGTTGTTAGTGCAGATCATATTAATTCAGATGCTAAAAGGTTCAAGAGTGATACTGTCGGGGGCGGCTAGGTGGCGCAGTGGATAAAGCACCAGCCCTGGATTCAGGAGTACCTGAGTTCAAATCCAGCCTCAGACACTTGACACTTACTAGCTGTGTGACCCTGGGCAAGTCACTTAACCCTCATTGCCCTGCCAAAAAAAAAAAAAAGAGTGATACTGTCTGCCAAGGTCCTTTTGTCAAAGAGCATGTGCATACATGCACCAACCTTCTGACAAGTGGAAGAAAATCTGCTGGTCCTTCAAGCTGTCTGTTCTTCAGGGAGAGCTGTCCTGAGTTTCTCTAGCTCCTTGGTGTGTTATTGCAGGAATATTTTGAGAACCACTTTCATCAGTGTAACCATGCTGTCTGTGTTTCTTGGTTCCACCACTAAAATGACTTCTCATCCAGCTTCTAAGTGGTCCTTAGGGATGGCTACTAGGTTGTAACTAACTTTGATCTTTGATATTTAGGGCATGAATCAGAGGATAGTATGTCTACATTGGCTGGAAGGCGGGGAATGAGACCAAAAATGATGATGCCTTTTGACTCTCAGCCACCCCAGCGTAAGTTGAGAATATTTCTATTAATTTTCCAGTTGCATTGCTAGATTTGGAAAGAGCGCTGAGCCAGTACCTAGAAGCATTTACATGGCAGAGAAATGTAAAGAGTGGATCAGCATCCATGAAAGCAAGGGTGGCTGTTTGGGTTTGTTCTTTAGCAGCCATTAGCCTTATTCCTAAGACCTATTCAATACCAATAAGCTTCTTAAGAATATTTTATCGGGGGCAGCTAGGTGGCACAGTGGATTAAAGCACTGACCTTGGATTCAGGAGGACTTAAGTTCAAATCCAGCCTCAGACACTTGACTTAACTAGCTGTGTGACCCTGGGCAAGTCACTTAACCCTCATTGCCCTGAAAAAACAAAAACAAGAATATTTTGTTGTTTTAGAGACAGTAAAGTCATTGAAATACCTTGGCTTATTGGGAACTTTGAGGAAAATGGCTTTTTTTTCCCTATGGCATGGAGTACCTGTTCCAAAAGCATGGGGAAACGATTTTAATTGAATAATTATGAACAATCCTTCTCCCAGTAATAAGATAGTCCTTCTTACCCTGTTCCTGGACAAGCTCAGTCTCATCTACCTATAAATGTGTCTGATGCTAGATCTTAAAGGCTTGCTTAGCAAGAATGGATCTATACATCACCTATTAGTTTCTGTTCAAGATCAGCTGTCTACTAGAACTCATGGGAATGTTTTAGGTAGAAGTAGAGAAAAGTGCATGTGGCAGTCTAACATGTGGCCAGAGAAGATACAAGGATTTGCCTTTCAGAGGCACCTCGCAGCTATTGACTTGTCCCTTTTTTCAGATCATTCATTATATCTTCAGAAGTAATTGATCAACACATTTCAGTTTCTTTTGGTTTTGATTCAAATGGTAATTCATTGATTATATACAAATATGTATACATATATAATATGTATATATGTGGTTTTTCTTTTTAAAAAAGCCATGATCATCCTTATTTCCAGATTTGTTCCCAATTTATGTATGCTGGGAAAAGATAGTCAATGTTATTCCCTGATTATTTGGGGAGAGATATCACATGCTTGAGTATAATATATACTGATTCAATTCTACTGATTTTACTCTTGGGTGGGAGGAAGCGCAGCTATGAGTCATCTCTCTTAATTCAATAATCTTCATGGCACTAATCTAATTCTTGTTCCTGTTGTCTTTGGGTTTTGAGAATCATGTAGTGCCATACTTTGTCTTGAGGCCCCTGCACATCCTGGCCACTAGTAAAGTGGGGTCCCCTCCCCAGCTGAGCCCAGGAGCCTGAGCACTGCTGAGGGCTAAAGAACCCAGTTGACCTAGCTTCTCCAGAGTAAAGGAGTTATTGACATGTTGGTTAGCTAGGGGCCAAGATCCCAGAAACACCCGGGAGAGGAGAGTGGTCCAAGGTGCCCTTTGCCTTTTGTGAGCTGTCTCAGTAACCACCGTGGAGTCCATAGATTTATGCCTGTGCCTCCCCCTGGCAGATGCTTTTGCCACTGATGATCATCCACATGTCCTTGGTCCCAGCCTCTAAAGAGGAGGCTTTCAGGGAGCAGCACTGCCTTCTGGTTTCCTGCTGCTCTGTCCGGATGCCTTATACATGCCGTGTGCATGCTGATCCCTGAAAGAAAAGCACGTGGTTCTGACTGAGCTGCAATACGTAGTCTCTCTGTTTCTCTTAGGTGGGCTTTTAAACCTGTGATTTCCTCAGTGCAAGTTGCTCCCTAAGAGTAATTCCTTCGAACCTGCTCTTGGAGAGCTGCCTGGGGCCTTTGTCCAGGGTCACTCAGCCAGGACATGGTGGTGGCAGGGCTGGAGCCAGCTCTACCCCTCTATGCTGCTTCTCTTAGATAGTTTGACTGGAGCAAATCCAGCATTCCACGTTGTAGGGACCCCTGCCTTGTGGCAAGCAGCCAGACTTCTACTCATGGATTTGTGGAAGGAGGAAAAGCTGAAGCAGGCCCTGTAAGGCTGGGTCTAATGGGCCAGCCTTCACCCTTCCCCATCAGCCCCTAAACAGGGGCTGTAGGATTGGCCCTTCCATTCAATCACTCTCAGGCTGTGCATGCTACAGTTCTTTAACTACTTGTCTTCTTCAAGGCTGCCCTTGATGGCCATTTCAACTTGTTTTTACCTGAATAAATATTAGAAATGGGGGACCAACAACTCCATAAGCACTGCCCTGATGACAGTAGTCATTTTCATAAGTCTCAGAAAGGTAATTAAGCTTAATCACAGTGATCACAGAGTCCTTGTGCAAAAAAAAAAAAAAAAAAGATGCTTTATCTTTGCAGTTCAAATTCTGTGAAAAGAAAGAAAAAACATTTTCACTGATCCCTTTGGTCATTTGCCCTCAGTCATTCCCTTTACATTATGTTGCTTAGCTGGCCAGATTGGGAAAGTGAATTTTGGAATTTCATAATGACTGCTCCTACTCCGCAGACTCCAGACCTGAGTGTTTGGCTCCTTTGTGCAGGGCCTGTTACTGTGAGCCCAGCTCATATGTAGAAAGATTTTTTACTTAAGAATTATATTTGCTTTCTCAAAGGCACGTGAAATTCCTCCAAACTAGAAATGTGGATTCTATACCCAAAGTAGCTCATTCATCCCAAGCTCCCATAAGGCAGAGTACAGAAACGAGGAAGGATTCCGGTCAAACCACAAAACAGTGATGCCTTTAAATGAAACCAAGAGGTTCTCATCCCTTCCTGTGAATTGCCACTAGCAAGGATTGCTTCTTAAGCTATTGGCAATAGGTACCACATTACAGCATTTCGTATATATTATGAACATACCACTATCCATTCACACATTCAACTGATATTTACCAAGTGTCTTGCTCTTCAGCCAAAGGAAGGACATCTGTTTTTAATATGCACTTACAGCATAGGAGAAATAGCTACAGTAGCACTTGTATTGCTAGTCATTTTCAAAAGGAATATGTCGACAAAAAACTAAATGCAGAACAACAAATGGATGTCCCTTGAGTTGTTGGTTTGCACATGGGGAGGGAAGTGACTGATTGTAATGTTATTGTTATGTCTGTGTGTCTGTGAAGGTATGTTAAGCATTTTTCTGTCTTGTGTTCATCCACAGCTGTGATTAGTGCCCATCCCATCCATTCCCTCGATAACCCTCACCATCATTTCCACTCCAGCAGCCTCGCCTCTCCGACCCGCAGCCATCTCCACCTGCAGGGCAGCCCATGGCCCATGGGCACATCCTTGTCCCATTCAGACAGGGCTAATTCTACAGGTGAGAGACGAGTGTTGAGGCCCAGCAAGAATCTGTCCACAAAGGATTGGGGGAAATAAAATGCTCACGAATTAACAAAAGTTCCAGTGTAGTCATGGGTCTGGGGGAGTTTTTCTCCCCTTTCGGTTGTAGCTGAGCACAGTACATGCTAAGAGTAAAGCCATGATTTTCCTAAACTGATTCTTTTTTGTCTCTTAAAATTCACCTCCAGCTATTTTTCCCTTTTCATCATAAGGTATGTAATTTTAATAAATAACCTCACTTTTGTAAGGGCATAAACTTGCATCTTTATTCAGTAGTTTCCTCCATTATTTATTTCTCTTTTAAATCCATAAAAACTTGGAAAGAAAGAACATACTTGGGGCAGCTAGGTGGCACAGTGGATAGAGCACCGGCCCTGGAGTCAGGAGTACCTGAGTTCAAATTCGGCCTCAGACACTTAACACTCATTAGTTGTGTGACCTTGGGCTAGTCACTTAACCCCAATTGCCTCACCAAAGGAAAAAAAGAAAAGAAAGAACATACTTAATAGTTACCTGATATTTATAAATTGGAGTTGTTTTTCCTTTTAGATAATTATAAAATCAAGTCATTAATATGCATCACATAGTAAACTGTGTCTTCCTTGGAATTCAGTTCAGTTCTTCAGGTTGTTTTGACATCCGTGAGAACATCAAGAACACCAGGCTTATCAGAGCAGGAGGGGCCAGCTAGCCAGTCTTAGTGGCAGCGGCAGAGAGAGGATGTTCTCCTCTGCTGGCTTGGAACAGAAGCACAGAATCTGAGCCTATGGCCTGGAGTAGGTAGGGAGCCTTGCATCGCTCACGAGAAGCATTTGTTAAGTGCTTACTGTGAGCCAGGTACTGTGCTAAACACAGAAAAAGCAAAACATGATCACAGAACTCAGAGTCTAACTTAGAGGAGACCACATGAAGATAAATAGTTATGTAGAATATATATGTCGAGTATGTAGCAAAGAGTAGTGTCATAATAATAGTCCTGAGGAAAGAATGGGCAGTGGGTAAGAAGTCCCGATGCTCAAGGTTGTTTTCCTTAGTAGCTGGGCCTCTTACTATAGAGGCTACTTTATCCGTGTGTCTGTGTGGCATGGCATTTCTTACTTTGAGACCCCCTTAGCATTAGTCATAATAAGGTAAGAATAACAGAAAAAGTGTTAATGGTGGTGTTAGGAAGAGAATTCAGTACATGAAAATCCAGACAGAAAACAGAAAAATTAGAAGTAATAGTCTACTTTCAGAAGGATTATTTACCTTAGAAAAGAATTGGCTTCAGTGTGCTTTTAAAGGGGCAGCTCTTTAATGTAGTTAAATAACTTAGACACAGTAGCTTTCCAAGGCAAAAGAAAGTAAAGGTAAGGTAGCAGCCAATGGAGATCAGTCACAAACTAAGAGCAAATGAGTGACAAATAGGGTTAGATGTACAAACATTCACTTGACATACTTTTCACAATCATTCTTTCTAGGACTTATGCTTGTGCAACCATCAATGTGGTTGTCTGCCCCTGATATGCCAAGGTTATGTAAGAGGGGAATTACTGAATATTATTTTATAGTCAGTTTTTCAAGGGATCTCCAACCTTTTTTTTTACTCTAAACATCAAAATGATATGGTCTTATAGGAGAAAGGGGCCTTCATAAGGCCCCCTGACGCTAAGCAGGACAAGTCTGAGCTCCTTCTGTCTGGTCACCTTTCCCATAGGTGAAGACAGTAAACAGGTGTCTACCATAAGAAATCTTCTCCAACCTAGGCATATCCTTGGTTCATTAAATGGTGTGAACCTGAGACCCTTCACCCTCCTCTGGCCCTCCTCAGAAGACTCTGCAGCATATTGTCAATGCCCTTCTCAAGCTCTGATACAAATCACTCTGCATGTAATTGGATTATCTCTTCTGTAATATTAGCACTGGGTCTCTCTTAATATTGCCTAATATCACATTAGCCTTCTTAGGGGAAGGGAAGAGCAAGGGAGCAGGCATTTTTAAGTGCCTCCTCTGTGCCAGGAACTTTGCTGAGTTCTTTACACATATCTCATTCAATTTTTAATATATCCCTGGAAATAGGCACTCTTAGGACCTGCCTTTTTACAGTTGAGGAAACTGAGGCAAACCTAAATGACTTGCCCAGGGTCACAGCTAAGAAGAGTCTGAAGCTTAATCTGAACTCAGATCTTCCTGACACCAGCCCCAGTACTCTAACTACCCAGCTGCTATGATCACATACATGCTGTTAATCTGTGGAGTTTTCAGTCTCCTCACACCTCCAGTTCTTTTTCATGCTTTGTACTGCCTCACCACAGCTCCCCCATTTCTCTCAGCCCTTAGGTTTCGAGGTGTGACTATCAAATGGTTTGGGGCTGTCTCTGTCTTGGAGGGGGATTCATGGTATTTGTTTTAACGTGTATAGTTTTTATTGCCTTTGCTTCTGTGGTTAGAAGTAAAGAACTGCCTAATTAATGCTGGTGATGCTCCATTGACTAGAGCATGAAGGGGAGAGGGCGCAGTTCTCTGGTGGGTGGGGGCACCCAATTCATGGAAGTCTAATTGTGTCTATACCCTTCATACCCGAGGTGTCCAGCTCAAATAGAAAACAGGGACCACCAAACCGTGGGCCACTTAGTGATGTAGAAAATCACCTGTGAATGCTAGGAGGGATTTATTGTATTTTTATTTCTTTTGTTCAGTATCTCCCTACTGCATTTTAATCTGACTTGGGCTGAGCTCAGAGGTGTTGCTCACTCTACCTCCCTGCACTAGGTAGACAAGCACTGCTCCCCGAGCACGGCTAGGCCCGGGCCAGGAGGAAGGCGGCCTCAGGCCCCAGAGCTCCTGCTGATTAGCTTCACTCTGTTCTGTTAGAACAATAAGAACAGCCAGTCATCTCCTTTGATAAGACTTGGCTAGAAAGCCCAGCCTTCCCAATCTTCATGCTCTGGTCTGCATGTCTGGGGAAAGAACGAGCTCAATGAAGCCATGCTGGAGAAACAATGGGAAAGGACTGGTGAGAGCCGGGTGAGAATCTTGGCTCTGCCTCTTCCTCCCTCTGGGACCCTGGGCCTCTGTGTCCTCTTGTACAACGTGAGAGAGCTAGACTTGGAGGCCTTCTCAGGCACCTTCCAGCTCCAGCTCTGTGACCCCAAAACTGCATTTATCCCCACCGAGTTACCTTGTCTGTCCTCCTATCCAACTGTCCTTCCCCAACTGGGCCATCCCCAGACTTTATGAACATGCCTTCTCTGCTGTTAACCACGTGCCTGTTGACCAGCCATCACAAAGTGTCACAGAGTCAGACGAACCCATGATGCGAAATCAAAGAGCCCTTTATTTGTTTTACTTTAAGTTCGAGGAGAGACTTGAGGTTTAAAGGGATGGCAAGAGTTGGAAGCCCAGAAGGAGAAATAGGGACAGCAAGGGAAGGATACACCCAGAGAGGTGACTGGACCTTGGGAAGACAGAAAGAAGGGAGTCTTCAGTGTGGTCCTTGGAGATGCTGTACCCAGAGTCCCCTCCATGGACTAGAAGGTTTAGGGGCACAAGGTAGTTATCCTCAGGCATTTGAAGGGCTTGTCATATAGAAGAAGGGTGAGAACTAGGCAGAACTAGGAAAAATGAGAGTAGGTTTGATGTCAGGAAAAACTTTCTAACCGTTTGAGCTGCCCTGAAGTTGGATGGTCTGACTCAGGAGGCTCCCAATCCCCCCCTCACTAGACATCTTCAAACCAAAGCAAAGCATCCTGTTTTTAGGAAATTAGGATTGGCCTCTCCTAGGTTCTTTCCAGCTCCATGAATCTGTCGGAGACTCTTGCCTGTGACATGATGGTCTTGGCCAGAACTCTCGGAGGTCAGTAATCAGGACCGTTACTTTTCCCTTTGATGCCTCCTAACTCCTGAGTGAGGGCTAGGGACCTTGTAGGCACTTCACGAATGCTTAGTGAGTAATCTGGCAGGGTCACTTCCTGGCCATGGCTCCCCATCACCTGTTGAGAGTCTCTCCTTCAGGCCTCCATAGCCATCTCTGCCCTGCCTTTCTCACTCCTTCCCTTTGTGTACTCTCCCCATCTGGGGTCCCCCCTTCCCTGCCTCTTCTTCTGTAAAACCTGCCTCGATCCTCCCAGCCCTGAGGATCTTCCCTTTCATAAATGTTTCATTTCACCCCATTTGGACTTTGCTTGTGCACTCATTCTGCTATGAAGTGTATCGCAGTTACTCATAAATTGGCTTTGTGTGCCCCTCCTAGAATGAGCACAAGCTCCCTCACAGGAGAGTGTAGGTCTTCCTTCATCCTCATGTCCTTCATGGGTAGGGCACAGAGATAATAAATGTCTATTGAATTGAACTTATAAAATATTGGCTAAACAGAAGAAGACTAGGAACGGATCTTCATGTTGCTGGTATCTTTTTTAGAACAGTTCGTCCTTAATGTGAGCACTGTTGCAAATTGGTTCCCTTGGTTGAAGTGTCAGCCCAAATGGTCTGGCCGGCTGACTTAGTAACCCCTGCATTAGAAGGGATCTAAACCTAAGCTTCACCACCTTCCCGGACTCAAGAACTGCTAACGTATGTCCCTTTGTTTGGCTGTAGAATCAGTTCGGAATACCCCCAGCACGGACACCTTGCCAGCTTCCTCATCTCAGACGTGCTGCACTGACCATCCGGATCCAGAGGGGGCCACCAGCTCTTCCTACTTGGCCAGTGCCCAGGAGGAAGGGTCCGGCCCAAACCTTCCTACGGCCCACGTCCGTCCCTCTCACCCGCTGAAGAGCTTCGCTGTGCCGGCGGTTCCACCGCCAGGGCCCCCCACCTATGACCCTGCCTTACCAAGCACACCATTACTGTCCCAGCAAGGTAAGGGCACAGCCGTGAGCCAGAGTAAACAGGGAGGAATGTTTGGTCTGGGCCTCTGGACAAAAGTTGTCTCTTCTTTGAAAGCAAGTGCAGGCCGACCACCCGGGGGAGTCCTGCCTTCCCTTCGCGTCCCCTCTCATGGCATGTGGCCTTTCAAGCTCCCTGATTGGGGAGCTTGGTGTATGTACGTACACACACACACACACACACACACACACACACACACACACACACACACACACACACGGTGGTGTATGTATATATATACATATATATATATATGGTACATAGTTGTAGTAAGCTACAACTCCCAGACCCATATGTGGTAACTACATAACTCCCTCCCTCCTGGTGAAGGTGCTGCTCTCTGCCCGCTTCTTGCCCCAGAATTCCCATCCCTCCCGGTGTCTGTGCCTCAGAGTCCCGATCTGAGCGGTGGTGGTCACTGAGTCCCCCCGAGGGGCCAGCTGAGGCCGTGGCTCAGCCCATTCCTGACAGCGCAAACTTTCCTTCTCAGCTCCTAACCATCACCTTCACTCTGTGAAGACGGCGTCGATCGGGACATTGGGGAGAAGCCGGCCTCCAATGCCCGTCATCGTTCCCAGTGCCCCTGACGTGCAGGAGACCACCAGGATGCTGGACGACTCAGAGAGTGTAAGTGGACGCGACGTTCAGAGGGGACCGGCCGGGCCCCAGCCCTGCGGGGACAGCAAAACATGAGCAGCAAGCTCGTCTTTCTGAGTCTGTCCTGTCCTTCTAGCAGTTGGCATTTGGACGCTCCCGTCACATCCCTTCTGTCTCTTTCCCTCTGTGCTCCATGTGATCCTCTTGGTCATCCCTTTGTGAACCGGGAGGAAATGTGGTTGTGCCTGAGTTTGCTGTTGATAAAATCGGAAGGGAACAGTAGGGTTTCCAGTGCCAGGCCCTACATCCAGTTTGGGGTTCCCACCTGTGACTGGTAGCACCACTGCTGCTCCAGTCTCAGCATCCCATCAGGCACGAGTGCTGAGACACAGGACAGCAAAGAGAGTACTGTCAGGACTTTCTGGTAAACAGCGGCTGACCCCAGAATGAATGGCTTCTGACCTTTGAGCTTCGGGGCTGGTATTGCCTGCTAGGGAAAGGACATCTGATCCATCAGTTGGCCAGCAAGCATTTACTGGAGGCCCAGCTCTGTGCCAGGGAGACAGAAATGAAACTGTCCCGACCTCCAGAGAGCTTATGTTCTGTGGGGGAGAGACCATAAATGTATATCATTATGTACTACATAAATGCAAGGTTCTTATGAGGAGGGAGAGGCCCTTGGGCTGAGGCAGAGGTGAGTAAGGGATGCCTGCCAGCCACATCCCAGAGACAGGAGAGGCGGGTGTGACTGTGCCAGAGAGGACAGGAAGGGCAGGGATATATGAGATGAGCGTTAGATACCAAGCACAAGTTTGGGTTTCTTCCAAGAGGGAACAAGGAAGCAGCCAGAGCGTGAGAAGTGGAGTGCCTCCTGGCCATGTGGCCGTGTGAAGGAGGGACATGACGGGGAGACCGAGAGGGCGGCCAGCCCAGCCATCCAAGCGGGAGGGTGTGAGGCTCCAATTTAGGCTGAGAGGCATGTGAACAGAGACAGGTGCAAAAGGTGGTACAGAGATCAGATATATGTGTGTGTATGTGTGTGTGTATGAGGAGGTTCATAGGCAGATCAGCTATGGGGGTGCAGCCTTCATAGACAGAAATGGCCAAGGGACTTTTGTCCTTATCACTTGCTAGAACTGACCAGACGATGAAGCATAAGTCTACATAGATCAATTATTGGTTCTCAACATCGTTTCCAAAAGAAATGTTGACCCTTGAATGTAAGCATAGGCATATTCTGTCCGTAGTTGTGCAAAGGCGTGATCCTGAGGGAGTGAGAGCATGCCACAGAATTCTGCAGGCCATGTTCCCAGTCGCTATGGCTGTCTTATCTTTCTTGCTTCTGCTGAGGAAATATCAGAGTAGTGGCTGGATTTGGGGTTTCTGTTAGCCACCCTAAGCAGAATGCCTGAGCCCATTTGATCCAATCTACTTTCATCATTTAATCATTCTGATTGTTTAACAGCATAGACAAGTTTCTCTGTATGTTGCCCATTGTGATACAGAAACTTTGTGCCCAGTTTACGGTGATCAGGACAAACATATGAGTAGGAGAAAAGGCTGGAAAAATGTGGACGTAACAGGCAGGGCTGGGGGTCCTTCCCCCATCACCTGCACACTGCAAGGACCCCAGAGCAGATGTCCCGCTCTCCCATGGACTTGTAGGCCAGGATGACATGGGACTGTTCAGGTTGTTGAAGACAGGGAAGTTTCACCTTGACACGCTGGTGTGGGAGTGGCTTGTTCAGAGTGATTTGACCCACAGAACTCTTCAGTGATGGCTTGGTTTTTGTTGCCTGTCTTCAGGTTCTTAACATTTTCCTAAAATCTTCTTTACATAATAACCAACACAGCTTGACATTATCCACAGAGATTCATAAAGTGACAAGGCAGTGAGAGTGGGGAAGGGAGAATGCAGACGTCAAAGGGACAGGGAGGTTCCGTTTGCCTTCTTTGTCCTGGGTAGGAAGACCCTTGTCAAACTAGACTTTAGGCGGGGCACAAGCGACTTGTCTCTTCTCACACAGCCACAGCAGAGACGTGCAGAGCAAATGCATGCTGGCACAGGCTCTGAGGTCTTGCGGGGTGGCAGTTTGCCCTGCTGGCCTGGAGTCTGTCCGTCAGTCCTCACCAGGCTTCTCATCTCATCTCCAGTCCCCCTGTGTGTGCTCTGTGGCACCAGGTTGCTCACTTTGGAGCCTCATTCCCCTGTTTCTTTCAAAGGTGGCACCACCCTCCTCCTCTTCCTCCTTACAGCACATGCCTATGTCACTTCTTGCTCAGGGAGATCTGCTGATCCCTCTTGTTTCTAGGACAAACTGCAGCTCCTTTGTTGGGCTTTAAAGCCCCTCACAGCTGGCCTCCAGGCTGCCTTTCCAGACTCGCTGTGGATTCTTCCGTGGTCTATGGAAACTGGCCTTCCTGCTGCTCCCCACACATCCCCTGTTGTAGGCCTGTGACCCCCCACACACACACACACACCTCTGCCACTGCCTCCTGGCACCCCTCGCACCCTTGAAGTCTCAGTGCATGTATTCCCCTTCCTGTCCCTTTGTTCCTATCATGCATCATTTACTCCTCTGTGGATGTGTGGCTTCTCCCAGTGGAACACACACTCTTTAAGGGCAGAGACCGTTGTTGTCACTGCCCCCAGTACATAGGGGGTGCCCGGCATAAAGTAGGTGCATGATAGGTGGTCTGTTCCTGTGAGCCCCTCAGCCTGGCACACTGTACAGGCTTTGGCCAGGCCTCTGGATGGATTAAGCCCCACCCTAATTGATGCCCTTTCCCACAGAGCTATGAGCCGGATGAGCTGACCAAAGAGATGGCCCACCTGGAAGGACTAATGAAGGACCTTAATGCCATCACAACAGCATGACCACCTTCAGCGAAATATGGCTCCAAACCCCACCCCCTGAGTCTTGGGACTTGGCCTTGGAAGCCAAGGCATTGTACAGAGTGAGAGGACAGCACGCAGGAGCGCGGGGCTCCAGGATGACCGACCACCTGCGCCGCCACGTGGTCACCGGTGTGGACGAAGCCGTGGCCGTGGCCGGGGCCGATCCAGGCCCTCCGCCTCTGACGCCGCACCATCCTGGCTGAGGCCATGAGTGCCGTCTGCGGTAAGATTCCTGCCAGGTTTCATCTCGGTGCTGCGACCGCACCACCTTTATTGAGTGTTGGACATTGGCATTTGTGTACAATTTTATTTGTTTCTTATTTTATTTTATCTTTTTTAAAGGGAAAACCTTTTATGTAATCCAAAAAAGAAAGAAAAATTGGAGTGTTGTTTTCCACAGCCTGGCCTGACATTTGACTGCTTGTTTCTCTTGTGTATGGAAAATCATTGACAGTGTGGCTTGTTCTAGGGGTTCTGAGTTTGTTTTTTATTCTGGGTAACATGTCCTCTGCCAACAGTCGGTCCATCACTTGGGAGGGAGGGGGGCCAGTGGGAGGGATGTTGCATTGCTATTTGTAAGCTTTTTTATTATTATTATTTTTTTATTATAATTATTAAAGGCCTGACTTTCTCCTCTCATCACTGTGAGATTACAGATCTATTTGAATGAAATGTAACACTGAAAGGTTTGTTTGTCACTTTTTGTGCAGTTTCAGTATTGGGGGAGGATGGGGTAGGACAGGGTGGGATGGGGGGTTGTGGGAAGAAGATGTGGAATGGAAGGGCCCATGGGAGGTCCCATTATTATTTCAGTGTTTGTCATCTCTTCTAGGATCCTGTAGATTTTGGAAGCGTTTTTCTTAATTTCCTTCCTTGTCACATCACAGCCTCTATTATTCCTAATTTGCAGTCAGTTTTGTTTGAATTTGGTTAAGAAACGCTCTTCATGGGCATCAGGCTTCCGGACGAGGCGGCTTTGCCTTAGTGGTCACGCGTGCTTGAAGACCCTTCTCTCAGCCCAGAACTCCTCATCAGAAGTTAGGGGAAGACCAGCAGCTGCATTTCCAAGCTGGGAAAGTGAGAGGGAATCAGACAATACAGGGTGGCGTTTCCAGAGCTGTAGCAAAGCTTTCACAGAGCTGAGATTTCTAGAAATGTCCTTCATCTCTAAAACAAGAGGCTTAGACCTGAGCTCCTGAGTGATGCTGATTCTTAGCCCTCTTTCAGGAAGGAAGAGGGCGAGAAGACTTTGAAGCACAGAGCCCCTTCCTCTTATTCCAGCCATAGCTTACCCCATCATTAGAGCAAGCTCAGTGCTTTTGAGCTCCACTCCCCACACTTCTGCTGGTGGGGCTAAGGAAAGGAGACAATGAGTGGCCCAGAGCTGAGTGAGGGCGGCCGCCGGCCTTCTAGACCTTCTTCCTCTCCTGTAAGTTCCCATTGACCCAGCATTCAACCAGGATCCCTAACTGGAGAAGAATTAGGCTACAAAATGAAGCCTTGCCATGAAAATTGAAGTTTCTCATGAAACATCCACGTCCATTGTGTTGCAGTCTTATGTTCCAAGGAAAACAAGGAGATGAAAGTTTTCCATGAAGAATGTATTTGGGAAGCAAATACTGAGTGAAGTCTTACTTCCTGGGTGTCTTGAGTGAAGGGGGATTGGAGGGGATGGGGGTGGAGAAGGAAATAAGAGGGAGCTGCAGGAACAGGGGCTGACAAAGCAAGCAGCAAAGATCTCAGCGGCCTCACTCACCCACACCCCCCTGCCGCTGTCCCTCACCCTCACCTGCAGGCCCTAGCAGCTGAGGTTTATCCCATCAGGAGGAATGAGAGCCGTGAGTTGTTCTTTTGCCCTTTAACCAACCGAAAGCGGAAGATGAGGGGCCAGCGATCACAACACCCACAGATGAGCCTGCCATCCAGAGGGACCCCAGAGCATTCCCACACCTGGCTCCAGGCTAGCTCCTTGGGTTGTTAACTTCCCTATAAAAAGATTGCTTTTTCTCATTTTCTGGATTCTTTGTGCACTTTTCTAAACAATAAACTCTTTGGTATGCAGAGGCAATACGGAGTACAGCATTGGATCCCCACCTCTGGACCAGCTAGCTCTACATTCCACTGACAGCATTTGGGAATATCCAGTAAGCCAGAATGTACCTTAAAAAGAATATCTAGCACCCTCTTTTCTCTGGTTTGGGGGAGGAGTTGAAGGGAAAGGCATGGGGGGGGTGGTTACCTTGCAAAATGTATTACCTTTTGCCCAAAGAAATGTACACCCAGTATTCCAAGTTGGTGACTCCTTGTGAATATTGCTGCACTGTTGTAACACCCCTTGGGACTGTTGATAATGCCATGAAATTGGGAAGGGGACCAGGGTGGGGTGTATTTTTCAGCAATGGCCTATTTTTAAACAACTGTTCAAAGTGGGGGGGGGGGTTTAAGGTTAAAAAAGAAAATGAAATGCATTTTATTCTAGTTAGTGGACCCTCGGTATTGCACTTTTTTCACCGTTTAATACCTTTTCTTATATTATCCTGTGATTTTGGACCTGAAACATTGTATATCTTCTAGAGTGAGAGTTAAACTGTGGGATGGCAGCTTTCTTAGAGCAATTTGGAACAAACATGTATATTGATTTATTAATCTGATGTAGGAGAAGCTGAAGGACTATGGAGAATTCTTCCTTTCTGTACACACTTTTTTCTTTCTTTTTCTTTTTTTCTTTCTTTTTTTTAGGGGGGTGCTTTTCTGTAGTATATGCTGTATAGTCTGGCTTTTTTTTTAAATCATGTTTATTATTTAGTATTGGAAATCCAATACACTTTTTTTATCCAATCAATTCTAGTCTGGTCAGAAAGTTTGTTCTTTTTAAAATTTCTCTCTTTCCTCTTAAAAAAAAAAAAAAGAGGGGGCAGCTAGATGGCGCAGTAGTTAAGCACCGGTCCTGGATTCAGGAGTACCTGAGTTCAAATTCGGCCTCAGACACTTGACACTTACTAGCTGTGTGACCGTGGGCAAGTCACTTTACCTCCGTTGCCTGCAAAAAAAAAAAATTATAAAAAAAAAAGAGAAAAAACTAATGTGTCACTGTTACTAGGTACTATTTGTGACTGCCCTTGCTTTAGAATGTACCTGTCATTTTCATATAGCCGGAGCTAGAATGGACCTCAGAGGTCATCCAACTTATTTTACAGATGAGGGGACAGACTAGAAAGAGTGTGACATAACCTGAGGCCACACAGGTAGTCAGTGGCAAAGCCAGGGCTAACCCCAGGTCCATCCTGTGACCTCAAACCCCAATGTTCTCCAAGGAGCCACACTCCCCCACCCTGCTGAAGTTCTCAAGTCAATGGAGGTGTGATGGTTAGAAAGAACCCTCTCTTAAGTACTCTGCCAGCGATCCTTCCCCTCCATGAGCGCCTTCGTGTAAGAGGAGTGAAGTACCCAAAGGAAACAGCTCTCCAGAGGGAGGGCCAATTGAAGATGCTCAACGGAACATATTCTGCTCATGCTTCCTGAAGCGAGTAAAAATGTGTGGCTTTTAAGCTGTTTCCCAGCAGGGATGGTTGTCCAGAGGCCAAAGCTGTTTTGTTCTTTGGCTACCCCAGCGTAGTCATCTGGGTGGCAGGTGTTTGATGCTGGCTTCATCCAGAGCCCCCAACCAGGTGTATCAAGCCATTGGTTAGAGGATGGTTAGAGGATTTCTGTCCAAGAATCCCACATCCCTCCCCACCTGAGTCAGAAAGCTGGAAGCTACCTGGGAAGGGCATGAAAATGGAGCTGTTCCTGCCCAGGCTCATGGAGTGAGTAGAGAAGATGCTGAGAAAACTCAGTGCAATAAAGACCTTTCTCTTTCTCGACTGTCGCCATTTGTCCGGCCAACTCAAGCCACAAGAGGGCAGTGTCGACCATACGTGAGCTGCTGGCAAAGGCAGAGGGAAACTAGAGGGGAGGAGGTGGGGGAGAGGGGGAGAGGTATTTTTAGATCTCATCAGAGACTTCACTAGGAGCACCTGGCCCTGGGGTATTGGGTTGGTCCCTTCTAAGCCCTGCTTTGAGCAGCCACACCCAGATAGCTTACTGCCTTTGATATCATGGCTTCATTTCTTACCTTCTGGAAATAAATGGCCCCTAAACCAAGAGCTAGCCCAGTACCCATTTTGAATTTAACCCTAGCCTAGACAGGCTGGTGACACTTGCCTGAGTTTTGTGAAATGGTGTAGTAGAAAGACTGCTGGGGGGCAGCTAGGTGGCGCAGTGGATCAAGCACCGGCCCTGGATTCAGGAGGACCTGAGTTCAAATACAGCCTCAGACACTTGATACTTACTAGCTGTATGACCCTAGGCAAGTCACTTAACCCTCATTGCCCCGCAAAAAAAAAAAAAAGAAAGAAAGAAAGAAAGAAAAAGAAAGACTGCTGAGGATCTGGGTTCCAATCTTTGTTCTGCAGCACATATACTTTACATGACCTGGGCAAGAACCAAAATGGAAAATGAAAACACATCAAAAATCCCTTCATATTTTTAAAGGTAGTAGGATTTAGAGGTTGTCTTGATCAATGTAGAATCTCATTTTCACTTGGGACCTAAACAATGAAGCATTTCTATTTGACAGTGAAGCCTTACTCCTTATGCTTCAGCACAGTATCCTTGAATCTCAGAATTGGAAGGTGGCTATCTAGAACAACACATGCCTTATCTGAACAAGAATCCACTCCAGTGTATACCTGGCAAATGGTAGGCCCAGACTAGACTTAAAAGACTCTCCCAAGAAGAAAACATCTTGGGGCAGCTCGCTCTACTCTGGCACAACTCAACCTAAGGAAGATCTAACTTTATCAAGGTTGTTTCACAACCTCTTCCATATTATAGTCTTGAAGACATCTATCACTTCTCTTCAACAGAGGAAAGCCTGGAATCTCAAAGCTGTGCTAACAGACCTTAACCACTGTGTAGGTCCTATCATACTGGAAGCATGATGAGGCCTGTGTTAACCGATGACCTACTAAGTCCCCACACCTGTGAAAATGTGAGTTGTTGAGGTATCCTGTAAACCTACCCATGAGACAGAACGGAGGTGACTGGTAGAGGCTGCAAGGGTCTCTATGCTGCCTCAAGCCCCCGACTAGGGCAGTGCTTCCACAAACTAATAAATAGCACAGTAGAAATACAGAGGCAATGTGGTGAGAGGGTCTAAGGATCTCCATCTGCACGATTAATTTCATCCTTGAAGGAACTTGTATATAGAGTAGCAGGCTAATACTGTATTTGTTATTGAGTTAAATAAAATCCATCTAAAGGAAGGGAAATCATGCCTCACTGACCCAACTGAACAACGTTCTTCCAGTAAATAAATAAGCATGTTGACAGGAAGAGCCAGTGATGGGAATCTATTTAGACTTACAAAGAGCCACACCAAAGGCTATTTAAAAAAAAAAATTATCGGCATGGGATTAGAGGATTTTTTTTTAATAGGAAAGATTAGGAAACTAAAGTTAGTTTCTCATAGAGAAACACAGACCATTTTTAAAAATAATTTTCATAAATTTATTGGGAGAGAAGGATTTTGGAATTTTGTTTTCTTACCTATAGAGGAAGTTGTGCTATATTTGCCCCTAGAATCTTATGGACACTCCTAGCTGCATAAATTCCAACTTGAGGAAATCCAGATAAGGACATAGTTCAGGAGGGAAGAAAGACTGATAATTGCAAAAGAACTGAAAAGATTGAAATTCTTTGACCCAGGAAGGCAAATGCTCTGAAGGAACTCAACTGAAATTTGTAATATGTTGGATTTCAATTGAATAAATGTTTATTAAGTGCCTACTATGGTCCAGGCACTAGGGATATGCAAAGAGGCAAAAGATAGTCCCTGCCCTAAAAGAGCTCATGATCTTATGGGGGAGACAAACATACAAACAAATCTATACAAAGCAAGACACAGGATAAATCGAAAATAATTTTAAAAGGCACTGAAACTGAGGGGTTGGGGACAGTTCTCTGGAGAAGGTGGGATTTTAATAAGTAAAAGGTCAGTAGTTGGAGTGGAGGAGGGGGAGCATTCCAGGCATGGCCAACAACTAGAAAGAAAGGCTGGAGCTGAGATGGAGCATCCCCAGTGTCACTGGGGAATGAGATGTGAGATGCCTGGAAAGGGGGGGGGGGGCTAGGTTATGAAGGACCTTGAATGTCAAGCAGAGCACTTTGTATTTGCTCCTGGAGGCAATAGGAAGCCACTGCATGAGGCAAATGAAGTTATTTACCAAATCCCAAAATATTAGGATGGAGACAGAGAATAAGAAAGATCTTCATTTGAAACTTGGGCCTAAGAAAGTCCATGTGGGGGCAGCTAGGTGTCGCAGTGGATAAAGCACCGGCCCTGGATTCAGGAGTACCTGAGTTCAAATCTGGCCTCAGACACTTGACACTTACTAGCTGTGTGACCCTGGGCAAGTCACTTAGCCCCCATTGCCCTGCAAAAAAAAAAAGTCCATGTGGACATGGATTCGGTAAACCCTAGAGAATTTAGTGCTGGATGCGATCTTAGAAATCTTCATTTTGGGGGAGTCGGGGGCAGCTAGGTGGCACAGTAGATAAAGCACCAGCCCTGGATTCAGGAAGATCTGAGTTCAAATCCTGCTTCAGACACTTGATACTAGCTGTGTGACCCTGGGCAAGTCACAACCCTCACTGCCCCACAAAAACAAACCAACAAAAACCTGCATTTTCTAGATGAGGAAAGAGGCCCAGGCAATCCCAAGGTCAAGAATCCAACAGAGGTCCTCTGTCTCCAAATCCAAGACTTTTTCTCTGCTGCAAAAAGGGTTTGGTGGTGCTGAAGAAGAGTAAGAGAAACACTATTCAAAAAGTTTTCATAGATTGGTGACTGACAAAGATGGCCGTCCACTCACAAAAACCTTCTTGGCCAACCTTTCAGGGGGATGCCAGGAAATACACAGACCCAACCACAACACACCCTATAAGACCACTGATAGGCAGAGGATCCTGAGTTACCTAAACCATCGAGTCCAACCCAACACAGCCATTCTTAGGTACTTATGTAGCAGGAGAAAAACTGAAATCCCAAAGATTCCCAGTTCATCTGAGCATCAAAAGTCAAGAGTGGGGGCAGCTAGGTGGCGCAGTGGATAGAGCACCAGCCCTGGATTCAGGAGGGCCCGAGTTCAAATCTGGCCTCAGACACTTAACACTTACTAGCTGTGTGACCCTGGGCAAGTCACTTAACCCCAATTGCCTCACTAAAAAAAAAAAAAGTCAAGAGGGGAAAAGTTCAGGAAGATCTATCTTGTGAGGCTGAGATAAGAACAAATGTACTCTGTGATTGACAAGTGTAAGATAATGCATCTGGAGGAGAAATAATTTGAACTCCACTTCTAAGATAAACAGCTGTACTCTTCATGTGTCTGGAAACAACTAAGGGGACATTATAATAGTTTAACCTATTAGCCCTCTGCAGTGTACATACAAGTCTTGCATCCCTGTAAGGTAAGTGATGAAAGCATTGGTGTTCCCATTTTGAATAGGACTCAGGGTAAATGACTTAGAATCATACCCTTAAGAGCTGAAAGACACATCCAAGTTACCTAGTGTTAACTTTTTCATTTTGGGGGGTACAGAAACCTGCTCAAGACCAGTCATCATCAATAGCAGAACTACCCCATGAACACCTCTCCCCCAAATCCAGAACTCTGCCATTATCACCTGTGCCAACTGTTAAATGTGCATGCATGGTGTTCTTCCCACCACACTCCACCAACTTCATCAAACCCAACTAGCATTTATTAAATGCCTGTTATGTTCCAGGCACTGTGAAAAGTGATACGAGATAAAAAGAAAAATCAAAGTCCCTCCCTTCAGGGAGCTTACAGTCTACCTCTCACCTAACAAGCTATTGTCAGTCAACAAGTCTCTAGAACTTATGCTCCACCCTGCTGCCTCTGGCCTGGCAGAACTCAGAGTCTCATGGAAACGGGGCAGAGGGTGGTGAGGAGCTAAGACTTATGCATGTGAAACAGTTTCTCTTATGGCTTTATATGTACAGAGCTTAATATGGTGCCTGGCACATAGTAGGTACTTAATAAAGGATTTTTTTTTAAAGTAGTATTAATGGATTAACAACAAGACCAGATATAACAAAGTTCTGAAATCTGGAGTTCAGGCAGGAAGTGCTGAGTCAGAGCTGGACCTTGAAGATTGAGTAGGAGCTGGAAAGAAGGGGAGGGTATTTTAGGTGGGGGAACAGCATGAGCAAAAGTATAGTGGTGGGAATACACCTGATGAACAGAGAGCAATAAGGAGAGCATCCTGGCTAGGGTGGAAGAACCATGTGAGAGAATAGTGGGAAGTGAAATTGGGTAAGATCCTTTCATTTAATTTGGTCAATTCATAATTGTGATGTTTGTTGAGTGATTCAGTTGTGTCTGATTCTCCATGACCACTTTTGGGGTGTTCTTGGCAGAGATACTGGAGTGGTTTGGCATTTCCTTCTCCAGCTCATTTGACAAATGCAGAAACTGAGACAAACTAGGTTAAATGATTTGCCCAGGGTCACACAGCTAGGAAGTGTCTGAGGCTAGGTTTGAACCCTGACTCCAGGGCAGGTTCTCTATCCACTGCGTCACCTAGCTGTCCCGTAGCAGTGATACTGAGGTTCTGATCAGCTTCACTGTACTCTTGATTATGATCAGTCAGACTCTGCTCAGGGTTAAAGAGTTGGTCCCCAGGCATCTGAGGACAAGTCACCAGTGTGGCACAGTCGCCATTAGCTCACTTTCCTGTGAATGAGTCTCCAACAATCCAAAGAACAGGCAAAAGGGCAAGGTTAGCCCTTTGTTCAGCAACAGCACCAAGAAGTCCTCAGGGACCAGCCATTTGAGAGGATGAGCTCCTTGAGTCCAAGCTGGGCCCTATGCCCAGAGGTCTTCTCTTTTGGAGTTTCCAGCCTATGATGGTAATGTGCTTATTTTTAACTCATACCCCCAAGGACTGGGCTGAAAAGGGCAGGGAAGAAAACAATGTCAAGAGGAGGGAACAAAGTCAGTTGCCAAAGCCCTTCAGGAGGACAGCTCACCTCCAGAGGTGCCCTCACCCCAGGCTAGCTGCTGACCCCAACATTTCACGGAATATGGAAGCCAGCCCTCCCCCACCACAAGAATCCACTTTGGAGACATGCCTGGCTCCAAGCCATGGCTTCCAGCCCACCACGTTCTCCGTGGGCACCTTCAGCTGTTACTTACAGTGATGTGAGGATGGCCACCAAGGAAGCTTCAATGTGCCTTCAGATCAGCATAGGTAATGCAGGGCCACAGAGGCAAATGTGCTGTAAGAGAAATTATTGGGAGCCGGCCATGGAAAAACAGATTGGTGCTAATAAGTAATTTATTGCTGGCAAATCATGGGCAGAGAAGGCCAAGTGCCAAGTCCAAAGTGCCACTAGCCAGGGGTGCTCTCAGGACCAATCCAAGTCCTACACAGCCATGGTATGCCCACCCAAACAAGAAAACTCGCATTACACATTCTAGCCAAAGACTAACTCCTTGAGGGCTGGAGCTATTTGTTTTTGTAAATAGCTAGATGGCACCTCAGGAGGCAGTTAGGTGGTTCTGGAGTCAGGAAGACCTGAGTTCAAATCCAGCCTCAGATACTTACTAGCCTAGTGAATCTGGGCAAGTCATTTAACCTCGGTTTGCCTTAATCCACTGGAGAAGGAAATGGCAAACCACTCCAGGATCTTTGCCAAGAAAACCCCATGGACAGTATCAGGTGTGCTATTGTCCACAGGGTTGTGAAGAGAGAGTTGTTTGTAGCTGAACAACAAAGATAGCACCATGGATAGAGCACTGGCCCTGGAGTCAGAAAGACCTGAGTTCAACTGTAACCTCAAATATTTACTGGTTGTATGACCCTGGGTAAGTCACTTAAGCTCAGTCTGCCTCCATTTCCTCATCTGTAAAATGAAAATTATAATAACCTACTTCCCAGGGTCATTTTGAAGACAAAATGAGATGCTCTTTGTAACATACTTTGCGATGCTTACAGCATTATATAAATACTAGCTATTTATAGCTACTATCATCAGGAGGGCGCCAGTTCTCACTGAGTACAAGAAGAGGGAAGGGTTGAGAAAGGAGCAGATAATTGCCTCCAGTTACCTATGGAGGAGGCATTCCAAGGAGCAAGGTAGAAGAAGGAGTGGGCATCTGGGAAATGGGATGTTGGTGGGGAGTATTAGTTAGCAGTCAGTTTCTGAACAGTAACAGCCTGGGGTTCAGAATCCTTGAAGTGGGGAGAGTGTGACAGAGCAAGTGTGTTAACCATGAAGGAATGAGACCAGTCCGGCTATAATCATCCCTAGATTCCTGCCTCCAGTGTATCCTCTCTCCGATCTATTCTTCAGGAGCTACCAAGATAATCTCCTAAAGGCATTACTTTAATCAGGTTACTCCTCTGCTCAGAAACCTTCTGTAATTCCCCATTGCCTGATACATGGACTGATACTTTTTTTTTTGGTGAGGCAGTTGGGGTTAAGTGACTTGCCCAGGGTCACACAGCTAGTAAGTTGTCAAATGTCTGAGGCCGGACTTGAACTCAGGTCCTCCCGACTCTAGGGCTGGTGCTCTACCCACTGCGCCATGTAGCTGCCCCTTAAATGAAGGGTTTTATTTTTCTTTTTTGTGGGGCAGTGAGGGTTAAGTGACTTGCCCAGGGTCACACAGCTAGTAAGTGTCAAGTGTCCGTGGCTGGATTTGAACTCAGGTCCTCCTGAATCCAGGGCTAATGCTTTATCCACTGCACCACTTAGCTGATCCACATGAACTGATTCTTGCATCCTCTATTGATGAGCCCCCTCCCCAACATTTACAGGCTTAGAGTCTATCACTCCCCTTCACATTCTCTATGCATTAGTGATACTGAACCACTCCCCTCCTACCCTTGTCCTGCACCCTTCCATCCCCATGCCTTTATTCACACCTCCACCTCCACCACCCCTGTGCCTGGAATGGCTGCACACCCCTCTCTCTATGTTGGTGTTCTTCCTTTCTTTCAGGACCCAACTCAGGTTCTATCTCCTCCAGAAAGCTTTCCCCGACCATGCCATCTTCCATTTCCATTCCTTCTGCCCCTTTTTGGAATATGTATGTCTTATTAAAAATCTTAATTCATAAATGAGTACCAAAAATTTCATTCTCATGAGCATCTCATGTCTCTAAAGTCAACTTTCCTTTTAAAATCTCCCAACCTGGAGCATCGTCTGTCTTCTAAATCTTCAATCTCCTAGGGAACCTGCCAGATCATACTGGTGCTTTCCTCCTTATGTGTCCCCAGCTCTAAAATAACATAATATATTGAAGGCATTTAGCTTTTGTGAACTTTGGGAGTAGCCTGTGTGCCAAGTGAAGTATCCAGAGTTTGGGGTGATAAAAGGATGGCCCACCTTCAGAAAATTGTGCAAGTCTCTCAAAGACCTCAGGTCTCTCCCCCAAACAAAAGCCCATCCTGTTAATGGTGATTCTGGAAGGCTAAGGTCCACCTAACACCTGTTTCCCAAAGACTGAAGTCAAGGATGGTCCAAAGAGCCACAGAGAGGTGCATGGTCAACATGAACAGGATATGATACTTTAGAAATGGGAAATTGAGCAGCATCAGGAGTGTGAAAGATGTCATCAGAGAAACATGACCAGAAAAACAATACAGGCTATAGCAAGATCAAGGGCCAACCAGGGGCCAGTCTTGTGTGTTCTTCCAGCATCTCCCTAGAAGGGCCCTATCACCTCTGGGGTACCCTCAGGAGCAAATCTGGGCAGGACCCAGGAGGGTGAAGCAGAAGGGAGGGGTTGCAATCTGTATCAATCAGCCAACACCCACTGTGTTCCAGGCGCTGCGCTAGGAGCTGGGTCTACAAAGAGTAAATGCAAATAAATAAAAGGTAATTAGAGCAAGAGCACTGGCCATTGGGGAGAGAGGGAAGATGCTGTGTAGAAGGAGGAGCTTGAGCGGTATCTTGGGGGGAGAGAATTCTCAGAGGCAGAAGTGAGGAGGAAGTGGGCATTGTGGGTAGACAAGGAGGCTGAGCAATACAAAGGCACAAAGATGGACATGAGTGTTGTACGAATAATGCAGAGGCCACTTGGGATGGATCACAGAGCATGGGGGGTGTGGTGGGGTACTGGCTGGAAAGACCAGTTGGGATCAGGTTGTGAAGGGCTTTCAAGGCTAAGCAGAGGAGCTCGTATTTCTATTCTAGAGGCAATAGGAAGCTATTGGAACTGGGTAGAGAGTGATGTGCTCAGAGCTCCACTTAAGGAAACCCACTTTGGCAGCTTATGAAATAGGGAGAGAGTTGAGGCTGGGAGACCAGTTGTTCTGGAGCTGGAGCCAAGATGGCAGAGCAGCAAGAAGCAGTACAGTGAGTTTCCCTCCCAGGCCCCAAAAGAAACTCCAAACAGATCTAGGAAACACACCATACCAAATCCTTATAGGGAAATCTATGAAAAGGTTACAGTGAGTCATTTTTCTAACCCAGATCAGCACAGGAAGATAGATGGAGAGGTCTGTGGACATTTGAGAAAAGGTCTGGGCGAGAGCGCTCTGGTGCCCAGTAGAGGCTGTGCAGCAGAGCAACAGGATATCCTAGACCTATACCTGGGCACTGTACTGGGGGTGGGCACCATCTGGTAGCTTTATCACCCACTTCTCAGGTCTAGGTCACAGATCTAGGGTAGACTGAAGAGGGGACCTGCATGCAGGGGTATAGTTGTGGAGTATGAAGCAGTGTCCCAGGCACTAGGCAATGTGCTGAGCCAGGAGCAAGATCCAAAGCACAGAGCAGCAGAGTGGTTCCAAACTGATAGCAGGCTGAGGCTCACCTACAGCATATAGCCATCTGAAGACTAGGAATCCTAGACCAAAGGGGAGCTTACGATTCTATTCCTGTGTACAAGAACTTCCCAGGCTCACTAAAAGTGAATGAGTTCTGCAACAGTCAACCTTTGTTCAGACCCACAAGCAGTTCAGGCATTTGCAGAGCTAACACTAGGGAGCAGCAATAAGACTTTGCCTTGGATCAGAACACTTTGGGAGCAATGGAAACTTACAGGTCCCCAGGCTGAGATTTCCCTAAGATCCTGGAATAGCATAATACTCCCCAAAAAGCAGCAACAAGACCATCCCAGATCTTTTCTCCAGAAATACACCAAGTCCAGATCTAACATCAAATATGAAGTCAGGAAATAGACTGGAAGAATGAGGAAACAGAACAAGAATCCCACCATTAAAAAAACTATTAGGGTGGCAGGGATATTCAAGATACAAAACCAGAAGAAGATAATGACTCAAAAATATCTACAAGCAAAGCCACAAAGGAAAAAAAAAACAACTTGGGTACAGAATCCACTAGAATTCCTAGGGGAAAATAAAGCAAGAAGTTTTTCAAAGAGTTAAAAAGTCATTTTGTCAGTGAAATGAGAGTGCTGAAGGAAAAAACGGAGAGAAATGAGAACTGTGGAAGAAAGAACTGGAAAGGTAAATAACAGTGTGGTACAAGAGATATAAAACCTTGCCCAAGCAACAAACTCCCTGAAAATTAGAATTAACCAAATAGAAGACCCCATGAAATGATAAATGTTAAGACAATGTCAAAAGACTGAAAAAATAGAACAAAATGTAAGGTAGTATGGATAGAGAAAATAGTAATAATATCAGGGATCTCATTGGAATACTGGGAGTCCTGTTTATGGTTTCTTAGCATTTCCTTGGTGAGGGTTAGGAGGGAAGGGGTCAATAACCAATAAGAAATCAAGCCAAAGATGGAAAGGGGTGAATCCCAAGGTACTTGGATGGATTTTGACTTAGCCAACACTAAGGGCCAAGATGGGGGGCTGGGGGGGGGAGGGCAACAGATGATATAGCCTGAGTTTCAGACTTAGAACATTATGATAGGCAAGCTAGAACCCAGGAAACTTTGTCAAAATACTAGGTTTTTAAAAGATGTCATTTCATCTGGGACAGTATACTTTTCACGTGTATATATATATATATATATATATATATATATATATATATATATATATATATATATTCAGTGCACGGTGCATTGGAAACAAAGAATCTGGGTTCCTGACTATGCCATGTGTTCTCTGGGAGCATGGAGAGATTTGAATTACACACAAAGACTGTGTAACTGTAGTCAAATTGCATCATTTTCCTGGAACTCAGTTTCCTCCACCATAAAATGGGCAGGTTACACTCGACCATCTCTAAGACCCTTTCCAGTTCTAAATCAATGATCTTAATGAGCTCACCTGGATGTTTCTGAACTTAAAAATTCTCTGAATTTACTGCAATGCCTCAGCTGCCTCTCCCCTCTCTCCAACTGGGGAATCCTTCCCAGAACCTTCATTTTGAGGAAGGGCTCAGACCAGTCATCCCTCATTCTCTGGCCTTTCCCTTCGGTGCCTCAGCTGCCTCTCCCTCTCCATTAGAATGCCCTTGAGGACCGGCTCCATCTCTTTTTGCTTAGTTTTGTATCCCTAGCACTTAGCACAGTTCCTGGCACATAGTAAGTGCTTTATAAATGATTGTTGACTTATCTTCTTCCTTGTGAATAAGCCCTCAAAATACACCCTTATTGATTGGAGCCAGCAGATGCAAAAAATAGATGGTAAAGGAGGGACAGATGCCAGATTGAACATCTTGTTACAGGGCCAGTGGTCAGAGAAGGGAGGAAAGTAATTAGGAATCAAGGACATTGGTTCTTCGAAGCTGAGCATGTGCAGGGACAAGAAGGACAGGGTAACTTGGGCCAACATTCATGGTTAGGGAAAATAAAGCCAAAAGGAAAGCCCTGGGGCTGCAGATGGAGTCCCTAGAATGGCTTCCAAGGGATGCCCAGCAAAGCTGACCAAGTTTAGAGACTCAAGGCCTGTCCCTTCTTCTTAGCTCCTCCCCGACCCTCCTAACATTCTGGGGGATTCTTCCATCTACCATTCTTCTAGATCTCCACTGTTCACTGTCCTGTGACCATTGTGTTCTAATTATTCATGGGATTATTAGGCACCAAAAGCACTGAAAAGTCAGAAGGCCGCAGTTCGAGTCTAAGCTCTGACACTTGCTTCTTTGTGTAACCTTGGGTAAATGACTTGACCTCTCTGAATCTCACCCTCAGTAGGAGGGTGGACTAGATCTGGGCTTCTTAAACTTTTTCCACTCATGACCCTTTTTCTCACAAGAAATTTTTATGCGACCCCGGACCTATAGTTATATAAAATAGGTATACATAACCTTTGACTGTGGCCAAATTGTCATGACCCCCACATTCCATATGGGGTCGAGGCCCTCAGTTTAAGAAGCTAGGGACTAGTAGACAGCTAGGTGGCGCAGTGGTTAAAGTACTGGCCCTGGATCCTGGAGGACCTGAGTTCAAATCTGACCTCAGACACTTGACACTGACTAGCTGTGTGACCTTGGGCAAGTCACTTAACCCTCATTGCCCTGCAAAAAACAAACAAACAAAGAAGCTAGGGACTAGATGATTCCATCATTAATGTTTTACAATTGGGCAGAATGCTTCCTGAATGAAATATCCAGAGACACTGGCACAGGAACCAGCCAGTCCCCCCCAAAAGACTACTATACTCAGGCAGGAGGCAATGGACTTTTGCTGACTTCTTTCTCATCCCAGGCACTGGGCACTAGAGTGAGCACCCCTTTACTCTATCTTTTCCTTTATCTGCCCCTTCCTGGCAGGGACAGCCCTCTCTAAGGGCCCCAGGCCCAGACCCAAAGAGAGGGCCTAAGGGGCTTTCTTGCAAGGAGGGTCTCTGAGCTTCTCTCCGTGTTTGCTTGGGGAAGGGGGAAGGGGTGGGATTCCTTCACGGCATCCCCCCCCACAGCTCCCTCCCCCCACCCCCACTAAGGCGTGGCATAGAAATAACAGACAGGGTCTAGGTGAGACAGGAAGCAAGGTTCATCTCTAGCTGTCACCCTCCTTTTTGAGCTGCAGGGCTCCCCCTCCTCTGGGCCACAGGAGCAGCATATAAGTGTGTCTTCCAGGAAGCAGGCATAGGCCTGACCCAGGCTGCCAGGGGCAGTTGTCATGGGGACGCGTCTGTGTGGCAGCCAGCATAGCAACAAGACTCCTGGGCCTGGTTTCCATGGTAACAGCATCCACTGACTGCTCAGTGATGGGGAACGGCTGGGGAGCTAGAGAGGTCGCTGGAGGAAGAGAGGGGGGAGGTAGGGGTTTCCCCTTCAGAGCTCTGTTGTTTTTTTTCCTAAGAATATGATTTCATTCTTCGCCAAGGCCTTCTCTTCTCTCCTTACCCCCACATTAAGCCTGTGATTGAATCTCAGCTGGGAGAAATGCACGGATGATCCACCAGGGATGCCCTTATGGTGTTCCCTGGGATCTGAGTACTGCAGGGTGAGATTCAGCATGAGTCAAAGGACCACAAGGAGTCCCCCACCCAAGCAGAAGCCCAGGATCCCTCGGGCCCTCAGAGCATCCATGAAAACAGCTGCTTTCCCTTTCATTTAGAGAAAAATAACATGAGGCAGTATCAGTGCTGTTCCTGATGTTTATTTATTCTGATTTATGTCATCAAAGCAGGAGCAGCTCAGGCCGAATTGCTCAAATCACTTCCTATGATAACAGCTGCTGCCATGATGCTAAGAGATGTAGGACGAAGGGGGATCAGGATAAATCAGAATCAAGACAGAGGCAGGGGGATGACAGGAATGAACCCCAGAAGGCCCCTCCACCCCCAAGGATGCCAGGACTGACATTGGCAAAAGAAGGGTCAGAATTTGAAGAGGGGATCCATCAGAAACCAAGGACTCCCCCCAGTGACCTCCCAAGAGGGGCCCAAGCACAACCAGGACACTGGGGTCTCTCCTCAGTGTGGATCTCCCCCTCCCTCGTATCATGATGACTCACATATATCCATCCATCCTCCTTCCTTTACCCCTCTCCACTTTCCATTTTAAACAGTAAGGATTGGGTTGTAACTCCATTATATCCCAGTGCCTAGCATAGTGCTTTGCACATATTCAAACATTATGTTTAGTAAATGTTGAAATCTTTTGCTGAATCAGGACTACCCAATGATAACAAAACAGCCATCTTTGAGAGAGAGGGAGGGAGATTCTGGCCACTAGAAGTTCTTAATCAGAGGCCAGATGAGTCTCCCCCTCCTCTGTAGTGGGGGAGAGGGGGACTCCTGAATCATGGTGGTGGAAGAATGCACTTGGGGTCCTCTTTGGAGTACTTGGACTTAGAAGAGCTGGCTTCAAGTCCCATCTCTACCTAATCTATGTGACCTTGGGCAAGTCAACTAGCCTCTCTGAACCTCAGTTTCCTCATCTGTAAAATGGGGGAATTGGACTAAATGACCTCTATAGTGTGCTGGACTTGGGAGTTAAGAAGACATGAGTTTGAATCTTGCCCCAGACATTTACTAGCTGTGTAATTCTGGGCAAGTTACAATGGCTATTTGCCTCTGTGTCCTAATCTATAAAATGGGAATAACAGCCTCCCAAGGATGTTATAAAAATAAAATGAGATATTATTTCTAGAGCATCTTCTGAACCTTAAAGCAATATATAAAGGCTAGCTATTACCCCAGGTTCCCTTCCTGGTATTAGATGTGGGACCCAACTTGGAGGGAAGGGAAATGCACACATGATATAATAAGAATAATGGAACAAATAGAATAAGACAGAAGGGTTTTCTTGAAGAAGTTACAATCTCTACTTTCTGCTTATGCAATCCTTACTCATTTACACTCTACTTCCTCCCTTAATCCCACCCCATCCCACCTGCCACACGCCCATTAAATATGATAGATAAAGCCTGACCAGAGCAAAAGACAAGTTTCCACAGCAGCTCATCCTGAAATTAGGCAATGAGGCTTGGAGTCAAAAGAGATCTGAGTTCAAATTCTGCCTCAGACACTCACTAGCTGTTTGTCTCTGGACATATCACTTAACTTTTGTCTGCTTCAGTTGACTCATCAGTAAAATGGGGATAATAAAGGTACCTACCTCCTAAGGTTATTATGAAGATCACTGCAGAAAATATTTGTGAAGCATATTGCAAAAGTGTACAGTATAAAAGCTAGTTATCATTGTCACCATTACTATTATTTTTGGGTGGGGGCAGGGCAAGGAGGGTTAAGTGACTTGCCCAGGGTCACACAGCCAGTTAAGTGTCAAGTGTCTGAGGCTGGATTTAAACTCAGGTCCTCCTAAATCCAAGGCCAGTGCTTTATCCACTGCACCACCTACCTGCCCCCCCATTACTATTATTATTATTATTAATTATCATCTTAGTTCCAGCCTAGGGCAACCAGAAATCTCAGTAGGATCTCCACTTAAGGTGACATATTTCCAAAGATCTAGCCCCAGGGATAAGGATTCTGAAAGCCCTAGGAAAGCAGATGCCCAAGAGGCACTGGGTAGTTTTTTGTTGTTAGTGTTAACAGGACAGGATTTACATTGATCACACAGAACATAGACCAAGAGGACAGAACCTTTGGGCTGGCAACCCTGCCTGCCTCTCCCCAGACAGGCAGTGAGTCCTTTCCCTGGGTCCATCTCTCTGCAGCTCCCAAATCTAGTTGCTCTTGAGAGCAGACCCCAAATTCAGAACTAGCTATTTCCATCTTTCCTACCTCTTTCCCTATTTAATGATCCCTCTGATCCCCAGCCAAATGGATTATCCTTTCTCCAAGACCCTTACCTGGGCCAGCTTGTACACCCTTCCACCTTCAACCCCTATTGTTGATGAATCCATGCTGACTCTTAAGGAATTACTTTTTCCTTTATTAGTTACTAATCATCCCTTTAAAATTGTTCTAGAATTTTGCCAATAATCAAAACTATGCTCATTGACTTACAGACCCCAGTCTCTTCCTCTTTTCTGTGAGAACTGAGTCAGCATGTTCCTGCCTCCAGTTTTGAGGCACGTCTCCCATTTTCCACCATCCTTCAAAGATCGCTAACTGTGTCATTCAACTATTGTTTCCCCCCACTTTTTTCCATACCCTAACATGTTGTTCAACTGTGCCTGGTGACTTGAGCTTGTCAAGGGTACCTAGAGGCTCTCTTACCATCTCTCTCTACTTGTTGTAGGTCTCACCACGCTATGAACCATCCTTATTATGTCCTTTACAGTTCAAAGGGCATTCTCCTTGGCAGAGAAAACAGAAGCAAAATAAGAGTGCAGTAGTTCTGCCTTCTCTCTGTTGTCTATCATTCCCGTCCACCTGAAGCAACAGCCCTGTCCCTTCTTTATTCCTGCTCTTTCCCTCAATATACCTTAAAAAACAACAATAATAACAGCAACAAAACCCTGTCGTTTTGTGACTCTGAGCTTTGTTCAGATGCTTGGTTCTCCTGAGTTTAGCCCTCCCAGCACGACTCCAGCAGATTCATTCCAGGCTTTTGCATTCACCCATCCTTCATTCTCTGTCCATGTCTTTATCTTCTGAACATGTGTTTTTAAAATCTAAGCCAGTCGCCAAATTCCCTGTGTATCCCTGTGCATCCCTGTGCATCCCTGTGCATCCCTGTGCTGTCCCTTCTGACAGCCCTCACTTTTCCTCCTCATCTGAAGGGTTTCTATTTGTATCTTCAGAATGTTGCTCTCAAGAGCTTCCCATCCCTCCAGGGGCTGCCTTGTCCTGTAAAATTTGTTATTATCTATCCTTTGTTACGAGCTCTCCCCAAACCCGGGGGGGCTCAGGTATGACAATGTTCAGCCTTCTTGATTCCAAGTTCTAAGATGGAGCGACCCCTTTTCCCCCAAGGTTCCCATCATTTCCACTTCAACACCAGTTCCCCCGCTGTCGCTGTGGGTGAGAAATTGGGTCCAGAATTGCATTTCTCCTGATTGTTTCCTCCACCTTTTGAAGGATGAAATGATCATTAGCGCAAGTGGGGAAATTAGTAACTGCTCTTCTTTTGGCAGAGAGAAAGCTTCAGCCACTCTCCAGATAATTGAAGTCTTCCATCACCGCTATGCACCTGCCTCTATGCCAGGCTTGGGGTTAGTTTCCTGAACTTCTCAACTGATTGCTCTATCTAGTCGAGATGTGGTGTATTCCGAGAGTACTATTTTGTTTGGCTTTGGCTTCAATAACCTTAACCAAATGCTCACCACCATGCTTTCTCCCCACCTCCTCTTCCTAGGTTTCCTAAGGTGAGTATGTCTTTTAAATATGTGTTGCTACTCACTAGTATAAGTAGAAATATTTTTACTTAGGGAATTTTTAAAAAACTGTGATGCCAGAGTGTGGCTGCACCAAAAGAGGGGGTGCACTTATCTTTGTCCATTTGGGAGTTGAGGGAAAAGGCATTCCAGGAAGAAGAATATCATGGTGACAGGACCCTAGGATTGTCTGCTAACCTGTGTTGTGGTGGGATGTGTGTGAACTGTCAGAAAACTGCAGGGTGAGACATGAGGATGATGGCCAATCAGTTAGTCAATAAACATTTATTGAGCCTACTATGTGCCAGGCACTGTGCTAAGCGCTGGGGAATCTCTGCTCTCAAGGAGCACACAGAGACAATATGCAAAC